>NW_027328871.1:1272605-1590756 GCF_048564905.1 Vicugna pacos
AATTTATTTAGTTTAGTGACACCCTGATAAGTTTTTGTCTTGTTGTTACCCTTTTATATAAGTCTTTTTGACCATTACTAAAACTGCTTTTATTAAACTGATAGTAAAATGATCTCAAAACTTTCCTACTGAGAACAAAAACATTTAAAAGGAAAGACCAAAAAAAAATTTCTCTATTTTCCTGCCTCCCTCTTCTTCTCTCAATGATTTGTATGTCTTTTTTTAAAATTTTGTGTTTATTTTATTTATAATTCATGTGTTATTACATTTCCAGCTGTGAGATTCTAATTTCTGTAGCATCCTGCTACTTTTCTTTTTAGAGAAGACCTTTCAATATTTCTTTTAGCATGGGTCTATTGTTGCTTAACTCTTGTATCATTTTATTGTCTGTTAAATCCTTTATGTCTCCTTTTACTATAAAGTATAGCATTTCTGTTTAAATTATCCTAGGGTATATCATTTTTTTCATTCAAGTCTCTGAATATATCTTTCCACTTCCTTATGTCCTGTAGTGTTTGTGTAGTGAAATCAGCTGGGAGCCTTATGGGGATTCCCATTTAATTCACTCTTTGCTATTCTCTTGCTTTCTTTAGGATCATTTCTTTATCCTTGAATCTGGCCATCTTTATTATATATTTTTGTGTGAGTGTATTTTGGTTCTTCCTTTTTGGGACACTCTGAGCTTCCTGTATTTGGATCTTTTATTCCTTCTTAATATTTTGGAAGTTCTCAGTCATGATTTCTTCAAACAACTTTGCAATCCTCTTTGACCTTTCCTCCCCTTCTGGAACTTCTATCATGCCAATATTGGCCTGCTTTCTATTATCACATAGGTCCCTTATGCTTTTTTTATTTGTTTCTCATTGTTTCTCTTGTAGCTCTTCTGATATTGTGCTTTCTATTTTACTGTCTTCTAAGTCACTAATTCATTCCTCTGCACTATATAGTCAGCTTTGCGATGCCTTTAGATTTTACCTTATCTCATTCAACGAGTTTACCTATTCTACTCGGTTCTTCTTTATAGCTTCCATTTCATTTTTGACAAATTTTATATCTCTAAACATGATCTTTTATTTCCTTCAGCAATTTGATCACTCCTTTTTTAAAATCTTGATCTAGTAGGCTATCAATGTCAATTACACTGATCATCCTTTCAATGGATTTCTCTTGTTCTTTTAATTGGGAATGTTTTTTCTGCTTGTCCATCTTTCCCCTACGTCTGTGGCACTGTGGTTTATTTAGTATTAGTTATCTACTGTGTTTCCTTGTGTCTATGTTGTAATACAACTTAGAAAAGAGAAAAAAGAGAAAGAGAGACAAAGAATTTTAAAGAAGTGGGAAATAAATGTTTGAAGACATTGTATTATGCATAATACAAGAGAAAGTTGAAAAACAATAATAATAAATATATTTTTAAAATATTTCAATGGGATGAAAATTAGGGTATGTATAATTGCCTAAGAAGTAAAAATTTTAGGGTAACAGAAAATGGAACAGGTAACAACAGATTAAAAACAGGGTGTCTGTGTCCTCCTGGAGACTGTGTACATTTAATGTGAAGTCTTTCTGTATTCATCCTATTTTGGAAGCTCATCTTCCAGTTTTCAGAGGCACTCCACTGGATCCCTCAATTGTGCTGCTCCCAGTGCCTGTCGGCAAGCGGATCGCTCCTACCCCAAACACTGCATTTGGAGCAGATCTGTTTACCCTAGGCTGGCTTGTCACTGCCCTGCCTGATGCTACAGTGTGATGTTGCAGCCTGACAAGGCAGGAGTGGGCATCATGCCCTCTCCTAGCACCATGGTCAGGAGCTGCATTCCAGCAGAAAATGTAGGGGTCCTCATGCCTCCTCAGGGTGCCAGTCACTCCACTGCTCTGTGCCATTCTATGGTCTGCATCGGGTTTGCCCACCAGAAATGGGCTCAGGGAAGACTGAGGAACAGCCCTGACCCTGGTCTGGCCCAAAATCCAGTTCCTTGTTTTTCTTGGTGAAGCAAGTTCTCTGAGGATCCAGGACAGAAGAATCCTATCTGTCTCAGGCTGTAGAGAAGTCTCCGTCTGGCCCTTAAGTCTGCTAAGTCCTCAGACGTGGATGCAGATTTTGCCCCTGCTGCTGCCTGGGTGTAAAGCACCAGAGGGTATGGTGGCTGTGTCTGAGCCCCAGCTCTCTTCACCTAGAAACTTTTGTGGATTTTCAGAGATGGGAAATGCACCCTTCCACCCACAGGGCAAATCTGCCCTGTTGTTTTATGGAGGGCCCAGGATGTTCTGCCTTGTACACTCACAGTGATGGCACAAAGCCCCCTCCATTCCCCCAGATTGCCTCAGTGCAGCCATTCACAACTTCCACAAAGCTCGTGCAGCATGACCCTGCCCCCAGCTTCTTGGCTGCATCTTGGGCTGAGTGTCTGGGCCTGTTTAAGTTAGTTGTGTCAGTCAACTTATACTCTGTACAGATCCAAGCCTTGGAGGCTACCCCTCGTTTCTGCTGAACACTCAGTTGGAGAGAGGAGACCCAGTGAATGATCGCCAGCCCATCTTTGCATCTCCCTCCCTGTGGGACCTGCCCCACTCTGTTTTGCCTTTTCTTCTTTCTTTCTTCCTTTTCTCCTAAAAGATTTTATGGATCTTTACCTATTGAAGAGGACAATGTTCTGCCAGGGTTCTGCAGGTTCTCTGGTTAGCTGAGTGTGTCTGTGGATGTGAGACTTGGTGCATTTGTGGGAAAGGGTGAGTATCGAGCATCCTTCTACCTCACCATCTTGGCCTTCCCACCCAAAAATTCTCACTTTATGGTGGAAGATAAACACAGCCTTGAAATAGATGGAAGATATACTTCATAGAAATGATAAGAAAGTGCAAATTGCAATGCTCAACTCATACAAAATACGTTGCAAAATAAGGGCCACAGTGAAAGATATATATGAGATTATATAGTGAAAAAGTATCTATATTAAAATAGGGTATTATACTCATTAATTTATGTATGGACCCAACACCATAGATACTAATTATATAAAGAAATATTAGTAGACATGAAGGAATTAATTGATTATAAAACAATAATTGTAGAAGAATATAACACCTCACTATTCTGATAGCCAGATCATCTGGAAAGAATATCTGTAAGGAAATAGAGTTCTTAATAATATATCAGATAATTTGAACCTAACTGGGTTATTGGACACTGCATCAGAAAAGCAGAACACATAAACTTTTCAAGTGTGCACAGGATGTTATCTAAGTAATTAACCACAAATTATGCCATGAAAAGTGCCTCAGGATCTTTAAGCAAATATAGATTACAGCAAGTATTTTTCCAAACACATAAGTATGAAACAATGCCTCAACTATAGAAAGAACAGGAAAAGCACAAACATGTGATTAAACCAAGTCCTTTAAAAAAAAAAACATGAAACAAGGTCAATGATGAAATCACAGTGGTAATAAAATCATACCTAGAGACAAATTACAATGAAAACACAGATTCACAAAATGTATGGGATGCAGCAAAGACAAATCTATGAGGGAAGTATAGGACATTTAAGGCCTTCTACATGGATGCAGAAACATCTCACACAAAGAACCAAACATACCACCCAAATTAACTATAAATAAGAACAAGCAAATTCCAAAGACATTAGAATGAGAAATCTTTAATTAGTAGGTTGAAAATAAGTGAAATAAAAATCAAAATATAAGTTGAAAGTCCTATAATCACGGGCTAGATTTTCTTAAAAATATTAGCACACTGGTGAGCATTTAGCCAGGCTTATCAAGAAATACACAGAGTGGACCCAAGCAAAATAAAAAATGAAACAGTAGACATAACATCTTTTATTACAGAAATACAAACAAAGATTATGAAAGCACTATGAGCAGTTACATGACAACCAATTTGACAACCTAAAAGTAATGGACACATTTCTAAATACATGCAGCCTACCAACACTGAATAAAGAGAAAACAGAAAACTTGAAAGAGCAATCAGTATAAGTTAAATATAATGTATAATTTTGAAAACACCGCTTGAACAAAATGCCTGGATGCCTTCACAAAAACCTCTTTCCCCCCAACAGTTTCAAAAAATGAAGGAGGAAGGAAAATTCCCAAAGTTACTCTATGAGGCCACCATTACACTGATAACAAAACCAAAGACACTAACAAAAAAATAAAAGAAAATGAATATCCAATATTCTTGTTTAATATACATTCAAAAATCCTCAAAAGAACATCAACAAATTAATCCAACAATACATAGAAAGGATTATACATGATGATCAGTTGGATTCCTTCCAGAGTTACAAGGATGGTTCAACATACACAAGTCAATCAGCATGACACATATCTAATAAAGGAAGGACAAAATTCACAGGACCATGTCAATACGCACAGAAAATGGATTTGTCAAAAATCAACATACATTCATGAACAGAAATCTCATGAAAGTGTGTATAATGGGAACATCCCTCAGCATAGTAAAGGCCATTAATAACAATTTATAATACTCAGGGGGAAAAGCTTAATGCCTTCTGGGTAAATTCGGGAACAAGACAAGGACTCCTACTCTCAAAACTTCTGTAACTTAGTAATACAATAAACGAAAAGGAAAAGAAAAAGAAGTATAAGAAACACAAAATGGAAAGAAAGAAGCAAAATTGTCACCAGTAATGATGGAATAACAATCTACACAGAGAGTCCTAAGGGCTCCACACTAACTGTTAAGAATAACAAATAATTTCAGCTAGGGAGCAGGGTACAAGATTAATGTAAAGAGGTCTGTTGCATTTCTACACATTAATCATGAGATACCCTAAAATGGACATTGAAAGCAATTCTATTTATAATCCTATTCCCTGGAATATCTTGGAATAAATGTAACCACTTATGTGAAAGATCTACACACTAAAAATTATAAAACATTGACAAAGTATTTAAAAATGATTCAAAGAAATGGAAAGATATCTTGTGGTCTTGGATTGAAAGAGTTCACATTGTTAACGTGGCCGTACTACACAAAGAAACTTTCACATTTAGTACAATAAATGTTACGAAGTTGTAGAATTTTCCAAAGCAGAAAAAAATCACTCTAAGTTTTACATGAAAACTTTAAAAATTGCCAAAATGATCTTGAGAATAAACAACAAATGTGGAGATATAACCCTCCCAGATACCTTACTATACTACAAACCTACAGTAGTAAAAACAGCATGGCATTGGCACAAAGATATAATCAATAAAAACAGAGAGCCTAGAAACATTTCCACACACCTATGAGCAATGAATCTATGATAAAAAAGGCAAAAGTACACAATGGAGAAAAGACAGTCTCATCAGTGTGTGGTGTTGGGAAAGCTGGAAATCTACATGTAAAACAGCGAAATGAGAGCATTCCCTGACATCATATACAAAAATAAACTACAAGTGTATTAACGACTTAAATGTAAGACCTGATACTATAAAACTGCTAGAAGTGAATATAAGTGATACACTATTTTTTATATATCATAGGAATATTTTCTTATATCAGTCTCCTAAGGCAAAAGAAATAAAAGCAAAAATAAGCAAGTGAGACCTAAACAAACTTGAAAACTTCTGCACAGCTAAGGACACAATCAATGAAATGAAAACACTGCCTGTGTAATTGGAGAATATATTGGCAAACAATGCAATGACCAGGGTTTAATAGATGTAGGTTAATATATGTAACATGGATTTAGGTTATACAACTCAATTTGAAAAGCAAAATTCCAATCAAAAACAAGAGCAGAGCAACTGAGTTAATATTTTTCCAAAGAAAACTTACAGAAGAGTAATGGTCATGTGATAAAAATGCTCAATATAACTAATTATTAGATCATTGCAAATCAAAACCACAATGAGGTATCACTTCACACTGTTCAAAAGGCCATTATCAAAATGTCTACGAATGGAAAGTGTTCGAGATGATGTGGAGGAAAGAAATCTCTTGTACACACTTGGCAGGAATGTAAATTGGTACAGTTTCTATGGAAAACAGTATTCGGATTTCTTTAAAAACTAAAACAGAACTACCATATGAAACAGTAATACCTCTCCTAGGAAAAATCTGGGAAAACCCCCTAAATTGAGAAGAACCAATGTTCACAACAGCACTGTATTTAACATGCAAGACTTAGAAGCAATCCAAGAGTCCACAGTAGAGTATGGACTTAAAAATATGATGATTTTATAAATAGGCAATGGAATAATACTCACCCATGAAAAGCTATAACACATTGATATTTCAGCATCCTGAATGGACCTAGTAAATATTGTGCTTAGTGAGGAAACTTAGACAAAGACAAAAGTATATAATATAATTTATGTGTGGAAACTTAAGAATAACAAATATCTATGTACATCTATCTATAGCTATCTATTGATAGATGAGAGATAAATAGAAAGATAGATACATAGGCACATGGTAGATAGATAGATAGATAGATAGATAGATAGATAGATAGATAGATAGACAGACACATAGATAGATTGATTGATAGAGACGTGGCAGAAAGATAGAGAAATTAGATAGACAAGACTGAAACAGAATGAAAGATATGGAAAAAAATTTATGTTTACCAAAGTGGAAGGGAAGGACAATTTTATGGTACGATATTGAGAGATATAATGTTGTGTACATAAAGGAGAGAAGCAACAAGGATAATCTGTATAGATCAGAGAATTATACACAATAACTTAAAATAATTTAATGTTAAAAGTATTGTAATAATTTATAATGCAGTATAATCCATAAAGTGGTTGGAATCTCTATGCTGTACATCTGAAACTACACAATATAGTACATCTACTGTACTTCAATTAAAAATAAATCATCTCATGTATAATTTAGTCCTTTATCTTCTGATAGCAGCTTCCTTTAATATTGATTTATTTTTACTCTTTATCTTTTATGATTACTGTCTCAAATTATTTCTTTTACTCTAGTGTACATTACCAGAATGACGTATATATATTTATTGCCCCTGAATTCCTATTTTATCTCTTTAATTATTTTACTATAGTAGATTTTAAGAACATAACCAAAGAAACAGTTGCAAATTTCTCATGGTGTCTGCTTAGCATTTTGTTCAATGTTATGCAAATTTTTGCCATTTTATATTCCTTAGAATACCTCTTTTCTGCACCCCGTGTAAGGTGTCTCAGTTTTGTTTTTTTCATCTCATTCAGGTTTTATTTTTCTGGTAAAGTCTTTATTTTCACTTTATATCTAAGTGAAAACTGTGCAATGTAGAGTACACTTGGGAGAGAGATTCCTTACTTCAGTAGTTTGAAAATGCCATTTAATTTACCCTTGGCCTATGTTTTCTGCTGAGAAATCTGCTGAAAATCTAATGGGGGTTCCTTTGTAGATTATCATAACATTTTTTGGCTGCCTTTAAAATTTTACTCTGTCATTGACTAGCCAATTTGCATGTGACGTATCTTGAAGGAGGTCTCTTTGACTTAAAGTTATTGGTGTTTTGTTGGCTCACGGACTTGTATATCAGTTCCTTACACAGGTTCGGTAAGTTATCAACTATTACTTCTATAAATAAAGCATCAGCTACCTTCTAAATTTCTTCTCCCTCCAGGATTTCACTCTAAAGTGCATTTCCTGAAAAAATCTGAATGGCTATTGTAGAATTTCCTCACTTTTTAATATCTTGTATCTCTGCGCTCCTCTATCATTTCTAGTTTTGTATTGGTGAGTTTGCTAATCTCTCTTCCACAAAAGCAGTCTGCTCCCAGTGCTTTCTGCTGCATTCTTCATCTCAGTAATTAAGTTCATCTGGTCCTCCAATAACGTTTGGATATTTTTTAGTTCCAGTCTCTTTGGTAATGTATTCCTTATCAGCATTTAATTTATTCCTAAGCTCACTAAACTGCTATCTGAGTTTTGTTTTTTTGTATTGAGTTTCTGTATGACAACTATTTGGATTCTCTATTAATTATATGGCAATATACCATGACTTTAAGTTTGTTTGCTGCAGGGTTGACATTGTGTGTGTGTGTGCGTGTGCTTATTCATGTGTGTCTGTGTCTGTTTTGGTGTCTGTGTCTGTGTATCTGTGTGTGTGCATGCACAATAATGTTACTGTGATTGGTCATGATCTTGGTAAATTATTGCTCTCATGACACTAAATAACAGATTGGGAGTTGGAGCCCTTGCTTTTGTTTTCTGGTTGTTTGCAATATTGCACAATTTTTGATTTTACTTACCTGAGCTACCTCTGATAATATTTCAAAATGGCACTTTCCAGTCGCTACTGTCTGGATAAAACTTGTGCTTTCATTGTCACTTCTTAGAGTTCTCTGGTAGATAATGCCACTGTTGTCACTGGTATGGTGAACCCTTCCTTTCATCTGATATCACTTGGGACTTAGTTTACAAATTGAAGAAATGTGTAAAGACAGGTGGGTATTTGGAATCAGGCAAGTGCCTTTCCCATGTCCGGTTTTGCAAGGTAACTTGTCTCCACCAATGTGAATGGGGAGTTAGGACAGTTTCATGAATGTTTGAGTGTCTGAAGAATGGAATTTCTGTCTCCATTGTGGCTCCCTCCAAGTTACCTGTGACCATGATTGCTGGTGCAGTTGGAGGCCGAAGCTGTGTGAACCACTGAGACCCTGTTTCTACTGGGTTCTCTGAGCCTGTGGGCTCAAACAACCTAGTCAGTTGGCCTTGGTTGTAGGCAGCAAATCTGCTCTTCCTTCAGTTGAGTCTCCTTTATGTGTTTTAGCCCACCAAACTTCAGCTTTACACATGTGTACTGGAGTATTGTTTAGTGTTGTAGTTATTTTTGTTGAGATGTGAACGTTTTACTGACTGTAGATTTTAGGGGAGAGACAAAAATAGTTTAAACTTATGTCACTTTTGTCAAAGTATATACTTATTCATTTAAAAGCTTAAATTATAATTAGGACATTATAAGAACATTAAAGAAAGTGAACAAATCACCTCCCTTAATGTCATACTACTACAAAATATTTTGATTTTCCTGGGTTATTTTCTTCATTGTTTTTCCCACATACATGCACATTTTACTAAAATATATGCCTATAATCCCTTTAAAATCATTTAAATTATTAAAATATTTCTCTGTGTTGTAAATATAGCCCTGTTGCTTCTCTAATGTATAACTGGTAGCTTGCACATTTCTGTCTTCACCATCCTTCTTGTCTGTCCCCAAAGGAAAGCACTACTTGGTACACTATACATATATATGTGATTCTGTTCCTGTTTCTTTATGATTATATCTCTTATATCTTTAGTTTTCTCATATAAGTGATAACTTAAAGTGTTTTTCTCTGTATGACTTATTTTTATATGTACAACGCCCTCTGGGTCCAGTCACATTTTTCCAAATCGCAGAATTATATTTTTTGATATGACAATGACTAAGTATTTATTATGTTATCTATATTTCACATCTACTTCAGCCAATCATCTGTAGATGGTTAGTTTAGGTGTGCATCTATCTTGGCTGTTTTAAATGATGATGTTAAGAACATTGGGGGTAATATATCTTTTAATATTAATGTTTTCATGTTTTTAGAGATTTATATCAAAAACTGGAATTGTTGCAACATATAATATTTCTATTTCTAGTTTTCTGTGCACTGATTACAGTTTTATAATAGTGGATGCATCAATTTATGTTTCCACCAACAGTGTACCTGGGTTCCCTTTTATCGACATTCTTATTAATGTTTGTAATTTGAAGCCTTTTTAATAGCCATTTTTGTTGCTATGAGATTATATTTCATTCTGGTTTTGATTTAAGATATCCCAATGAATAGCAACATTATGTTTCTTTTTATGTGAATGAAAATCATCCTCATGTCTGTTTTTGAAAAGTTTCCATGAAGATCCTTAATCTGTTTCAAAGTTGTGGCCTGTGTTTTAAAATATTGAGTCTACTATGCTACATATATTTTATGGAAATTATCACCTTGTTGGTCTCATTGTCTGAAATTATTTCTTCTGTTCTGTGTGTTGTCATATGTCTTGTAGAAGATTTCCTTTGTCTGCAAAAGGCTTTGCCCTTCACACATATACAAGAAGTAGAAACCATGTATCACGTAGTACATCTAATTTTTCCTACATAAACTTAAAACTGTTATTGATAATTCTACTTTTTTCTTTTCTTTTTCACTTAGGAGACAGATCAGCAATAAATATTGCTATGATATATCTCAAAGTCATTTCTCATCATGTTTTTGTTCTGAAATTGTATAGTTTAAGATTTTACATTTAGGAAATTAATCCATTTTTATCTTATTTTGTATTCTTTGGAAGGAAGTGCTCATGCATCTTCCTTTTACATGTACTGTCCTAGTTTTCCCAGAACTACTTGTTGAAGAGACTGCCTTTTTTCCATTGTATACTCTTACCTCCTTCATTGTAGACTAACTGACCATATGTGTGTGGGTTTATTTTCAGACTGTTTATTTTGTTCCATTGATCTATGTGTCACTTTTAGTGATATATTTTGATGTTTTGATTACTGTAGTTTTGTAGTAAGTTATAAATTCAGGGAGGATTATACCCACAGCTTTGTTCATTTTTCAAAGATAATTTTAGAAAATTCGGTTCTTTCCCATTTTTGTATAAATTTTATTTTCTACTCCTTGTTTTGAGAAGTGACATATGGATTCTGTGTGAATAGAAATTTATTAAAAGTAATAACCTAAGAAAAATAGTAAAATGTGGAGGATAAATCATACAATATTAAACAACAAATGAATTTTGCTGTAAAAATCAAAGGAAATATATGTAAGAAAAATGACAACAAAACCAAAGTCCAAGGGGTATAACAAAAGCTTATTAACAGGGATGCTTATAGCAAAATAATCCCACTTATACAAATAAGAAACATCTCTCTCTTATAACATAATCTTACAAACAAAGATGTAGCAAAATAAGAAAAAAATTGTTAGTAGAAAGAAAGAAAGCTGAAAAGTCAGAACATAAATAAATAAAATAATGATTAATAATAGAAACATATAATCAAACTAAATAATGCCTTTTGAAAGATAAATAAAATTGATAAACTTTTCCCAGACTCATGGGAATAAAGGATTACAGATTAATAAGCTCAGAAATAAATGAGAAGTTACAGCTTATATCAAAGAAATACAAAGCATCATAAGAATATACAACAAATTATTTGTAAATAAAATGGAAACCCTAGAAGAAATATACAATTTCTGAGAGAGACATAATCTCCAGAATGGAATGAGAAATAGAAAAAAAGAACAGATTAAAACTAATGAAATTGAATAAGTAATTAAACAAAAACTCCCAAGAAACAAAATTCCAGGTCTAAACAGCTTCCCAGGTAAATTCTGCCAAACATTTACAGAAGAGCTATCACCTATACTTCTCAGAGAATTCCAAAAATTTGTATAGGAAAGAAGGCTCCCTACCCCACCTTTCTGTATCACACTATTACTAAAACTGGAACAAATACCCCAAAAAATTACAGGCTAAATACTACTGATAAACATTGATGTAAAAATCATCACTGAAATGTTAGCACAATAAAAAATATATTAACAGGATTATATATTATGATTAAAAACATTTTAATCCAGGGATGCAAAAGTGATTCATTACCTACAAATTGATCAATATGATACACCAGAGTACAAATTAAAGAATAAAAATTATATAGTCTCATCAATAGAGTCATAAAATATTGTGACAATTCATTAACTTTTTAAGATTATATTTCTCCTCAAATTGGGCATGAGGAAACATACCTCAACACAGTTAAGGTCATATATGACAAGAACTCAGCTAACATGTCACTCACTGATTAAAAGCTGAAATCATCTGCTGTAAGAGCAGGGAGAAGGCAAGAATACTCACTCTTACCACTTTTATTCAGTATAGTATTGGAAATTCTAGCCATAACTATCCAAAATAAATGGAAATAAAACATAGCTAATTAAGAATAGGAGTAAAAGTATCTGTTTGCAAATGGCATCCTTTAAACTGAAATCCTATAGATGGCACCTCAAAACTACTAGGGCTTATCAATGCATTTGGTAAAATTTCAGAATGTAAAATTAACGTACAGGAATCTTGCATTTCTGCACACTAGCAACAAGCTAACAGATAAAGAAAGTGAGGGAACTGTCTCACTTACAGTTGCATTACAAAAAAAAAAATTTCGAAATATATCCAAACAAGGAAGCAAAAGACCTTTACACAGAAAGCTATAAAATATTTATAACAGAAATTGAAGATAATGGAGACAGATGAAAGGATATACTGTGTTCATTGATGACGAAAATAATATTGTTTAAATGACAGTACGAGCCAAGAAAATAAATTAATTAAATCCAGTGAATATCAAAATACCAAGGGCACATTCAGAATTTAAAATAAAAAATTCTTAAATTTACATGTAAACACAAAAGAGTTGAAATCACTAAAAAAAAAGAAAAGAAAACAAACAATAAACAGAAACATATTTGACAAAGAATAAAGAGGATGTATCACTTTCTCTGATTTGAAACTATAATAGAAAGCTACAGTAATAAAAAGAATACTGTAGTGGAACAGAACAAAGAAAATAATGGAACACAAAGAATCCCTGAAAATGAAATCAGACAGTTATGGTCATTTAGCCCATTACAAAATATGAATATACAGTGGGGAAAGGTATTCAGCAGGCATAAGAAACTGGCCAACATCACAAACCATCAAAAAAATGCAAGCCCAAACACAAAAAGATTGTATGTCAGTCCTGTCAGAATGAATATTATCAAAAAGATAACAAATATAAGTGTTGGTGAGGATGTAAGAAGAACAACACTGATGCACTGCTGGAGTGAATTTAATTTGTGCTGCCACTGTGGAAAACAGTATGCAGTTTTATCTAAAAATTTAGAATGAAATATAATCCAACATTTCCATATCTGGATACTTATTCCAAGAAAATAAGAACAAAAACTAGAAAAGATAAATTCAATCATATATTCACTGCAGAATTATTTATAATAGAGAGGATATAGAAGCAAATTAAATGTTCATCAATAGATGATGGATAAAGAAAATGTGTGTTTATAGTATATATAAATACACATCTATAATTTTTATTTTTATATTTCATAGACTTATCTATATTTATATATATATATATGCACACACACAGATAAAATTACAATGGGTTATTACTCAGCTGTAAACCGAATAACTTCTTCATTTGCAACATGTGTAAACAAAAAGGGTAATATGCTAAGTGAAATAAGTCAGAAAGAGAATGACAAATGCTGTATGATTTTACTCATATTTGGAATTTAAGAGAAATGAACATACCACAACTGAAAGGAGATATAGATATGCAAAGAAACAGGTTGATCACAAGAAGGAGGGAAATGGTGTGAGGAAAAAGAAATATTTGACGGAAATTAAGAGAAAAAGTTTTCCAGTTGCAAATTAAATGCGTCAGGGCAAGAAATGTGCTGTATGGGGAATAAAAAATAAGTATGAAATATTTTAAATAGCAAAATACAATAACTAGATATATTCTGGTGATCAGTTTGAAATTTACTAAAAATAGAAAAAACACTACGTTGTGTATGAGGATCAAAAACTGTTTATATATTTAAGTACACTTCAAAAACAAACATATTTTTGAAAAAAATAGATTTGTAGTTAACAGAGGCAGGGGATGGGAAAAGAGGATTTGATTAATACACTCAAAACTACAAACCGCCAGCCGTAAAATAAATGTGTACTAGGGATGCCCCATAGTAACATGAAAATTACAATTAATACTGCTTTATGTTATATATGAATGTTGTTAAGGGAGTAGACCCTAAGTTTTCTCATCACAACCAAAAGACAAGTTGTATCTCTTTAATATTGTATTTAACTGAGATAATGAATTCTCCGTAAAGTTGCTATGATATTTATTTCATGATACTTGTAAATCAAATCACTATCCTGTACACCTAAACTTACACAGTATTCTACACCAATTATATCTCAATAGAAGCGGAAGGAAAAATGGAAAGTCAATATTCACATATTACCATGTCATTTCTCATGATTGTTTCTGCAGCAAGTAAACTTGAGTCATGATATACTTATCCTAGGTAAAAATATTAATAAATAAGTGATTCTAATAATACATGAAGATACTAATAAATTAGTGTTTTACCATGCCTTTATTTTCTTCATGTTAACAGACCACTGCTTCTGCAGGCATCAAAATTTCTCAATATACATTCATCTGATATTAGGGAATGGATACAAATTTGAAACTGGCTGCTCTTTCTGTGAGTGATAAAGTTCACTGTCTCTGACCAATGGTCTCATCTCCCCAATAGCATCTGTAAGAAATGAACATGTTAGGTTGCTAAAAATCTCATCATGGTAAAATCTCAGCACTCCTAAAATTCTTAACTCTTTTGCAATGGGAATGTAATACTGACAAAGACTTGATTTTGGAAAACAATTTGGTGTTTTCTCATGGTTGTATTAGGGGATGTGAGGATAATCTCTGAGATCCACAACAAACATTCTTACTCAAGTGCTGGGCACAGAAGTATAAAGGTTCTGCATTATTAGGACTGAAGACTGCTTTCAAAATGTTGACTACGCTCACTCTATTCCAGGTAGTACAAAAAATAAGGTTATTCAAATTTCTAGGTGAACAGGAATAAGTCAGTGGTTCAGTCCCTTTAAATTAGTCAAGGGGTGATCAAAGCCAAAATAAGTTGTGTCAACAATGAGAATTAGAAGAAAAAAGAAATTAGACATAAGCTTAAATTAAAAAGGAGACACTGTCCTGTGCTGGGCTCTGGGGACTGGAGAATGTATATGCCTCATTCCAATTCAAGGGTTCAGTTGATTGGCCCTAGCATCAGCTCGGAATTTAATGAACAGGTAACAATTAATATACTGGGAGAAACATAATATACCTCTCCCTGATCGGAAGAAAATCTGGTGGCTCAATGAAACTCTTAATTCACAGAGATTCTGCCAGTTGCAGAATAATAATTTACTGATGACTCAACTAAGACAAATTTAGTTACTGCTTAACAATCCATCTTCACACACACACACAGTGGTAGAGAGATTTGTAGTATTTAGTGGGAAGAGTTCTGTAGGCAGAGCTCAGAGAATAGTTTTCAAAGCATCAGCCAACTTTTGTACTTTTGCCAATAGTCGAGATTTTCCCAGGTAGAAAACTACAGTTGGACAAACAATATTCATCTTTAGGATTTCTAATTTTGAGAGTAAAGTGTAGTTTTTGACTTATTATAGAACCTTGTTCAGATGATCACATTAAGACCCACTGTCTGATAAGAGAGATGGAAAATAGCTGCTGAAACAGCCCATCTGAACCACAGACTGCTAATGCAAGCAACAACGTAGCCACCATCAGAGTTGTGCTGACAAACTTAAAAGCTTGATGTTTCTGTTGTAGGAAAAACCACTGCTGTCCAGACAAAACTCTCCTGCTTCAAGTGGCCTCTTTTCTTCTCTTGGTAAAGGACATATTGGTGGGATTTTGCAAGATCTTACCCTGGCCCATTTGCCCTTTCTCCACATTATCAAAGGCTTTCTTTACAACTGGTGACATATTTTCAGGAATCAATGTTGTCATTCCAGTCTTATCAGCTGACACTTTCTGCATGTTTATGAGCAGAAACCTTAGACACTCTGACGTTGCCTACAATTTTTCCATCACTTCAGGGCATTTCACATTCTGAAAATGCTTCACCATTTGTTTTAAATTAATGGGAAATAGTCAAAGTCTTCCATGAATATTTTATATTTCCTAATATCTGCAGAAAATTGGTACTCATGCATTTGGACAAATTTTTAATTCCACCACCCTCACCTACTTCTAGTCCACACATTTTAGATTGCAATTTTGTTACTGAATACGATCACCCCAACCAAGGTCCTAGTACCTCTTAGATTCTTCCTGCGTGAAGGTTAGAAAGGCACAAGTTATGGGGGGGTGCATAAACCTACATTAAATATTTGCAATATCACTGTCTCTTCTGGACAAATCTCTGATTCTAAGAAGTAAATTAATTAGAATGCAGTATAGTTATTAGTATGGGTAAGAGAATCAACTATTTTGGGTTGGGTGGGTGATGAAGAGACAGGAAATAATGAAGAAAATGAGAATGGAATGCTTTAGGCCTCTGGAGGCATGAATGGATAAGAAAATAATACTTTGTCTCCTGTATCTACCTCCAATTACTGTCTTGAGTGACTAGTCCTTGGGCTATGAAAAGAGCTAGTTTGTGGTGAAGAGTAAAGACCAAAACAAAATAGTTTGAATACCATGAGAGTTTTGTTGTTTCAGGAAAGTAGATTTTGCTTAAAGTCAACATGTATTTTTCATTCACTAAATTCTAATATGCATCTTGTGGCATGTGCTGTGTTTACTGTGCTGGTATCCAAGTTAGACAAGGAAAGGGGGACAGACAGAAAACATCTGAAGGAGGTAGTTTCGGAACTGAGACTGGGAAAGTCTAAGTAGGTAAAAGGAGGACACCCAAAGCCCAAGGATGAGCTGGAGCAAAGTGGTGAGGTTCCAGCTAACATAGTTGACAAGCATTTGCCTGGATGTATCTCAAGATACAGTGAATCATATAGATATGCCAAGGTAGGCAGAGTCCAGATTTATAAAGAAATTAGTAAACAAAGTTGAGTTTGTTTGCTTAGATTTGAAAAGGCATTAAGTGCCACCCTGAGGAAGTTAGCTTGTCTTTGGCTGGAAAATAAATGCAAGATAAATTATCAAAAAGAAAATATAGTGTAGAATCTTGAGGGGAGGAAATGAAAGCACCAATTGGAATGCTTTGAGAACAACACAAAGAAGACCATAGATAAAATTACTTCATAAATTCTACCACATGCTGATTGTGCCATCTGAGACTATATCATGTGACCTTTATGATTCCAGGGATGACATAATAAAGACCATGATCCCTGGGCCGGGTCCTGCATTTATCTTCTGTTGTAACACATCCTAACTTAACACTTTTCATACTTTCCAGGATGAACCAGAAACCACTTAGAACTTTTCCCTCTCTCCATGTTTTAGTCTTTTTCCAAATTCTTGCATTTTCTCTTCTTCCTTACAAGAAAATATTTAAATTAACTCCCATATTTTTCCATCAAATGTTCATATCAATCAAATATCTCATTTTTTCTTAGAATAGTAACATAGTCTCCCATTTAACACTTAACTCTATTTAAAAAAATAAGGTAAATACAGGTACACATCTATGTTTATTGTTCAAATAAGAAAATTGCAGATATTTGTTGACATTTGCCAACTTCACTTTTAATCTTTGTTATCCTGCATAATCTGGTAGTCCGCTGGTAGATCAGTTGTGATTAGGATGACGTTCATATATTGAAGGTGTCTGATGAATTGTCCTTGAAAGAGAGGTAGCTGATGTATCAGCTATCACTGTCACTGGAAACCGTGGGTTTCTCCCTGGTTGAAGTTTAGAAAAACTCCCTTCATTGGCAGATATGTTATGATATATATTTGGAAAACTAGAATGCTCCAACATCTGTCCAATATAATTCCTCTGTATAGGAGATAAAATGCTGTACTGAGAAGTAGAATTTGTAGTTGTAATGAAGTTCACAACACGGCCATTTGCTTCAGTGTAGCTGCTTTGAGAGTGCCAGTGGACAGTGGTCAACTCATTTAAAATAGAACATTGATCCACTGCAATTTGTTCTGAGGGTCTAACTGACATTGATGATGGAGGAGAAAAATCACCTCTTATCGAGGTATTTGTATCACCAACTATGTGGCTAGAAGAGGGCTCCCTTATTAGAGGCATGTTTAAATTTGCAGAAGGTAAAAATGAACTTTCTCCACTAGTGTCAGCCACAAAACCAGAATTATGATTATCCATATTACCCCCTGCTTTATAGTGCTTCTTGTTGAAATCTTCAGCCAATGAAGACACCAGAGAGGCATTTTTAATCCCAACTCTTCTTTTTATTCTCACTAAAATCTGGGGACAGCCTCGTTTAAAATTTGGATGATGATAGAACTGCAGCTACAACCAAAGTATAAAGATTTTAGTAAGAATTTTAACCAAAAGACAACACTACAATAAGCATAACATATAAAACCTCAGATTTCACGTTTACTATCCAAAGGTAATATCATCAAAATATGAATATTGCTGACATTTTGAAGTTCCTTATTTGGAAAATACACATTTAAATAGTACAGTCATCAAATTTAAGAAGTTAGAATTTGCAGTAACGGTGAATGCCACTTTTGAAAAGCAGCTTTAATACCTTTATTTAGATTTCTGCTTAGATTCATAGTTGCCAGCAAAGTTTCTTATAATATGAATACATAAGGCACTGTCATCATTTTTTAGAAAAATTAAGCATTTTAGCCTTAGTAGTTTTATACAATTTTCAAATTTAGCTTTACATTTATATTACCATAGATTGATGCACAAAATAAAATTTTATATATACGTTACCAAGTGGTAACTAAAGTTTCTGAATACTTTGCTTAAAACAGAGACTTCCTTTTCTTCTGTCAGAAAGACAGCTAGACAAGCAGATCTTTAAATATTCTGTCGTACTTTACTAAACCCATAATGGTTAAGCTGTCTAACTTAACTTTTCATATTTCCAGTTTCAAATATTCTGAAAGGGGCATTTCTTAAAAAAACTTCCTTCTTAAAGACATCTTCACCAATCACTATGGAAGTTCCATTATCATCCCACCAGATGGATTTAAATTGGTCACTCCCAGCCATTTTCCAGAGTTTTCTGGGAAATGTCAGGGAACGAAAATAATTATCTTCATCTGGTTCAGGGACACAACGTGTGTAACATGGCCTTTTTATCAAGGATTCTTCAGACAAATTCTGAGAAGCATTTTCTTCAATCATAGACCTCACGTCCAAGTCCCCAGAGATTGATCACAAAATAGAGATCTACCGGATTTTCCTGAAGCAGTTGGTCCATCTTTACATGACACATCTTGAATTTCTGAAGAAACATATGCCAATTCATATAACTTTTTCTGCAGCTACTTTTCTAATCTGCATGATTTTGAGCAAATACTTCAAATACTGCTTTGGCATTCCTGAACAAATAAAGTGCTAGGCAACCACAATGGTTCTCAACCTGAGTAGCTGTGACATCACAAAACGACTGGTATCCTATCAACTCAAGTGTAACTTTCAGCCAGTGTTTACTTCTCATTCATTCAGTTAAAATGAAACATATAGAATGCTTATTTTTATACTGTGATCTGCAAATATTATCCCCACAAAAGCTTTTTAAACAATTAAATATTTGAGTCTTTTAATTAAAAACAATGTCCATAGTTTTGAACACAAATTTATGACAGATTTGTGATCAGAGTATAAATAATGCAGAAAATATATAAAATAATTTTAAAGTTTTGGAATTTAAAGTGAAATTTGTGTAAAACCTGTACAGAAAATGTATAACAATTTCATCATCATTTGTAATTAAAGTGAAAAATAATTTGATTTGGGAATGGAAGTATGTATTTATCTGTGTACTTTAGAATAAGTAGCTCTATATTCAAAACATGAGAAGAATAAATATCAGTTTATTTGTTATGTTTATATATAAATTTTTAATATTTATGAAATAAAATTAGATTAAAATAATCAATCAAATTTAAGAAATCCCAAAGCGGAATTATTGTTTAAAATTGAAATTCAGTGCTATAATTGAAACAAATGTAATTTAATATTCTACTTTAAAATTGCAAAAGAAACAAGCTTATTGAATATTTACAAATGTTTATTTTTGCCATTCTTTCACTCAGAGGTTTATCGTTCCCTAGAAGTAATAAAATATCTTGTCATCTTTATAATCCATGCACTTGTGGCTTTTCTTAAATGTTCCAAAATGATGTTGATAAATAGACTTGTGCACAAGATCCTGGGTTCATTAAGCATTACCTCCATTAAGGGGCAAACAAACAAACAATCAAAAAACAAAGATATAACTGCATATGAAGGCTGGGTTGGAAAAGACCAGGTAATACATTTTAGGAAGCAATATTTTTCTCAGTCTTGAAACAGTTGGCATTGTTAGTATAATACGGCATTTTATGGCAAGTGTCTTGTTCACTAATTATAAATAATAGCTATATTCTGTGTCAGTAATCTGTAGTAAATCCAGTTCTACCAAAAGTTATATTCTTTATTTAGAAATAAATTCCATTAAACAGAGGCCAAATTCAAAATGAAAGATAAAATTTTTTAAACAAATAAATGTACCCTCAAGCTACAATGTGAATTTTTCCTTCAATATCTGTAAGTTCCATTCTAAGTAAATATTAGCAACCTGAATCCATGGCACATTATAAGTATTATAAACTGTAGTTTTGTTGGATTTAGTCCTGATTCATAAATATTATTTAACATTCACAAATGAATATATGTGATACCATCCCATTAAAAAAAAGAATTCAAAAAACCTCAAAATATTTAGGAAAATTATTGACTGGTCTGATCTTAACATTTTTATAAAAATATTCTTAAATTCACTCTAGATTGAATGTAAATAAGCATAATAAAAGCCATATATTAAAAACCCATTATTTACTTCAATTTCAATGTTAACATACAGGAAAGTTTTCCTCTCGTCCAGTAATAAGTTAAAGATGCTCATTTTCAGAAGTCCTTAATTACACTACTAGAAGTCCTAACCAGAACATCTAGTCAAGAAATAATATAAAATTCATCAAGCTTGTAATAAATCAGTGAAGGTTTTACAGATGACATAATTATGCCTAGATAGAAAACTCCATAGACCCCTCCAGTGACTGTTTGAAATAATGAACAAATTTAGCAAACTTGCAGAATATAAAATCAACACACAAATATCTGTTGCATTTTTCTATAGTAACAACACATTATCAGAAAGAGAATTTAGCAAAACAATTGTGTGTAAATTTATACCAAAAAGAATAAAATAGGAATAAATTTGATAAGTGAAATAAAAGTTCTAAACATAGATCTATATATTACAGGTGCAAAAAATATAAGTAAACAAAATAAATAGAAAGATATTCTGTGCTCATGGATTGTATACAATGTGAGGAAATATTTTAATCTATCTTTTACATGTTCAGTCTCCCCAGCAGTAATTATTGAGGAGAATGTCTTTTCTTAATTTTATACTCTTACTTCCTTTTTCATGGGTTGATTGATCATAGGTGTGAGAGATTATATCTGGTTGCTCTATCTATTCACCAACTGGTGTTGGGAAAACTAGATAGCAGCATCAGAGCAATGGATTTAGAACACTCCTTCACTCCATACACAAGAATAAACTCAAAATGACTTCAACAATTATATGTAAGTCAAGGCACAGTAAATCTCCTAGAAGGAAACATGCACAAAACACTCTGAGATATATCGCAGCAATGATCTCCTAGAACAGACTACCCAGGTAATGGATGTAAGATCAAAATTAGTGAATAGGACCTAATTAAATATATAAGCTTTTTGACAAAAAAGGGAACCATAAACAAAGCAAAATTACAACCGACAGGATAAAGAAAATATTTAGAAGTGATGCAACTGACATAGGCTAAATTTCCAAAATATAAAGAATTCATACAACCTAATAATAATACTTAAAAAAAACAAGAAGCCAATCCGTAAATGGGCAGAAGTCCTAAACAAGCAATTCTCCATTAGAGACATACAAATGACACACAGATATATGAAAAAAGTATTGCTCGCTATCATTATCAGAGAAGGGCAATTCAAAACTATAATGAAGTATCACCTCACGATAGTCACAATGGCCATCATCCAAAGTCCAGAGACAATAAATGCTGGGGAAGCTGTGGAGAAAGGGAACCCTCCTACAGTGTCAGTAGGAATGTAGTTTGGTGCAGTCACTGTGGAAAACACGATGGGGATTCCTCAAAAGAATAAAAATAGAATTAACATAAGATCCAGCAATCCCACTTCTGGGTATATATCAAAGAGAACCCTAATTCAAAATGTCACCTGCACCCCAAATTTCTTAGCAGTGCTATATACAATAGCCATGATATGGAAGCAACGTTATTGTCCATCAACAGATAACAGTATACAGAATTTATGCCATATGTGCACAATGGAATAATATTCTGCCATAAAAAATGATAATACAATGACATTTGCAGTAAAATGGATGTCCCCATATTGTGTCATTCTAATTGAAGTAAGCCAGAAAGAGAAAGAAAAATAATACATGACATGATATATGTAGAACCTTAAAAAAAAATTTGGATGAGAACACTATGATTTCATCTATAAAACTGAAACACACTAACAGATCTACTTAATAATCTTATGGTTACTGCTAAAAGGGGCTTGGAGAGGATATATTTGGGAGTTGTAGAGTTATAAATGTTATCCACTATATATAAAAATAGATGTTTTCAAAATTTCATTTGTATCACACAGGGCAGTATGTTAAATATTGTGAAGTTAAGTTTAATAAGCACACAAATATATGCATGAAGTGGGACACATTGCTAAACACCACAGATTGACACATTGTAAATGGCAGTACTTCAATGATAAGTAAATGAATAAATACGTAAATAATTAAGTAAATAAATAAATAAATAAATAAATAGTATTTAATAATAAAAGAAATACAAAGATTCACAGTACTTAACTTTACACATCAAGAATCTAGGAGAAAACAGAATGAAGAAGAAAATTGAATGAATGAGAGTAAGGCAAATAAGAAGGGAAACAATTTAAAAGATAAAAAAAAACGAAGCCCGTTTATTTTAAACATAAATTGGAACAACATTTAGGTTGGCTAAGAAAATAAAAACTCAAATAAAATTAGATATAAAAGAGAAGATATTACAACTGATGTTATAGAGATGCATAGCATCATAAGAAATTAACAATACCCAACAATTTGGAATGACCTAGAACTAAAGATAAATTCCCAGAAATATATGTCTTCACATACTGAATCAAGAAGAAATTAGAAAGTTAAATAGAGCACAAGTGTGTATGAGTATATTAGTAATCCATACCTCCCAAGCCAGAAAATATTTACAAGATGAATTTGCTGGTGAAATCTGTGATATATTTGAAGAACCTTTCTCACCAATACTTCCCCAAACCATCTAAGAATTTGAAGGGGGTGAAAGAATCCAAACTTGTTTTATGATTCCAGCTTTATTTGCATAACAATGCTAGAAAGGACATTATATGCAAAATATAGATTATTATCCCTGATGTACATATGTGCCAAAATTTTCAACAAAACAGAAGGAAAATGAATTCAACAACACATTTAACTTATCATACACATACATGATTTAAGGGATTTATCCCTGGGTTTAAGGATACTTCAAAATATTCAAATCAATAAAGGTGACATGCCTCACTAATAGAATGAGAAATAAAACTCACATAACCATCTCAATAGGTGTGGAAAGAGCATTGTATTAATGCAACATCCTTTTAAGATACTCCCAACAAATTAAATTAACCCTTTCAGTGGCACGGTATAATATACACACAAACACTTTGTGGAGAGAAGCGAAGCAGTTCTGTGTTTATTGATTCTAAGAAAAAGGGTTTATATAGGACATGCACAATGCTTCACATATCATCTAAGTTTTAACAATGATAATAATCTTAAGCTATTTATGTCCCCATACTCCTGCAGTAAGCACAGGATGTTAAATGATGAAGGATTGTTTTAAAGTTCACCACGGATCTTCATTAAGTAGGCCATCTCTTATCCAGGCAGCTGTGCCTGTCTTAGATTGTCCTCCTCTGAAGATCTTACCCAGCATAGGCTCTCCAGCCATCCATACTGGATACATTGATTATGCCATTTCTTATCCAGCCTGGATATGAGACATTCCTCACTACTTGTTTATCAGTTCAGCCCATGGGCTTATACTCTAGAGCCTTCAGACAGGGGCCTACAAACACAATATTCCTTGACAGAAAAATGAATGAAGAAAATTGATGTATATATGCAATGGAATCAACACTTTGCATTCCTATCAAGAGTTTCCACGGCGTTCCCTTTTCTCCTCAATCTCACCAACATATATTTCTTTTCTTTTTGATGAGAGCCTTCTGAGAAATGTGAGGTCTTGTCTCATTTTTGGCTTATGACTTTCCTAATAATTTATAACTCTGAACACATTATCATGTGTCATATAGCCAAGAGTATGCTTTCTACAGAAAATTGATTCAGATCAATCTATTCAGTTCCTATGGACATTTTTTTAAATTGTATTGTTTGGTCTTTTTTGTTGTGGTTGTGTATGACTTTGCCATATATTTTGGATATTAACACTTGATTGTAAAATATCACTTGCAAATATATTCTCCCATTGTGTTGGTTGACTTTTTATTTTATTGATCATTTCTTCTGCAGTGTAAATCTGTTTAGACTGATACAATCATCTTTTGTTAGTTTTGCTTCTGCTTCCCTTGCCAGTGAGAAGAATCAAATGAAGTCAAGTGTACTTCTTATGTTTTACCCTAGTATTCTTTGTTTTCAGGTTTTATTTTTTATATGCCCAGGAGTGGGTTTGCTGGGTCAAATGATAGATCTATCTTTATTATTTAAAGGAAATTCCATACTGTTTCCAAAGTGGTTGCAACAATTTTCATTCCCATCAACAGCGTTGGAGAGTCCCTTTTTCTCTACAACCTCCAAAGTCTTTATTATTTGTAGACATTTTGATGAAAACCCTTCTCAATAGTGTGAGATAAAACATTTTATTTTTGTCTTGCCTTTCTATAATGATTAGCAATGTGAGCATGCTTTTATATTCCTGTTTATCATCTGTGTGTCTTTTTTAGAGAATTGTCTTCTGCTCATTTTCTGGTTGAGTTGTTTGTAGATTTTTGAAATGGAGTTGTATGAACGATTTGTGTATTTCAGAAATTAGCCTTTTGTTGATTGCACAGTTTCCTTATGTTTTCTCCCATTTGGATGTTCATCTTTTCATTCTGATTATTTTGCTGTGTAGAAGCTTTTAAGTTTAATTAGGACCTATTTGATTATTTTGCTTTTATTGTTTTCAGCTTGGGAGAGTGACATAGGAAAATTTTTCTACAATTTATCTATTGTTTTGCCTATGTTAGTTTCCAGGAGTTTTATTGTGTTATGTATTAGATTCAGATATTTAAAATATTTTGAGTTTATATTTGTACAGTGTGAGAGAGTATTCTAATTTCATTGATTTACATGCAGATATCTAGCTTTCTCAACATCTCTTGCTGAAGGTTGTCTTTTAGGCATTGTATATTTTTGTTTCCTTTGTCATAGTTTAGTTGACCATAGGTGTGATGTTTTATTTCTGCCTCTGCATTCTGTTCCAGTGATATAGATGTTTGTTTTCCAGTATTGTGCTGTTTTGATTACTGTAATTTTGTATTATAGTCTGAGATCTGGGAGGGTTATGGGTTATGCCTCCAACATTGTTCTTTTACCTGATTGTTTCTTTTGCAGTTCTAGTTCTTTTGCTGTTCCATACAAATCATAGGACTGTTTTTATTTCTGTGGAAAATATGATGTAGTTCGATCTGAATCACTTTATATCTGTAGACATATTTTGTAGTATGTATAGTTTAACAATATTAATTGCTCTAAACTAAGACCTTGAGATTTCTTTCCATTTCTTTGCATCATCTTCAAATTTATTTATCAGTGTCCTTTTGATTTTATTATCTTTGTTTTTTCCTAGGTTTTTCATTTTTTGATCTGATTTCATATGGATTTTTTAAAATTATGGAATATTTCATTTTTAGTGTAAAGAAATGTGACAGTTTTTGTTTATTAATCATGAATCAGGCAACTTTGTTAAATGCCTTTATTAGTTTTAGTTGTTCTGGTGTGGAGAATATTTAGCGTTCTCTATATAGATTATTATCTCAATCTAAATTAATAACAGATTTACTTCATTCAATCCAACTTGAATAAATTTTTTTCTATTCCGATTGCTGTTGCTAGGACATCCCATACTGTGTTTAATAGAAATGGTGAGAGTGGGTATCCTTGTCGTATTCCTTAATTTGGCTTTCAGTTTTTAACTTTTGCATATTATGTTGTATATATTTCTGTAATAAATGACTTTAGATATTTTGAGATATATTTCCAGAATCTTTCTTTGGTAAGAGGTTTCTATTGTTGTTGTTGCTGTTGTTGTTCTTGTGTTGTTGTTGTCACTGTTCTAATTAATAAATGTTGAATTATGTGAAATGCTTTTGATGGGTTTATTGGGATAACCACGTCGTTTTCTCTTTTACCTTTGTTAATGTGGTTTATCAAACTGATTGATTTGTGTATGTTGAACCTCTCTTGTGACCCTGCAAATAATCCAAGTTGATCATGGTGTATGATTCATTTTTGGTTTTGCTGGCTTTAGTTTGCTAATAATATTTTGTAGAATATTTGCATTTAAATCAATCAAATATATTTGCTAGAAGTTGTCTTTGCCCATACTTTGTTTTTGACTTTGCTATCAGTGTGATGAAATCTTTATAGAATTAATTTGAGAGTTTCCCACACCTTCACAATTTTTGAATAGTCTGAAGAGTATAAGTTCTGCTTTGCATTTTTGTACATTGCTCCACGGGAGCTGTTTATATCTGCACTTCTATTCAACAATTTTTTTAAATGCAGATTCTATCTTTCTTCTAGAAACAGTTTGTTCAAATTATTTGTTTCTCCTTATATCTGCCTCTTTCTAGACATTTGTCTATTTCTTCTAATTTGTCCATTTTATTGGCAAATATGTGTTAACAAAATGAACACTTTTTTGTATAACTGAGGTAACAATTGTTATTTCTCTTATTTATTTCTGACTTTATTTCTTTGAAGCATCTCTCTTTCCTTCATGATGCACCTGGCTAGAGGTTTTCTGATTTTGCTTATCTTAAAAATAAAACATAAAACAAAATCTTCTGTTTTACTACAATTTTGAAGAATTATTTTCCTCTATAATTTATATTTGCACCTGTAATATTTAGGATCATGTTTTTTTCTTTTTTTTTACTTTTTTTATTGGTTAACAGTCATTTTACAAAGTTGTCTCCAATTCCATCGTAGAGCACAAATTTTCAGTTAAAATGAACTTATATACATTTGTTGTCTCATTTTTTCTTCTGTGAGCTGCCGTCAGATCTTTTATACATTTCCCTGTCCTGTACAGTACAATCCTGTCTATCTATTCTACAATTTTGACCTCCCAGTCTATCTCTCCCCGCCCTCTGCCCCCTTGGCAACCAAAATATTGTATTCTATGTCTGTGAGTCTATTTCTGTTTTGAAATTGTGCTGTTTGTTTTTGTTTCATTTTGTTTTTACATTCCAATAATGAGCCATCTCATATGGTATTTTTCTTTCTCTTTCTGGCTTACTTCACTTAGACTGATTTTCTCCTGGACCATCCATGTTGCTGAAAATTGCGTTAGGTTGTTGTTTTATATGGCTGACTAGTATTCATTTGTATAAATGTTCAACATCTTTTTCCAGTCAAATGTCGCTGTACATTTAGTCTGTTTCCATGTCTTGGCTATTGCAAATAGTGCTGGCTATGAACATTGGGGTTCAAGTGTCATCTTGAAATAGGGTTCCTTCTGGATTTAAGCCCAGGAGCGGGATTCCTGGGTCATATGGAAAGTCTATTCCTAGGCTTTTGTAGAATCTCCATTCTGTTTTCCACAGTGGCTGTCCCAAACTGCATTGCCACCAGAAGTGAAGGACGGTTCCCTTTTCTCCACAGCCTCTCCAGCATTTGTCATTTGTGGATTTTTGAATGATGGCCATTCTGTCTAGTGTAAGTTGAAAGCTCACTGTAGTTTTGATTTGTATTTCTCTGATAATCAGTGATATTGAGCATTTCCTGATGTGCCTTTTGATCATTTGTATGTCTTCCTTGGAGAATCGTTTGTTTAGGTTTTCTGCCCATTTTTGGATGGCGTTGTTTATTTTTTTCTTTTACAGTAGGATGAGCTGCTTATATACTCTGAAGATTAAGCCTTTGTCGGTTTCATATGCAAACTATTTTCCCATTCCATAGGTTGTCTTTTGTTTTACTTCTGGTTTCTGTACTGTGCAGAAGCTTGTAAGTTTCATTAGGTCTCATTTGTTTATTCTTGTTTTTATTTCTTCTACAAGAAGATTTTCGAGACGTATGTCAGAAAACGTTTTGCCTATGTTTTTCTCAAGGAGGTTTTTATACCTTGTCTTATGTTTAAGTCTTTGATCCATTCTGATTTTATTTTTGTGTATGGTGTTCTAGCTTCATTGGGAGTGTTCTAGCTTCATTGATTAACATGCTGCTGTCCAGTTTTCCCAACAACATTTTCTGAATGGACTGTCTCAATTCCATTGTATTTTCTCGCATCCTATGTTGAAGATTAAATGACCAAAAGTTTGTGGGTTCATTTATGGGTTCTCTATTCTGTTCCATTGGCCTATATGTCTGTTTTCCTACAGAAACATTGCTTTCATGTTGACTATACCTCTATAGTATTATCTGAATCATTAGCGTAAAGATATGCCAGATTTTTGAACCTAAATCTTGTAACCTGCTACCTTTGTGAATTCTTCGATCAGCTGCAGTAGTTTTTATCTGGATCTTGTAGGGTTTTCTATATATAGTAACATATTATCTGCATATAGTGAGACTTTTACCTCTTCCTTGCGAATTTGCGTCCCTTTTAATTGTCTCTCTTGTTTGGTTGCTGTGGCTAGGACTTCCAAGATTATATTGTGTTAGAGTGGTGATAGTGTGCACCCTTGCCTTGTCCCAGATTTTAGTTGGAAAATTTTGACTTTCTCACCATTGTGTTCTATGTTGGATGTAAGTTTGTTTTCTATAGCTTTCATGATTCTGAAATATGTTCCTTCTATGCCCACTTTGGTGAGATTTTTTTTATCATACTTGCGTGTTGAATTTTATCAAATGGTTTTGCTGCATCTATTGAGATGGTCATGTGGTTTTGGTTCTTTCTCTTGTTGATGTGCTGCATTTCACTGATTGATTTGTGTATGTTGAACCACCCCTGTGTCCCTGGCATTATCCCCAGTTGATCATGATGTATAATCTTTTATCTGTGTTGTTGTATTCTATTTGCTACTATTTTCGTGAGGATTTTGGTGCCTGTGTTCATAAGTGATATTGGCCTATAATCTTCTTTTTTGGTAGTGTGTTTGCCTGGTTGTGGTATCAGGGAGATTGTGGCTTCATAGAATGACTTTGGGAATATTCCTTCCTTTTCAATCTTCTGGAAGAGTTTGAGAAGGACTGATATGAGTTTTTCTTTATATGTTTTGTAAAATTCCTCAGTGAATCTGTGCGATCCTGGATTGCTATTTGTAGGGAGGTTTTACATTACTATTTTGATTTCATTTCTAGTGCTCTGCTTGTTCAAAGGTTCAGTTTCTTCTTGTTTCAGTCTTGGTGGGCAGTATGTTTCCATGAAACTTTCCCATCTCCTCTAGGTTATACAGTTTTTTCAATACATTTTTCATTATATTTTCAAATGATATTCTGTATTTCTTTTTTATTTGTTGTTATTTCTCCGTTCTCCTTCCTTATTTTGCTAATTTTTGCTCTCTCTCTTTTCTTTTATTGGAGTTTTGACAGATGTTTGTTGATTTTACTTATTTTTTCAAAAAACTAGTTTTTGCATTCATTGCGTATTCCCTACGGTGATTTTAATCTCTATTTTACTTATTTCTTCCCCAATATTTATGATTTCCTTCCTTCTGCTGCCTTTTGGGGTTTTTTGTTCTTCTTTTTCTAGTGCATTCTGCTGGTGGGTTAAATTGTTTATTTGTGATTGTTCTTTTTTGAGGAAGGCCTGTATCACTATAAACTCCCCTCTCAACACTGCTTTTGCTGTGTCCCCTAAATGTTGTGTGGTTTTGCTTTCATTTTCTTTAATCTCAAGGTACTTTTTCATTTCAGCTTTTATTTCTTCATTGAACCATTGGTTTTATAATAAAATAGTGTTTAATCTCCATGTTTTCCTTTTGTTATCATTTGTTTCTCTGTTGTTGATTTATAGCTACATGGCATTGTGTTTGGTAAAGATGGTTGAGGTAATTACTATCTTTTTAAAATTGCTGAAGTTTCTTTTGTGCCCAAGTACATCATGAATCCTGGAAAATATTCCACGTGAACTTCAAAAGAATGTTTATCCTATTTTGGGGGGTGCAATGCTCTGAAGATATGCACCAAGTTTATTATTTTTATTGTATTATTTAACTTCTCTGTTGCCTAATTTATTTTCTGTCTCGATGATCTGTCCAGTGATGTTAATGCAGTGTTGAAATCTCCAAATATAAATCCCCCTTTATATCAGTTAGTAATTATTTTATGTACTGAGGTGCTCCTGTATTTGGTGCGTATGTATTAACGAGTGTGCTATCCTCATATTTTATCACTCCTTCAGTCACTATATAATGTCCTTCTTTATCTTACTTTATGGCCTTTGTGTTAAAGACTATTTTGTCTGCAATCAGTACTGCAACACCTGCTTTTTTGGCTTTTCCATTTGTTTGGAATATCCTTTTCCATCCTTTCACTCTCAATCTATTTGTGTGCTTCTCTCTGAAGTGGGTCTCTTGTATGCAGCATATTGAAAGTTCTTGCTTTATTATCCAGCATGCAACTCTATGAATTTCGACTGGAGCATTTAGTCCTTTAACATTTACATTATTTGATGATAGGTTTGAGTTTATTGCCATTTTAACCTTAATTTCCATTTAATTTAGTATTTCCTCTTTGTTCCTTTCATCTTCCTTTTATGGTTTTGTAATTTTCCTTTGTATTATCATGAATTTTATTCAGTTTTAGTGACTCCCTGGTAAGTTTTTGTCTTCTTGTCACCCTTTTTTATGTCTTATAGACCTTTATTATAACTGCTTTTATTAAAATGATAGTAACCGAGAACTAAAATTTTGAAAGGAAAGACCAAAAAAAAAATTCTCTATTTTCCTGCCACACTCTCCCACTCTCAATGATTTGTATGTCTTGTTTAAAAATTTTGTGTTTATTTTGTTTGTAATTCATGAATTATCACCTTTCCAGCTGTGAGCTTCACATTTCTGTAGCATCCTGCTTCTTTTCTTTACAGGGAACACATTTCAATATTTCTGTTAGCAATGGTCTAGAGTTGTTAAACTCTTGAATCTTTTTCTTGTCTGTGAAATTATTAATGTCTCTTTCTACCATAAAGGGTAGACATGCTGGTCAAAGTATCCTACAGTATATCATTTTTTTCATTCAGTACTTTGAATATATCTTGCCACTCCCTTCTGACCTGTAGTATTTCTGTAGTGAAATCAGCTGGGAGCCTTATGGTGATTCCATTGTAACTCACTCTTTGCTCTACTCTTATTACTTTAGGATCATTTCTTTATCCCTGACTCTGGCCATCATAATTATATGTCTTTGTGTGGGTGTATTTGGGTTCTTCTTGTTTGGAACACACTGAACGTCCTGTACTTGTATATCTGATTCCTTCTTTAAGTTTGGGAAGTTCTCAGTCATGAATTCTTCAAACATCTTTTCAATCCCCTTTGATCTTTCCTCCCTTTCTGGGGCTTCTATCAAGCCAACATTGGCATGCTTTCTATTATCCCATAAGTCCCTTATGCTTTTTTCATTTGTTTCTCATTGTTTCTCTTGTAGCTCTTCTGATTGGGTGCTTTCTATTGTACTGTCTTCTAAGTCACTAATTCATTTCTCTGTGTTATCTAGTCAGATTTGCGATGCCTTTAGATCATTCCTCATCTCAGTTAATGTGTTTACCTATTCTTCTCTGCTCTTCTGTATATCTTCCATTTCATTTTTGACATATTTTATATCTCTAAACACTATCTCTTTTATTTCATTCAGTACTTTGATCACTCCTTTTTTGAAATCTAGATCTATTTGGATATCATTGTCTATTTCACTGATCATTCTTTCAGGGGATTTCTCTTGTTGTTTTAATTGGGAATGGTTTCTCTGCTTCTTCAGCTTGCTCCTACCTCTCTGGCATTTTGGTTTTTGGAGTTTCAGTTATCTACTCTGGTCATAAAGGAGTTTATCTACCTAATGCCTATGTAGCAGTACAACTTACAAAAGAGAAAAGAGAGAGAGAGAGAAAGAACTATAAGAAGGGAGAAATAAAGGTTTGAAGACATTGTATAATGAGTAATATTAAAGCAAGTTGAAACAGAGTTTTGAAAAATAATAATAATAAAATATTTTCAAAAATTTCAAAGGGATTAAAGTGGGGGTATATATAATTGCAGATGATGTAGAAGTTAGGAGGGTAATTGAAAATGGAACCGGAAAAACAGATTAAAACAAGGGGGTGGTCAGTGTCCTCCTGGAGACTCTGTACTTTTAATGTGAAATCTTTCTGTATTCATCCTGATTTGGAAGCTCATCTTGCTCTTTCCAGAGGCCCTCCATTGGAGACCTTATCTGTGCTGCTCCCAGGGCATGTCGGTAAGCAGTTCGCTCCTACACCCAACACTGGGTCAGGTGCAGCTCTCTTTTCTCTGGGCTGGCTTGTCACTGTCCTGCACGATGCTGCAGTCAGATGTTGCAGACTGACCACGCAGGATTGGGCATCATGTCCTCTAAACACCATGGCCAGGGGCTGCATTCCAGCCCAAAATATGTGGGCCACCATCCCCCTCAGTGGGCCAATCACTCAACTGCTCTGTGCCACTGTACGCTCTGCCTCGTTTATGCACACTGGAAGTGGGGTCAGGGAAGTATGAAGAACTGCCCTGTCCCTGGTAGGAGCCAAAATCCAACTCCTTATTTGTCTTGGCAGACAAGTTCCCTGAGGAACCATTACAGTAGGATCCTATCTGCCTCAGGATGTAGACAAGTCTCCGTGTGGCCCTTGAGGTTTCTAAGTCCTTAGGTGTAGATGCAGTTTTTGCCATGACTGCCACCTGAGTGCAAAGCACCAGAGGGTATGGTGGCTGTGTCTGAGCCCCAGCTCTCTTTACCTAGAAAATATGTGGATTTTCAGAGATGGGGAATGCACCCTTCCACCCACAGGGCACATCTGGGCTGTTGTTTTATGGAGGGCCCAGGTTGTTCTGCCCTGTGCACCCACAGCCATGTCACAAAGCCCACTCCATTTCCCTGGGATGCCGCATCGCAGCCATCCCCATCTACCAACCAGTTCGGACAGCGTGGCCCTGCCCCCAGCTTCCAGGCTGCATCATTTGCTAGGATTCACAGGGATCCTCTGTGCCTGTTCAACTTAGTTCTGTCAGTCAACTTATACTTTGTACAGGTCCAAGCCTTGGAGGCTCATCCCCCTTCCTGCTGAACTCTCAGTTGGAGAGGGAAGACGCAGTGAATGAGCACCAGTCCATCTCTGCTGATCCCTCCCAGTGGTACCTGTCCCACTCTGTTTTGCCTTTTCTTGTTTCTTTCTTCCTCTTCTACTACCAGATTTTTCGCATCTTTATCTATTGAAGAGGACAATGTTCTGTCACAGTTCTGCAGGTTCTCTGGTTAGCTGAGTGTATCTGTGGATGTGAGTCTTTGTGCATTTGTGGGAAAGGGTGACCTACAAACATCCTTCTGCTCCAGCATCTTTGCCTCCACCCCAAAAATTCTCACTTTATGGTGGAAGATAAACATAGTCTTGAAATAAATGAATAAGTTATTCCATGGAAATGAAAAGAAAGTGCAGATTGTAATGCTCTACTCATACAAAATACGTTTTAAAATAAGGGCCAAAATGAAAGAAATATGAGATTGTATAAAGAAAAAGACATCAATTAAAAAAATTGGGAATTAAACTCATTAAATTATATATGGCCCAAAACCATAGAGCTTAAGTATAAAAAGAAATTTTAGTAGAGATGAAAGAATTAATTCATTATAAAACAATAATAGTAGATGAGTTTAACACCTCATTATTGTGATGATCAGATCATTCAGAAAGACTATCTGTAAGGAAACAGAGGTCTTAATAGCATATTAGATCATTTGAACCTAACTGAGCTATTGGACACTGCATCAGAAAAGCAGAACACATGAACTTTTCAAGTGTGCACAGGATGTTATGTAAGGAATTAACCACATATTATGTCATGAAATAAGTCTCAGGAACTTTAAGCAAATATAGATAATAGCAAGTATTTTTTCATACATAAAACTATGAAACTATGCATCAACTCTTGAAAGAAGAATAGGAAAAGCACAAACATGAGAGAAAACCACATCTTTTAAAAAAATACAATTAAACAAGGTCAATGATGAAATCAAAGAAGTAATAAAATCATACCTGGAGACAAATTACAAAGAAAACACAGCTTCATAAATGTATGGGATGCAACAAAGGCAAATCTACAAAGTAAGTTTTGAATAAATCAGGCCTTCTACAAGGAACAAGAGATACCTCATACAAAGGACCAAGCATAACACCCAAAATAACAAGAAATAAGAACAAACAAAACCCAAAGGCAGTAGAATGAGAAATCTTGGATGATTAGGTTGAAAATAAAATAAAATTTGAAAAATAAAATACAAATCATAAAATCAGCAGTTTTAATTTTCTTAAAATATTAACAAACAGAAAAGCATTTAGCCAGGCTTATAAAGAAATACAGAGACTAGACCCAAACAAAATAAGAAATGAAACAGTAGAAATAATATCTGATATTACAGAAATAGAAGAAAGATTATGAAAGCTCTATGAGCTGTTACATGATGACAAACTGGACGACCAAAAAGAAATGGATACATTTCTAAAAACGTACATCCTGTCAAGACTGAATATAGAGAAAACTGAGAACTTGAATAGAGCAATCAGTATAAGTTAAATAAAATGTATAATTTTAAAAACACCACTTGAATAAAATTCCTGGATTTCTTCACTAAAATCACTTTCCCCCCAAGTATTTTAAAAAAAGGAGGAAGGACTATTCCCAAAGTTATTCCATGAGGCCACCATTACCCTGATAACAAAACCAGTCAAAGACACTACCAAAAAAAAATGAAAATGAAAATCCTATATCCTTGATGAATATAGATTCAAAAATACTCGAAAAACTTCAACAAATTAATCCAGTAATATATAGAAAGGATTATACACAATGATCATTTGGATGCCTTCCAGAGTGACAAGGATGGTTCAACATACACAAGTCAAGCAGCATGACACATATCTAATAAAGGAAGGACAAAATTCACAAGACCATGAAAATACACAAAGAAAAAGCATTTGACAAAATTCAACATGCATTCATCATCAGAATTCTCATGAATGTGAGTACAATGGGAACATTTCACACCATACTAAAGTCCATTTATAACAATTTACAATACTCAGGGGAAAGACTGAAAGCCTTCTGGGTAAATTCGGGAACAAGGCAAGGATACCTACTGTCACCACTTCTGTAAAATAGTAATAGAAGAAAGGAAAAGGAAAAGAAAAATAAGTAAAAGGAACACAAAACGGAAACAAAGAGAGAAAATTGTCACCAGTATTGAAGGCATAAAAATCTACACAAAGAATCCTAATGGCCCCAAACTGACTAATATGAACAAAAAAATAATTTCATCAAGGAAGCAGGGTACAAGATTAATGTAAAGACGTCTCTTGCATTTGTCCACATTGATCATGAGATACCCTAAGATGGACGTTGAAAGCAATAATATTTAAAACCCCATTCCCCCGAATATCTTGGAATAAATGTAACCACATATGTGAAAGAGCTACTCACTGAAAATTATAAAACATTGACAAGGAAATTAAAAATGACTCAAAGAAATGGAAAAATGTCTTGTGGTCTTGGATTGAAACAGTTCATATTGTTAACATGTCTGTACTACACAAAGAAACCTAAGGATTTAGTGCAATTCTTGTTACGAAGCTGTAGTATTTTCCACAGAACCAAGAAATACATAACTGTAAGTTTTTCATGAAACCATTAAAAATTGCCAAAATGACCTTTGAGAAAACATCAAATCTGGAGGTATAACCCTCCTGGATACTTTACTATACTACAAACCTACAGTAATAAAAACAGTATGGCATTGGCACAGAGATATAATTAAAAAAAAAAAAAAAGAGAGCCTAGATTTAATTCCACAAACCTATGAGTAATGAATCTATGATAAAAGAGCCAACAGTTCACAATGGAGAAAATACAGCCCCGTTAATGGATGGTGTTGGGAAATCTGGACATCTACAAGTAAAACAGTGAAATGAGAGCATTCCCTGACATCATATACAAAAATAAGCTCCAAGCGTATTAAGGACCTAAATGTAAGACCTGATAATATAAAATTGTTAGAAGGGAATATAGGTGATACACTATTGGATATACATCATAGGAATATTTTCTTGTATCAGTCTCCTAAGGCAAAAGATATTAAAGCAAAAATAAGCAAGTGGGACTTAAACAAACTTGAAAATTTCTGCACAGCTAAGGACACTATCAATGAAATGAAAAGACTGCCTGTGTAACTCGAGAACATATTTGCAAACAATGCAAGTGGCCAGGGGTTAATAGATGTAGGGTAATAGATGTAACATGGATTTAGGTTACACAACTCAAGGTGAAAAACAATAACCCAATCAAAAACTAGTGCAGAGTACCTGAGTTAACATTTTTCCAAAGAAACATTCAGATGAGTAACAGGCAAGTGATAAAATTTCACAACATTACTAATTATTACATAATTGCAAATCAAATCCACAATGAGTTATCACTTCATACTTGTCAAACGGCTTTTATCAAAAGGTCTACAAATAGTAAGTGTTGGAGACGATGTGGAGGTAAGAAATCTCTTGTATACTCTTGGTATTAATGTAAATTGGTAAAACTTCTTTGGAAATCAGTATTCCGATTTGTTTAAAAACTAAAAAGTTAACTACCATATGACCCAGTAATAACTCTCCTAAAAAAAATCTGGGGAAAACACCCTAAATTGAGAAGAACCAATGTTCACAACAGCACAGTTTATAATATGCAAGAAAGGGAAGCAATCCAATAGTCCACAGCAGACTATGGACTTAAAAAGAAATGATGTTTCTATAAATATGCAATGGAATAATACTCAGCCATGAAAAAGTATAACACATTGCTATTTCAGCATCATGAAAGGACCAAGTAAATATTGTGCTTAGTGAAGTAACTTTGACAAAGACAAAAGAATATAATTTAATTTATCTGTGGAATCTAAAGAATAACAAATATCTGTGTACATCTTTGATTATTGACAGATGACAGATAAATAGATAGAAGGATAGATACATACGTACATGATAGATAGACAGATAGATAGATAGATAGATAGATAGATACATAGATACATAGATAGATAGATAGATAGATAGAGACATGAGGGAGAGGTAAAAAGATTATATAGACAAGACTTGAGAAGACTCAAAGTTATGGGAAAAAATTTATGTTTACCAAAGTGGAAGGGAAAGAGAATTTAATTGTAGGACATTGAAAGATAGAAAGAAGTATACATTAAGTAGAGTAGCAACAATGATAATCTGCATATATAAGGGAATTATAAACAATAGCTTAAAATAATTCTATGTTACAAGTATTGTAATACTTCATAATGCAATATAATCTGCAAACTGGTTAGAATCACTATGCTGCACATCTGAAATTACACAATATTATACATCTAATGTACTTCAATTAAAAATAAAACATATCATGTATAATTTAGTCCTTTTTCCGCTGATAGCATCTTCCTTTAATATTGTTTCATTTTACTCTTCAGTTTTTATGATTACTGTTTCAAATAATTTCTTTTACTCTTGTGAAAATGATACCAGTTTGAAGTATCTATATTTATTGCACCTTATTTCCTCTTCTTCTCTCTTTAATCCATAAAGTATAGTAGCATTTAAGAACATACCCAAAGAAACAGTTGCAACTTTCTCGTGGTCTCTCCTTAGCATTTTGGTCAATGTTTTGCATATTTTTGCCATTTTATATTTCTTAGAAGACTTCTTTTCTACACCTCTTTTAAGGTGTCTCGGTTTTGTTTTTTCATCTCATTCAGGTTTGTTTGTTAAAGTCTTCACTTTCGCTTTACATCTAAGTGATAACTGTGTAAATATTATTCGGTGAGTGATTTCTTATTTCAGTAGTTTGAAAACACAATTTTATTTACCCTTGGCATATGTTTTTGCTCAGAAATCTGCTGATAGCCTAATGGTGGTTCCTTTGTAGATTATCATAACTTTATTTGGCTGCCTTTAAAATTTTACTTTGTCATTTTCTTGTCAATTTGCATATCATGTATCTTGAAGGAGGTCCCTTTGTCTTAAAGTTATTGGTGTTTTGTTGGCTCACGGACTTGTACATCAGTTCCTTACACAGTTTCGTGGAGTTATCAACTATTACTTCTTTAAATAAACCATCAGCTGCCTTCTAACTTTCTGCCCCCTACAGGATTCCCCTCTAATGTGCACTTCCTGAGGAAGTCTGATGGCTACTGTAGAATTTCCTCACGTTTTAATATCTTGAATCTCTGCCATCTCCTATCATTTCTAGTTTTGTATTGGTGAGTTTGCTAATCTCTCTTCCACAAAGACAGTCTACTACCAATGCTTTCTGTTGCATTCTACATCTCATTTATTAAGTTCTCCTGGTCCTCTAATAATGTTTGGTTATTTTATAGTTTCAGTCTCTTTGGTAATGTATTCCTTTTCATCATTTCATTTATTCCTAAGCTCACTAAACTGCTTTCTTAGTTTTGTATTTTGTATTGAGTTTCTGTATGACATTTATTTGGATTCTGTATTAGTTATATGGCAATATACCATGTCTTTAAGTTTGTTTGCTGCAGGGTTGACACTGTGTGTGTGTGTGTGTGTGTGTGCAGGTGCGTGTGCGTGTGCATGTGTGTCTGTGTCTGTCTCAGTGTCTGTGTGTGTCTATCTGTGTGTTAGCGTGCCCTATAATGTTACTGAGATTGGTCATGATCTTGATAAATTATTTCTCTGATTACACTAAATAACAGATTGGGAGTTGGAGTCCTTGCATATGTTTTCTGGTAGCTTGCATTATTTCACAATTTTTGGTTTGCTTACCTGAGCTACCTCTGATAATATTTCAAAATGGCACTTTGCGGTCGCTACTGTCTGGATAAAAGATGTGCTTTCATTGTCACTTCTTAGAATTCTCTGGTAGTTAATGCCACTGGGACAACGAACCCTTCCTTTTATCTGATATCCCTTGAGAATCAGTGTACACATTGAGGAAAGTTGTAAAGACAGGTGGGTATTTGGAATCAGACAAGTGCCCTTGACATGTCCAGTGTTGCAATGTAACTTGTTTCCACCACTGTGAACGGGGATTAAGGACAGTTTCATGAATGTCTGATTGTCTGAAATATGGAAATTCTGTCTCCATTGTGGCTGCCTCCTGGTTACTTTTGACCATGAGTTCTGGTGCAGTTGGAGGCTGAAGCTGTGTGAACTGATGAGACCCTGTTTCTACTGGGTTCTCTGAACTTGTGGACTCAGATATCCTATTTAGTTGGCCTTGGTTGCAGACACCAACACTGATCTTTCCTCAGTTCAGTCTCCTTTTTGTGTTTTTGTCCACCAAACTTCACCTGTTCACATGCGTTCTGGAGTATTGTTTTGTGTTGTAGTTGTTCTTGTTCAGATGTGAACGTTTTACTGACTGTAGATGTAAGGGGAGAGACAAAAATAGTTTAAACTTATTTCAATTTTAAAATTATATACTTTTTCAATTAAAAGCTTAAATACTAATTAGGACATTATAAGAACACTAAAGAAAGTGAACAAATCTCCTCCCTTAATGTCATAGTACTACAAAATATTTTGATTTCCTGGGTTCTTTTATTCAATGTTTTTCCCACCTACATGCACATTTTACTAAAATTTATCCCTATAATCTCTTTAAAATAAATTAAATTATTAAAATAATTCTCTGTGCTGTAAATATAGTCCTTTTGGTTCTCAAGTTTATTACTTGTAGCTTGCGCATTTCTGTCTTCTCCATCCTTCTTCCCTTTCCCCACAGGAAACCACTACTTGTTACACTACACATATATATGTGATTCTTTTTCTGTTTTTTTAATGATTATTTCTCTTATCTCTTTATTTTCCTCATTTAAGTGACAACTTATAGTGTTTTTCTCTGTATGACTTATTTTCCTATGTGCAACACACTCTGGATCCAGTCACATTGTTCCAAAGTGCAGAATTTTACTTTTTAATATGTTGAATGATGAAGTATTTATTATGTTATCAATATCTCACATCTATTTCAGCCAATCAACTGTTGATGGGCAGTTGATTTGTGCTTCTACCCTTGGCTTCTAAATGATGATGTTAAGAATATTGGGGGTAATATATCTTTTAACTTAATCTTTTCTTGTTTTCTCTGATTTATACCAAAAACAGGAATTGCTGCAACATATAATGCATCTATGTCTAGTTTTCTGAGCACTGTCCACAGTTTCAGAATAGTGGATGCATCAATTTATGTTTTCACCATCAGTGTACCTGGGTTCCCTCTTTTCAACATTCTTATTAATGTTTGTCATTTGTAGACTTTTTGTTAATGGCCATTTTGGTTGCTGTAAGATTATATTTCATTCTGGTTTGAATTTATGTTTTCCTAATGAATAACAACATTATGTTTATTTTTATGAGCATGAAAATCATCCACATGTCTGTTTTCGAAAAGTTTCCATGAAGATTCTTCAACTGTTTTTAATTTGGGGTCTTTATTTTTTAAATATTGAGTCTAATATGCTATATATATATATATATATGCTATATATATATATATATATATATATATTATGGATATTAACATCTTGCTGGTCTCATTGTCTGAAATTTTTCCTTCTCTTCTGTCTGTCATCGTATGTCTTGTTGAAAGTTTCCTTTGCTCTGCAAAAGTTTTTGCACTTCACATTTTTCCAAGAAATAGAATCCCTGAATCGCAGAGTACATCTATTTTTTCCTCATAAACAAAAACTGTAATTGCTACTTTTCCTTTTTTTTCAATTTGGAGACACCAAAAACTATTGCTATGATTTATCTCAATGTCAGTTCTGCTGCTGTTCTATGTCAGAAATTCTATAGTTTCGGGCTTTGCATTTAGGAAATCAATCCATTTTTATCTCATTTTTTATACTATGGAAGGAAGTGCTTTTACATCTTCCTTTTACATGTACTGTCCTGTTTTCTCAGAACTACTTGTTGAAGAGTCTGCCTTTTTCCCATTGTATACTCTGGCCTCCATCTTTGTAGACTATATAACCATATGTGTGTGGGTTTATTTTCGAACTCTTTATTTTGTTCCATTGATCTATGTGTTTTTATAAGTGCCATATCTTGAAGTATTGATTACTATATCTTTGTAGTATGTTCTAAACTCAGGGAGGGTAATACCCACAGCTTTGTTCATTTTTAAAAATAATTTTAGAAAATTTGGGTCTTTCACATGTATGTATAAATTTTATTATTTTTCTCCTTGTGTGAAGAAACTTATGGATTCTGTGAAAATAGAAATTTACTAAAAGAAAAAACCTCAGAAAAATACTAAAGTGTGGAGGATAAATCAAACATTATTAACAACAACTAGATAGCTGTATAAATCAAAGAAAAAATATATAAAGAAAAATGACAACAAAAACAAAATCCATGGGGTATAACAAAAGCAGTATTAATAGGGATGCTTATAGCAAAAGAATCCCACATATCCAAATAAGAAATATCTCTCTCTTATAACATACTCTTACCACCAAGGACGTAGCAAAATAATAAATAAAACTTGTTAGTAGAAGGAAAGTCACCTGAAAAAACAGAACATTATTAAATAAGATAAGGAATAAAAATGCAAACATTTAATCAATCTAAATAATGGCTTTTGAAAATAAATAAAGTTGATAAACTTTAAGCAGACACATGAGCAAAAAGAAGGTTACAGGTTAATAAGCTCAGAAACTAATTAGAAGTTACAGGTTATATTAAAGGAATACAAAGCATCATAATATGATACAACAAATTATATGCGAATAAAATGGAAACCCTAGAAGAATCGGACCATTTCTAAGAAAGACGTAATCTCCAGAATGGAATGCGAAAGAAAATATGAACAGATTATCACTAAAGAAATTGAATAAGTATTTAAAAAAATCTCACAAGAAACAAAATTCCAGTCCTAGACAGCTTCACACGTGATTTCTGCCAAACATTTAGAGAAGAGATATCATCTATACTTCTCAGTGTATTCCAAAAAATTCAAGAGGAAAGTAGGCTTTCTACCCCACATTTCTGTATCACACTTCAACTAGAATTGGAACAAATACCTCAAAAAATTACAGGTTAAATACTACTGATAAGCATAGATGCAAAAATCACCACTAAATTGTTAGCAAATCCAACAATACATTAAGAGGACTATACATTATGATTAAGTCCATTTATTCCAGGGATGCAAAAGTGATTGAATACCCAAAAATTAATCAGTATGATACACCACACAAACAACCTGAAGAATAAAAATTATATGGTCACCTCTATAGAGTCATAAAATGTTTTGACAAATTCAGTATCTATTTATGAATATATTCCTCCTCATAGTGGGCATGAGGAAACATACCTCAACACAGTTAAGGTCATATATCACAAGAAACTCACTAACATGACACTCACTGATTAAAAGCTTAAAGCATCTTCAATAAGAGCAGAAAGAAGAGAAGAATGCTCACACTTACCACTTTTATTCAGTATAGTATAGAAATTCTAGCCATAGCTATTCAAAATAAAAGTAAATAAAATTTAGCTAATTAAGAAAAGGAGTAAAAGTATCTGTTTGCAGATGACATACTTTAAACAGAAATACTAAAGAAGACGCCACAAACCTACTAGGGCTTATCAATGCATTAGGTAAAATTTTCGAATGTAAACTTAACATAGAGAAATCTTGCATTTCTACACACAAAGAACAAGCTAACAGTTAGAGACAGTGAGGGAACTGTCACATTTACAGTTGCATTACAAAAAGATATCAAGAAATGTATACAACCAAGGAAGTAAAAGACCTGTACTCAGAAAACTATAAAATATTTACAACAGAAATTGAAGTTAATGCAAACATATGAAAGTATATAATGTGTTCATAGATGAGGAAATACTATTGTTTAAATGATAATATTAGCCATCAAAATACACAAATTTAATTCAGTGCCTATCAAAATACCAAGGGCATTTTCAGACACTTACAAAAAATAATTCTAAAATTTACATGTAAACACAAAAGAGATGAAATCACTAAAAAAGAGAAAGAAAGGAAAGAAAACAAACAAACTAAAAACACAAACAACTTTAACAAAGTACAAAGAGGATGTGTTAATGTCCCTTATTTTAAACTATAACAAAAAACTACAGTATTAAAAAGAATATGGTAGTGGCAAAGAACAAACAGAATAATGGAACACAACAGAATGCCTGAAAATGAAATCAGACACTTATGGTCATTAAGCCCATTCCAAAAATGAATAAACAGTCGGGGAAAGGTAACCACCAGGCACATGAAACCGATCAACATCACTGACAATCAGAAAAATGCAAGTCCAAAACACAATGAGATTTTACGTCACTCCTGTCAGAATGACTATTATCAAAAAGATAACAAACATAAGTGTTGGTTAGGATGAAAGAAAAACAACCCTGATGCACTGCTGGAGTGAATGTAAATATGTGATGCCACTGTGGAAAACAACATGGAGCTTTGAATAAAAATTAATAATGAAATTTAATCCAAAGTATACATATCAGGATACTTATTCCAAGAAAATAAAAACACTAATTAGAAAAGATAAATTCAACCCTATATTCACTGTAGCATTATCCACAATAGACAGAATATAGAAGCAAATATATTGCTCATCAATAGATGATGGATAAATAAGATGTGTGTTTATAGTATATATATCTACCCATCTTAAGTACAGATTAATCTCTCTCTATATATACACATACACACTTTATATATATATATGCATTATATATATATACACATATATAGGTATATATATATATATATATGCACACACACACATAAAAATACAATGGGATATTACTCAGCTCTAAAAAGAATAAGTTCTTGCCATTTGCAATAAATGGGTTGACCAAGAGTGTAATATGCCAAGTGAAATAAGTCAAAAAATGATGACAAATGTTGAATGATTTTACTCATATTTGGAATTTAAAACAAATGGACATAACAACTCAGAAAATTAATTATAGATATAGAAAGAAACAGGTTGTTCAGAAGAAGGAGGGAAATGGGGTGAGGAAAAGAAAATTTGAGGAATTTAAGGGAGAAAGTTTTCCAGTTGCAAATTAAATGAGTCAGGGACAAGAAATGTACTGTATGGGAAATAGCCAATAACTATTAAATATCTTTAAATAGCAACATATCATAACTAGATATATTCTGGTGATCTGTTTGAAATATATTAAAAACAGCAAACAGTATGTTGTATAAGAGAAACTAACACAGTGTTATAGATAAAAGTACACTTCAAAAACAAACAAACATACACATAGAAAAAAATTAGATTTGTAGTTAACAGAGGCAGGGGTTGGGAATGGAGCATTTGATTAATGCACTCAAAAGCTTTAAACATCCAGCCGAAAAATAATCGTGTTCTAGGGATGCCCCGTAGTAACATGAAAATTTCAATTAATACTGCTTTATGTTCTATATCAATGTTGTTAAGAGAGTAGACCATAATGTTTCTCATCACAACCAAAAGAGAAATTGTATTTCTTTACAATTGTATCTAAATGAGATAATGAAATCTCCCTAAAGTTGCTATGATATTTATATCATGATACTTGTAAATCAAATCACTATCCTGTGCCCCTAAATTTACAGAGTGTTTTATGCCTATTATATCTCAATAAAAGCGGAAGAAAAAATGGAAAGTCACTGGTCACTTTTTCCCATGTCATTTCTCATGATTGTTTTTGCAGCAAGTTAATTTTAGTCATGATATACTTATCCTAGTTAAGATACAATTAAATAAGTGATTCCACTAAATTATACATAAAGATATGAATAAAATTAGTGTTTTACCATGCCTTAAACTTTCATCATGTTAGCCCACTGCTTCTGTAGGCAACAAAATTTCATTTTGTGTCTTCATCTGAGATTAGGGAATGGATACAAATTTAAAACTGACTGCTCTTGCTGTGAATGCAAAAGTTCACTGTCTCAGACCGAAAGTCTCATTTCCACGAGAGCATCTGTAAGAAATAAACATGCTAGGTTGCTAAAAATCTCAGAATGGTAAAATCTCAGAACTCCTATAATTCTTAACTCTTTTGCAATGGGAATGCAATACTGACAAAAACTTGATTTGGGATAAAAATGTGCTGTTTTCTCATGGTTGCATTATGGGATGTGAGGATAATTCCTCAGATCCACAACAAACATTATCGCTGAAGTGCTGGGCAAAGAAGTGTAAAGGTTCTGCATTTTTAGTACTGAGGACTGCTTTCAAAATGATGACTACGCTCACTCTAATCCAGGTAGTCAAGGAAAGAAAGGTTATTGCAATTTGTAGCTTAAAGGGAATAAATCAGCAGTTCAGCCTCAATAAATTAGTCAAGGAGTGTTCAAAGACAAAATAAGTTGTGTCAACAATGAGAATTAAAAGAAAAAAATTTGACATAAGCTTAAATTAAAAAGGAGACACTGTCCTGTGCTGGGCTCTGGGGACTGGAGAATGTATATGCCTCTGTCCAATTCAAGGGTTCAGTGGCTTGGCCCTAGCATTAGCTTGGGATTAAGTGAACAGGTAAAAATTAGTATACTGGGAGAAATATAATCTACCTCTCCCTGATCGAAAGAAAATCTGAAATGAAACTCTTAATTCACAGAGATTCTGCCAGATGCAGAGGAATAATTCAATGGTGACTCAACTAAGACAAACTTAGTTACAGCTTAACAATTCATCTTCATACACACACACAGTGGTACTCATATTTGTAGTATTTAGTGGGAAGAATTCAGTGGCCAGAGCTCAGAGAATAGATTTCAAACACCAGCCAACTTTTGTAGTTTTGCCAATAGTCTAGGTTTTCCCAGGTAGAAAACTACAGATGGACAAACAAATAATATTCTTTTTAGGATTTCTAATTTTGAAATTAAATTGAAGAGTTTGAATTATCAGTATAGAAACTTGTTATTATGATCACAGTAAGACCCACTGTGTGATAATAGAACTGGAAAGTAGCTGTTTAACCAGCCCATCTGAACCCCAGTCTGCTAATGTAGCAACAAAATATTCACCATCAGATTTGAGCTGACAAACTTAAAAGTTTGATGTTTCTGTTTTAGGAAAAACCACTGCTGTCCAGACACAGATCTCCTGCTGCAAGTGGGCTCTTTTCTTCTCTAGATAAAAGTCATATTGGTGGGATGATGCTGGAGTTAACCCTGGCCCATTTGCCCATTCTCCAGATTATCAAAGGCTTTTTCACAAATGGTGACACATTTTCAGGACTCAATGTTGTCATTCCAGTCTTATCAGCTGACACTGGCTGCATGATTGTGAGCAGAAGCCTTAGGCTCCATGAACTTGCCTACAATTTTCCAGCATTACATGGTATTTCACATTCTGAAAATGCTCCACATTTTATTTTAAATTAATGGGATATAAACAAAGTATTCGATGAATATTTTATATTTCCTAATATCTGTATAAATTTGGCATTCTTGCAGTTTGACAAATTTTTAAATCTACCACCCTCACCTCTTTTTAGTCCACACATTTAAGATTGCAATTTGGTTACTGAATATGACCACCACAACCAAGCGTCTAGTACCACATAGATACTTACTGTGTGAAGGTTTGAAATGGCACAATTTATGTGGGGTGTATATTCCTGCATTAAATGTTTGCAATGACACTGTCTCTTCTGGACAAATCTCTGATTCTAAAAAGTAAATTAATTAGAAGACTATATTTATTGATAAGGGGAAGAGAATCAGCTATTTTGGGGTGGGTGGGTGATGAAGAGACAGGAAAAAAAAATACAGCAAGTGTGAATGGAATGCTTTAGGCCTCTGGAGGCTTGAGTTAAGAAGAAAATAATACTTTGTCTCCTGTACCTACCTTAAATTACTGTCTTGAGTGACTATTCCTTGCGATATGAAAACAGCTAGTTTGTGGTGAAGACTAAAGTCCATAACAAAATAGTTTGAAAACCATGAGAGTTTTGTTGTTTCAGGAAAGTAGATTTTGCTTAAAGTCAACATGTATTTTTCATTCACTAAATAATAAAATGTATCCTGTGGCAAGTGATGTGCTTACTGTGCTGGTATCCAAGTTAGACAAGGAAAGGGTGATACACAGAAAACATCTGGAGGTGGTGGTTTCTGTGCTGAGACTGGGAAAATCTAAGTAGGTAAAAGGAGGACATCCTAAGTCCAAGGATTACCTGGAGCAAAAGTTGTGAATTTGGAGCTAACTCTGTTGACAAGCAGTTGCCTGGATATATCTCCAGAAACAGTGAAACATAAAGATCTGTGAAGGTAGTCAGATGCCAGATCTATTAAGAAATGACTAAACTATGTTGAGTTTGTGGGCTTAGAGTTGGAAAGGCATTAAAGGCCACCCTGAGGATACAAGCTTGACTTTGGCTGGAACATAAAAGCAACATAAAGTATTGACTACAAAATATAGCGTAGATTTTTCAGGGCAGGAATAAAAGCACCAATTGAAATGCTTTGAGAACAGCACAAAGAAGACCATAGATAAAAATACTTATTAAATTCTACCACATGCTGAATGTCCCATCTGAGACTACATCATGTGACCCTTATGATTCCAGGGATGAGATAATAGAGACCGTGAATCCTGGCTGCTTCCTGTATTTATCTTCCGTTGCAACCTATCCTGACTTAACACGTTTAATACTTTCCAGGATGAACCAGAAACCACTTAGTACTTTTCCCTCTCTACATATTTTAGTCTTTTTCTTATTTCTTCCATTTTCTCTTCTTCCTTTAAAGAAATTATTTAAATTTACAGCCAAATTTTTCCATCAAATGATCATATCAATCAAATATCTCTTTTTTCTTTAAATGGTAACTTAGTCTCCCGTTTAACTCTTTACTCTATTTTAAAAAAAATATAGGAAAATGCAGGTACACATCTATGTTTGTTGTTCAAATAAGAAAATTGCAGATAGTTGTTGACATTTGCCAACATTAATATTAACCTTTGTTATCCTGCATAATCTGGTTATCCTCTGGTAGATCAGTTGTAATTAGGATGACGTTCATAACCTGAAGATGGCTGATGAGTTGGCCTTTAAAGAGTAGTAGTTGATGTATCAGCTATCACTGTCACTGGAAACTGTTGGTTCTCCCTGGTTGAAGTTTAGAAAAATGACCTTCATTGGCAGCTATGTAGTGATAACTTTTTGGAAAATTAGAAGGATCCACCATTAGTACAAAATAATTGGTCTGTATGGGAGACAAGTTGCTGTTCTGAGAAGTAGAACTTGTAGTTGTAATGAAGTTCACAACACGGCCATTTGCTTCAGTGTAGCTGCTTTGAGAGTGCCCGTGGACTGTGGTCAACTGATTTAAAATAGTACGTTGATCCACTGCAATTTGTTCTGTTGGTCTAAATGACATTGATGATGGAGGAGAAAAACCACCTCTGATCAGGGTAGTTGTATCATCATTTATGTGGCTAGTAGAGGGCTTTCTTATTAGAGGCATGTTTAAATTTGCTGAAAGTAAAAATGCACTTTCTCCACTAGTGTCAGCCAGAAAATCAAAATTGTGATTATGCACATTACCCCCTGCTTTATAGTGCTTCTTTTTGAAATCTTAAGCCAATGAAGACACCAGAGATGCATTTTTAATCCCAACTCTTCTTTTTATTCTCACTACAACCTGGGGACAGCCTCGTTTAAGATTTGGATTATAGCAGAACTGAAGCTAAAATACAAGGAGAAAAATTTTAGTAATATTTCAAACCAAAATAAAAGACTACAATAAGCCTAACCTATAAAACCTCAGATTTCAAGGTTACTATGCAAAGATAATATCATCAAAATATGTACATTGCTGACTATTTTTTCAAATTCCTTATTTGGAATATACACATTGAAATAGTATAGTCATCAAGTTTAAAAAGTTAGCATTTGCAGTAATGGTGAAATCCACTTTTTAAAAGCAGCTTTAATACCTTTATTTAGATTTCTCTTAAGTTTCATAGTTGCTAGGAAAATTTCTCATAATCTTGATTACTTAAGGCACTGTCCTCATATTTAGAAAAAATAAAGAGTTTTAGCTTTTGCAGTTGTATACAATTTTCAAAATCTAGCTTTACATTTATATTACCATAGTTTGATGTACAAAATAAAATTTTATATATACTTTACCAAGTCATAACTACAATCACTGAATTTCTTGCTTAAAATAGAGACTTCTTTTTCTTCTGCCATAAAGACAGCTAGACAAACAGATCTTTGAAAACTCTGCCGCACTTTACTAAACCCATAAATGTTAAGCTGTCTAAGTTAACTTTTCATACTTCCAGTTTCAAATATTCTGAAAGAGGCCTTTCTTTCCAAAACTTCCTTCTTAAAGACATCTTCATCAATCACTATGGAAGTTCCATTATCATCCCACCAGATGGATTTAAATTTGTCACTCCCAGCCATTTTCCAGAGTTTTCTTGGAAATGTCAGGGAACGAAAATCATTATCTTCATCTGCTTCAGAGATACAATGTATGCAACATGGTGTTTTTATCAAGGATTCTTCAGACAAATTCTGAAAAGCATTTACTTCAATCATAGACATCAAGACAAGTCCCCAGAGAATGTTTGATCACACAGTAGCGATCTACCAGAGTTTCCTGAACCAGTTGGTCCATCTTTACAAGACACATCTTGAATTTCTGAAGAAATATGTTCCATCACAAATAACTTTTTCTACAGCTAATTTTCTAATCTGCAAGATTTTGGGCACTGCAGCTTCAAATGCTGCTCTGGCAGGCCTGCACATATAAACTGCTAGGCCTTCACAATGGTTCTCAACTTCAGTAGATGTGACATCACAAAACGACTTGTCTCCTTGCAACTCAAGTGTAACATTCAGTCAGTGTTTACTTCTCATTCATACAGTTAAAATGAAACATATAGGATACTTATTTATATAGTGTGATCTGCAAATATTATCCCCCAAAACTCTTTTTAAATAATTTAATTTGGTGGTCTATGAAATAAAACCAATCTCCATCCTTTTGTACACAAATTTATACCAGATTGGTGAACAGAGAATAAATAATGCACAAAATGTAGAAAATAATTTTAAAGTTATGGAAATTTAAGTGAAATTTTTGTAAAACCTGTACTGAAAATTTATAACTATTACTTTATAATTTGTAATTAAGGTGAATCTTAATTTGATTTGGAAATGGAAGTAGTTATTTATCTGTTCATTTTACAATAAGTAGCTCTTTATTCAAAATATGGGTAAAATACTTATCAGTGTATTTGGTATGTTTATGAATAAATGGTAAATATGCATGAAATAAAACTAGATTAAAATAATGAATCAAATTTAAGAAATCTCAAAGGGGGTAATTTTTGTTTTAAATTATATTTCAGTGCTATAAGTAAAACAAATGTAACTTAGTATTCCTCTTTAAAATTACTAACAGAAAATCATATTGTATACTTACAAAAGTTTACTTTTGCCATTATTTCATTCAGAGGTTTTTCAGTCCCTAGAAGGAATAAATTTTCTTGTCATCTTTATAATCCATACTCTTGGGGCTTCTGTTAAGTGTTCCAAAATGATGTTGATAAATACACGTATAAACAAGATCCTGGGTTCAATAAACAGTGACTCCATTAAGGGGCAAACAAGCAATCAAAAACAAAGTAATAACAGTATATGTGGGTTGGGGAGGAAAAGATCAGGTAATGCATTTTAGGAAGCAATATGTTTCTCAGACATGAAACAATTGGCATTGTTTGTATAATGCGGCATTTTAAGGCAAGTGTTTTGTACATTAATTGTTAATAATAGCTAGATTCTGTATCACTAAACTGTAGTAAATCCAGCACTACTAAAAGTTGTATTCTTTATTTTGACATAAATTCCTTTAAACATAAGCCAAATTCAAATGGGAGATAAATTTTTTAAATAAATAAATATTCACTCAAGCTACAATGTAATTTTTCCTTCAGTATGTGTGTATTCCATTCTAAGTAAATATTAGCAAGCTGAATTCATGGCATACTATAAGTATTATAAAGTATAGTTAAGTTGGCTTGGTCCTGATACATAAATTTTATTTAACATACACAAATCAACAAATGTGATACCAACCATTATATAACAAAGAATTCAAAAACAACAATCTCAAAATATGTAGGAGAATTATTCACAGATCTGGTCTTAACTTAAAAAAAATTCTTAACATATTCGCTCTAGATAGAATATGACTAAACATAATAAAAACCATATATAAAAAACCCATGATTATCTTCAAGTTCAATGTTAACATACAGGAAGGTTTTTCCCTGGTCCAGTAATAAGAAAAAGTACCTCATTTCACAAGTCCTAAATTACACTACTTTAGTTCTAGCCAGAACAACTAGTCAAGAAAAAATATAAAAGGCATTCAACTTGTAAGCAAGCAGTGAAATTTTTATAGATGACATAATTATACATAGATAGAAATCTCCATACACTCCTCCAGTCACTGTTAGAAATAATGAATAAACTTAGTAAACTTGCAGAATACAAAATCAATATACAAATATCCATTGCATTTTTATATAGTAAAAACACATTATCAGAAAGAGAAATCAGGAAAAGAATTTTGTGTAAATTTATACCAAAAAGAATAAAATAGGAATACATTTGATAAGTGAAATAAATGTTCGAAACATAGATCTGTAAATTACAGGTGCAAGAAATATAAGTAAACATAATAAATAAAAGAAATTCTGTGTTTACTGATTGAATACAATGTGAGGAAATACACTAATCTATATTTCGCTTGTTCAAACTCCCCAGCACTACGTATTGAGGAGAATCTCTTTTCTTGTTTTCATACTCCTGCTTCCGTTTTCATGGGTTAAATGATCATAGGTGAGAGGGATTATATCTGCTTGCTCTATTCTCTTCTATTGATTGGTGTCAGTTTTTGAGACAGTATCATGTTGTTTAAGTTACTAAAGCTTTGTAGGACTGTTTAACAATAGAGAACATTACACTATTATATTTAATACTCTTTTTCAAGATTATTTTGGCAACTCAAGATCTTTGTGGTTACATATAAATTTTGAAATTATTTCTTCTTATTAATGGAAAAATCTCATGGGTATTTTGACATGAATCACATTAAATGTAGATTCCTTTGGGTAGTATGGTTGTTTCAACCACATTGTTTCATAACATTAACATAAGAGTTCTTTTCATTTCTTTGGATCAATTTTAATTTCCTTCATCATTGTTTTCTATTTTTTAAAGAATAGGTTTTCATCTTATTTGTTAAATTCATTTGAAGGTATTATTTACATATATATAATTATATATATTATATTTTTAAACACGTTTCCCACACAAATACAACAGGCAGAAGGCAGTGGCAAGACATATTCAAAGTCCAGAATGAAAGAAATATGTTATCTAAGATAATATATCAAGCAAGGCTACCCATTAGAATAGAAGGAGAGATAAATGATCTCCACACAAGCAAATACTAAAAGTATTTAGCAACAGAAAAAGAAATAATGAAGCATCAACCCTAAAAATAAAGAAGCAGGATGCTATAGAAAAGAGAAAAGCATAATTAGAAAGGCAATAGCTAAAATGACTTAAAACATTATAAACATGATGTTGTAAAACAGGACATCAAAATATTTAAGTGTCAGAACATGAAACAGGACAAAACAGAGTATTTTATTCTTGTTTCTATTCTCTGTATTATGCGTTTGACTTTGTATTCATTTCAGTTAATATAAACAGATATAGTAATGGGTCAATATAAATACAAAACTGGGTAACCATATGTCAAAATCTAATAATGAGGTCACAAAACCAGAAAAAAACCAAGATAATAAAAGAAAACTTATAAAGCCACTAATAGATAAAGAAATGATCATAAAGGAAATACCAAATTAATTGGAAAATGAAGTTCAAAATGGAAATAAACACCAGTTTATCAATAATTGGTTCAAATGTTAATGGAATTAGTGCTTCAATCAAAAGATTTATATTGTCAGATGGGATAATATAACAAGACCCTACATTATGAAGCATACAAGAGCCCCGATTTAGAAAGAGTAACGCACATCAATTCAAAGTAAGAAGATGAAAAAATATATTCCATGCAAATGCACAAGACAAGAAAGCAGGACTAGCAGTACTGACTTCACACAAAATAGACTTTACAAGAAAGGCCATAGTGAAAGATAAACAAGGACATGATATAATGATTAAAGGAGCAATACAAAATGAGTATATTATACTCATTAATATATATGCCCTCAATATAGGAGCAACTAAATACATAAAGCAATTATTAATAGATAAAAAGGAGAAATCAATGGGAGCACAATCACAGTAGGAGAATTAAAATCCCCATTACCATTACTAGACTGGTCTTTCAAACAGAAAATTATTAAGGCAACAAAGATGCTAAAAGTTATGATAAAATAATTGTATTTGGTTGATATTTCCATAACACTACTTCTCTCCAAAACAGAATATACATTATTTTCCAGTGCACATGGAACATTTTCTAGGAAAGTTTATGTACTGAGGTACAGAAGAAGCCTCAACAAATTTAAGAAGATAAAAATTAGCATTTTATCAAAAAAAAAAGCATCTTTTCTGAGTATAATACCAAGAAACTACAAATCAATCACAGAAATACAGGGAGAAAAAATGACAGCATATAAATTAAAAAACATGGTTCTATAACAAGTGGGGGAGGTGATGAATTAAAAGAAGAAATAAAAAATATCTTGAGAAATATGACACAACACTAAACAAAGTCTATGGAATACAATTAAAGCAGGCTTAAGTGGGAAGTTCATAGTGACAAGGTCCACCTAAATGTCGAAGAGAAATTTCAAATAACCAATCTAGCATTCTATGTTAACTAATCATGAAGAGAAGAGCAAACAATACCAAAAGTCAGCAGAAAGTGGGAAAATAAAGATCAAGGGAGAAAGAATTGAAATAAAGATTAAAAAATAGAAAAAATCAATCAAACTGTTTTTTGAAATAGTCAACAATACTGACAAAACTCAGGACAGGCTCACCAATAAGAAAAGATAGAGAACACATGTAGCATAAGAAATGAAAATGGGGAAACTACAAAGAGTACATCAAATTTGCAAAATATCATAAGAGAATACCATGAGCAACTGCATGGAAACAAACTGGATAACCTAGAAGAAATGGAGAAGTTTCTGGAAACATTCATCCCACCATTATTGCATCAAGAAGAAATTGACCATTTGAACAGACAGATCACCAGAAATGGAAGAGAATTATCAATAAAATAAAAAATATCTGCAAAGAAAAATTCAGGCCCAAATAGCTTCACTGGGGAATTTGACCAAACATACAAAGGAAAATCCATACTAGTCCTCCTCAAACACTTCCAAAAGATTGATAAGTAGAGAGTACTCCAAAACTCACACCATAAGGCCAACATCAACCTGATAACAAAACGAGACAAAGACACTACCTAAAAAGAAAATTGTAGGCCAATATCATTGATAAACATAGATGTAAAAGTCCTTAAGAAATTATTAACAAACAGAATCCAACAGCAGTTAAAAAAAGATCATACAGCATTATCAAGTTAGGTTCATCCCAAGAACACAAGGATGGTGTAATGTATGCAAATTAATCAATCAATTGTGATACACCTTATCAAATAAAGAGAGGACACAAAACCACATGATAATCTAAGTAGATGCAGAAAAAACATTTGATAACATTTAAAACCTATCTTCAAAAAATGTTCTTATCACAGTGGGTACAGAGGGACCAAATCTCAACATAATAATAGCTATTTATGACAAATATATAGCCAGCAAAATACTCAATGGTGAAAAACTGAAACCCTTCTCACAAAAACCTGAGACAAGACAAGGTTGCCCATTCTCACAATTTCATACAATATCGTTTGGAAGTCCTAGCCACAATGATCAGGCAAGAAAATTTGATTTCCTATCAAATTATGCAAAACATTTCTTTTTAGGACTGAAACAATTGATACTAAGATTTACATAGAATCATAAAAAATCCATAGTTTCCAAAGAAATATTGAAGTAAAAGAAAGAGGCTGGAGGAATACCCCATCAGGTCTCCAAACCCTATTGCAGAGCTACAGTAATGAAAATGACATGATATTGGTACAGAAAAAGGCATATGGACAAATGGAAGAAAATAGAGAGCCTTGGAATAAATCTACAGGCCTATGTTCAATTTATTTTTGACAGCGTAGCCAAGAATATGACAGAGAAAAGACCATTTCTTCACCAACTGGTGGCAAAACTGGATAGCAGCATGCAGAGCAATGGAGTTAGAACACTCCTTCAATCCTTACACAAGAATAAACTCAAAATAGCTTGAAGACTTAAATATAAGCAAGACACAGTAAATCTCCTAGAATAAAACATAGGCAAAACACTCTGAGATAAATCTCAGCAATGATCTCCTAGAATAAACTACCCAGGGAAGGGATGTAAGAGCAAAATTAATAAATGGGACCTAATAAAACTTATAAGCTTTTGCACAGCAAAGGGAACCATAAACATAGCAAAATGACAACCTGCAGGTTTAAACAAAATATTTAGAAGTGATGCAACTGACAAAGGCTAAATTTCCAAAATATAAAGACTTCATACAACCTAATAATAATAAAAAAAACAAGAAACCCAATCTGAAATTGTGCAGAAGCCGTAAACAAGCAATTCTCCAATAGAGACATTCAAATGCCACACAGATATATGAAAAAAAATTGCTCGCTATCATTATCAGAGAAGGGCAATTCAAAACTATAATGATGTATCACTTCCCAGTAGTCACAATGGTCATCATACAAAATTCCACAAACAATAAATGCTGGGAAGCTGTGGAGAAAGGAAACCATCCTGTACTGCTGGTAGGAATGTAGTTTGGTGCAGTCATTTTGGAAACCAGGATGGATTTTCCTCTAATGGATAAAAATAAATTTAACATATGATCCAGCAATTCCACTTCTGGGTATATATCAAAGGGAACCCTATTTCAAGAAGACACCTGCACCCCATTGTCTTTAGCAGTGCTTTATACAGCTGCCACAACATGGAAGCAACCTAATTGTCCAACAAAAGATGACAGTATACAGAAGTTATGCCATATTTACACAATGGAATAATATTCTGCAATAAAAAATGATAAAACAATTACAACTGTAGCAAAATAGATTTCTCCAAAAAGTGTCATTCTAATTGAAGTAAGCCAGAAAAAGAAAGAAATATAATACATGGCATTACATATGAAGAAGCTTAAAATAATATTTGGATAAGAACACTATGATTTCATCTACAAAACTGAAATACACTCGCAGATCTACTAAACAATTTTATGAAAACTATGGAAAGGGGCTGCGAGAGGATATATTTGGGAGCTGTATATTTATAAATGTTATCCACTATATATAAAAATAGAAGTTTTCAAAATTTTTTTGTATGACACAGAGCAGCATGTTAAATATTGTGAAGTAGAGTTTTATAGGCACAGAAATATATGCATGTATGGGGACACTATGCTATACATAACAGATTGAAACATTGTAAATGGGATATTTCAATGATAAATAAATGAATAAATATGTAAATAAATAAATAAATAAATAAATAATATTTAATAATAAAAGAAATACAAAGATTCACAATACTTAACTTTATAGATCAAGAATCTAGGAGAAAACTGAAAGAATAAAGAAGAAAATTGAATCAATGAGAGTAAGGCAAATAACAAGAGAAACAATTGAAAAGATAAAAAACATACGAAAGTCTTTTTCTTTTAAACATAAAGTAGACAAACGTTTAGGTTGGATAAGAAAATAAAAACTCAAATAAATTCAGAAACAATAGAGAAGATATTACCACTGATGTTGTAGAGATGCATAGCATCATAAGAAATTAACACTAGCCAGCAATTTGAATGACCTAGAACAAAAGACAAATTCCCAGAAACATATCTCTTCCAATACTGAATGAAGAAGTAATTAGAAAGTTAAATAGGGCAAAATTGTGTATGAGTAAATCAGTAATTCAAACCTCCCAAACCAGAAAAAATTTACAAGATTACTTTGCCTGTGTATTCTGTCATACATTTGAAGACAATTTTTCACCAATTCTTCCAAAAATCTTCCAAGAATTTGAAGGGGTGAAAGATTCCATACGTGTTTTATGATGCCAGCTTTATTTGCATAACAATGCTAGAAAGGACATTAGATGCAAAATATGGAATATTATCCCTGATGAGCATATGTGCCAAAATTCTCAGCAAAACACAAGCAAAATGAATTCAACAACACATTTAATGTATCATACACATACATGAGTAAAGGGATTTATTCCTGGGTTTAAGGATACTTCAAAATATTCAGATCAATAAAGGTGACATGCCACACTAATAGAATGAGAAATTAAACTCACATAATCATTTCAATAGGTGCAAAAAGAGCATAGTATTTAATGCAACATCCTTTTAAGATACTCCCAACAAATTAAATTAACCCTGTCAGGGGCACGATATATTATACACACAAACACTGTGTGGAGAGAAGCGGAGCAGTTTTCTTTTTAATGATTTTTAGAAAAAGGGTTTATATAGGATATACACAATGCCTCACATATCATCTAAATTTTAAGAATGTTAATAATCTTAAGCTATATATGTCACCATACTCCTGCAGTAGGCACAGGATGTTAAATGATCAAGGATTGTTTTAAAGTTCACCACGGATCTTCATTAAGTAGGCCATCTCTTATCCAGCCGGCTGTGCCTGTCTTAGGTTGTCCTCCTCTGGGGATCTTACCCAGCATAGGTTCTCCAGCCATCCATACTGGATGCAATGATCAGGCCATTTCTTATCCAGCCTGGATATGTGACATTCCTCACAAATTGATTATCAGTTCAGCCCATGGGCTTATTCTCTAGAGGCTTCAGACAGGAGCCTACAAACTCAATATCCCTTGATAGAAAAATGGATGAATAAATTTTATGTATATATGCAATGGAAACAATACTTTGCATTCCTATCAACATTGTCCACAGTGATCTTTTTCTCCTCAATCTCACCAACATATATTAATTTTTTTTTTGATGACAACCTTCTGACAATTGTGAGGTCTTGTTTCATTTTTGGGTTATGACTTTCCTAATAATTTATAACTCTGAACATATTTTCATGTGTCATTTAGCCAACTGTATGTTTTCTACAGTTAATTGATTCAGATCTATCTATTCAGTTCCTACGGACATTTTTTTAATTGGATTGTTTGGTCGTTTTTGTTGTTGTTTTGGGGTAAGAGTTTGCCATATATTTGGATATTGACACTTAATTGGAAAATATCATATTCAAATATATTCTCCCAATGTGTTGGTTGACTTTTCATTTTATTAATCATTTCTTCTGAAGTGTATATCTGTTTAGAATGATACAATCATATTTTGTTAGTTTTGCTTCTGCTTCCTTTGCCAGAGGAGACATATGTAGAATCAATTTAAGTCCAATGTCAGAGTGTACTTCTTATGTTTTACCCTAGGATTCTTTGTTTTCAGGGTTTATGTTTTATATCCCCAGGAGTGGAATTGCTGGGTCATATGATAGGTTTATTTTAATTATTTAAAGAAACTTCCATACTATTTCCAAAGTTGTTGCACCAATATTCATTCCCACCAACAGCGTTGGAGAGTCCCTTTTTCTCCACAACTTCCCCAGTCTTTATTATTTGTAGACATTTTGATGATGGCCCTTCTCACTAGTGTGAGGTAAAACATTATTTTATTTTTGTCTTGCATTTGTATAATGATTAGCTTTGTGAGCATGTTTTTATGTCTCTGATTTTCATCTGTGTGCCTTCTTTAGAAAATTGTGTTCTGCTCATTTTCTGGCTGAGTTGTATGTAGATTTTTGAAATGGAGTTGTATGAACGATTTGTGTATTTTAGAAATCACACTTTTGTTGATTGCATTGTTTCCTAATGTTTTCTCTCATTTGGAATTTCATCTCTTCATATTGTTTATTTTGCTGTGTAGAAGGTTTTAAGTTTAATTAGGACCTATTTGTTTATTTTGCTTTTATACTTTTCAGCTTGGGTGATTGACATAAGAAAATTTCGCTACAATTTATGTCTTGTTTTGCCTATGTTAGATTCCAGGGGTTTTATTGTGTCATGTATTAGATTCAGATATTTAAAACATTTTAAGTTTATTTTTGTACAGTGTGAGGGAGTGTTCTAATTTCATTTATTTACATGTAGCTGTCTAGCTTTCTCAACATCACTTGCTGAAGAGTGTCTTTTAGGCATTGTATATTTTTGTTTCCTTTGTCATAGTTTAGTTGTGTTCTGTTCCAGTGATATAGATATTTGTTCTTTTTCCATTATTGTGCTGTTTTGATTACTGTTTTTGTAATATAGTCTGAAATCTGGGGGGGATATGTGTTATGACCCCAACTTTGTTCTTTTTCCTCATTGTTTCTTTTGCAGTTCTGGTACTTTTGCAGTTCCATAAAAATCTTAAGATTGTTTTAATTTCTGTGCAAAATATCATGTATATCGATCTGAATCACTTTATATCTGTGGACATCTTTTGTAGTATGTATATTTTAACAATATTAATTCCTCTAAACTAAGACCTTGAGATTTCTTTCCATTTCTTTGCATCATCTTCAAATTTATTTATCAGTGTCCTATAGATTTTATTATCTTGGTTTTTTCATAGATTTTTCATTTTTTGATCTAATTTCATATGGATTTTTAAAATTATGGAGTATTTCATTGTTAGTGTAAAGAAATGTGACTGTTTTGGTATATTAATCATGAATCATGCTACTTTGCTAAATGTCTCTATTAGTTTTAGTTGTTTTGGTGTGGAGAATCTTTAGGGTTCTCTATATAGATTATCATGTCATCTAAATTGATAACAGTTTCACTTCATTCAATCCAACTTGAATAAATTTTGTCTTCTCCAATTGCTGTTGCTAGTTTCTTCCCATACTGTGTTTAATAGAAATGGTGGGAGTGGGCATTCCTTTCTTATTCCTTAATTTGCTTTTCAGTTATTCACTTTTGCATATTATGTTGTCTGTGTGTCTGTTATTAATGACTTTATTTATGTTGAGATATACTTCCTGAATCCTACTTTGGTAAGAGTTTTCTGTTGTTGTTGTATTTTCTGATTTTTTTGTTGTTGTTGTTGTTGGTGTTGTTGCTGCTATTTTAATGAATAAAAGATGAAGTTTGTGAAATGTTTTTTATCAATTTATTGTGATGACCACGTCATTTTCCCTTTTTCTTTTGTTAATGTGATGTATCAAACTGATTGATTTCATGTATGTTCCACCTCTCTTATGACCCTGCAATGAAGTAAAGTTTATCATGATGTATAATTCATTTTATGTATTGCTGGATTTAGTTTGCTAATAATATTTTTAAGAATTTTTGAATCTATATCAATCAAAGATATTGGCTTGAAATTCTCTTTGCCTGTACTTTGTTTGTTGGCTCTGCTATCAGGGTGATGAATGCTTCACAGAATTAATATGTGAGTGTCCTACATCTTCACTATTTTTGAATGTTTAGAAGAGTATAAGTCCTGCTTTGTATATTTTCCACTGGAGATGTTTAAATCTGCACTTCTACTTAACGATTTTTTAATGCAGATTCTTTCTTTGTTCTATTAATGAATTTGTTCAAATTATTTGTTTCTCCTTATCTCTGTCTCTTTCTACACATATGTCTATTTCTTCTGAGTTGTCCAGTTTATTGGCATGTAAGAGTTGACAAAATGATCGCTTTTTTGTATCTCTGAGGGAACAATTGTTATTTCTCCACATTTATTTTTGACTTTTTTTCTTTGAAGCATGTCTCTTTTCTTCATGATGCACCTGGCTAGAAGTCTTTTGATTCTGCATATCTTAAGAAGAAACCAAAAACAAAATCTATGATTTTACTGCTCTTTGGCATAGTTGTTTTTCTCTCTAATTTATATTTACACCTGTAATATTTAGGGTCATTTTTTTTTAACTTTTTTTTAATTTTTAATCATTTTAAATAGTTGTCTCCAAATTCCATTTTAGAACACAATTTTTTAATTACAATGAATATTTGCTGTCCCATTTTTCCCCGTGAGCAGCCTTAAGAAGTTTTATATATTTCCCTGTGCTATACAGTACAATCCTGTTTATCTATTTTACAATTTTAACATCCCAGCATATCTATTTCCACACCCCACTGACTTGGCAATCAAAACTTTGTATTCTCTGCCTGCGAGTCTATTTCTGTTTTGTATTTCTGCATTTTTTGTTTGGTTTGAAATTGTTTTTAGATTCCACACATGAGCCTTCTCATATGGTATTTTTCTTTCTCTTTCTGGCTTACTTCACTTAGACTGATTTTCTTCAGGAGCATCCATGTTGCTGAAAATGGCCTTATGTTGTCAGTTTATAAGTCTGACTACTATTCCATAGTATAAATATACCATCTCTTCTTTATCTAGTCAACTGTCAATGGACATTTAGGCTGTTTCCATGTCTTGGCTATTGTAAATAGTGCTGGCTATGAACATTGATGTGCAGGTGTCATCCTGAAGTAGGGTTCCACCTGGATTTATGCCCAGGAGCAGGATTCTTGGGTTATATGCTAAGTCTATTCCTTGGCTTTTGAGGAATCTCTATCCTGTTTTCCAAAGGGGCTGCAACAAACTGCATTGCCACCAGCACTGAATGATGGTTCCCTTTATTCCGTAGCCTCTCCAGCATTTGTTATTTGTGGATGTTTAAATGATGGCCATTCTGACTGGTGTGAGGTGATACCTCATTGCAGTTTTGATTTGCATTTCTCTGATAATAAGTGTTATTGAGCATTTTCTGATGTGCCTTTTGATCATTTGTATGTCCTACATGGAGAATTGCTTGTTTATGTCTTCTGCCCAATTTTGGATTGGGTTGTTTATTTTTTCTTATTCAGTTGGATGAGCTGCTTATATACTCTGGAGATCAAGTCTTTGTTGGTTTCATTTGCAATTATTTTTTCCCATTCCGTTGTCTGTCTTTTTGTTTTACTTCCGGTTTCTTTACTGTTCAGAAGCTTTTAGGTTTCATTAGGTCTCATTTGTTTTTTCTTGCTTTTATTTCTTCTACGAGAAAATTTTCGAGACTTATGTCAGATAATGTTTTACCTATATTTTCCTCTTGGTGGTTTAGTGTATCTTGTCTTATGTTTAAGTCTTTGATCCATTCTGAGTTTATTTTTGTGTATGGTGTTCTAGCTTCATTGGGAGTGTTCTAGCTTCATTGAATTTCATGCTGCTTTCCAGTTTTCCAAACACCAGTCGCTGAAGTGTCTATCCCTTTTCTATTGTAATTTCTTGCCTCCTTTGTCTAAGATTGATTGACTAAACGTTTTTGGGTTCATTTCTAGGCACTCTATACTGTGCCATTGGCCTATATGTATGTTTATCTACCAATACAGTGCTGTCATGTTGACTGTAGATCTATAGTATTATCTGAATCATTAGCGTTAAGAAATGCCACCTGATATTTATATGTTAATCTTGTAACCTGCTACCTTGCTGACTTCTTTAATCAGCTGTAGTAAATTCATTCTGAATCTTGAAGGGTTTTCTATAAATAGTAACTTATTATCTGCATATAGTTTGACTTTTATCTCTTCTTTCCAATTTGCATCCCTTTTACTTCTCTCTCTTATTTGATTGCTGTGGCTAGGACTTCCAAGACTATCTTGAGTAGGAGTCATGATGGTGTGCATCCTTTTCCTGTCCCAGATTTTAGCAGGAAGAATTTGACTTTCTCACCTTTGAGTACTATGCTGGCTGTAGGTTTGTTATCTATAGCTTTCATGATGGTGAGATATATTCCCTCTATGAACACTTTGGTGAAAGTTTTTATCATACGTGGGTGTTGAATTTTATCAAATGCTTTCCATGCATCTATTCAGATGATCATGTGGTTTTGGTCCTTTCTCTTGTTGATGTGCTGTATTACATTGATTGATTTGCATAAGTTGAACCACCACTGTGTCCCTGGCATAATCCCCACTTGGTCATGATATATAATCTTTTTTTCTGTGTTGTTGCATTCTATTTGCTACTATTTTGGTGAGGATTATGGTGTCTGTTTTCATCAGTGATTGTGGCCAATAATCCTCTTTTTTGGTAGTGTCTTTGCCTGGTTGTGGTTTCAGGGTGGTTGTGGTTTCATAGAATTTCTTTGGGAGAGTTCCTTTGTTTTCAATCTTCTGGAAGAGTTTGAGAAGGACTAGTATGAGTTCTTCTATGATTGTTTGGTAGAATTCCTCAGCTTATCCATCCAGTCCTGGACTGTTATTTGTATGGAGGTTTTATATTGCTATATTGATTTCATTTCTAGTGCTGTTTGTTCAAAGGGTCAGTTTCATGTTGATTCATTGTTGGTGGACAGTATGTCCAGAAACTTGTCCATCTCTTCTAGCTTATAAAATTTGGTTCCATATAGTGTTCATAATATTCTCGTATGATATTCTGTTTTTATGGGTTTTTTTTGTTGTAATTTCTCCATTCTCCTTTCTTATTTTGCTAATTTGTGCTCTCTCTCTTTTCTTCTTTTTGAGTTTGGCCAGAGGATTGTCGAATTAACTTACTTTTTGGACATAGCAGCTTTCGGTTTGGTTGACTTTTTTCCTATGGTCTTTTTAATCTCTTTTTTTTTATTTCCTCCCCAATATTGATGGTTTCTTCCTTCCGCTGCCTTTTGGTTTATTTGGTCTTGTTTTTCTACTTCATTCTGCTGGTGGGTTAAATTGTTTATTTTTGTTTGTTCTTCTTTTTTGAGGAATGCCTGTATCGCTATAAACTCCCCTCTCAGCACTGCTTTTGTTGTGTCCCATAAATTTTGTGTGGTTTTTCTTTCATTTTCTTTCGTCTCAAGGTACTTTTTCATTTCAGCTTTTATTTCTTCATTGCCCCATAAGTTTTTGAATAACATATTATTTAATCCCCATGATTTCTTTGGTTCTCCTTTGTTTCTCTATTGTTGATTTCTAGCTTCATGGCATTGTGGTCAGTAAAGATGCTTTAGGTAATTTCTATCTTCTTAAAATTGCTGATTTTCTTTTGTGCCAAAGTACATCATGAATCCTGGAAAATATTCCACGTGCACTTGAAAAGAATGTATATCCTATTTTGGGGGGGTTGCAATGTTCTGAAAATATCCACCAAGTGTAAAATTTCTTTTGCATTATTTAATTTTATTGTTGACAAATTTATTCCCTGTCTCAATGGTCTGTCCGTTGATGTTAATGCAATGTTGAAATCTTCAATTGGGACTCCCCCTTTATATCTGTTAGTTATTATTTTATGTACTTAGGTGCTCCTGTATTTGATGCATATGTATTAACGAGTGTGCTATCCTCATATTGTATCACTCCTTAAATCATTTTAAAATGTCCTTCTTTATTTTCTTTATGGCCTTTGTTTTAAAGACTATTTTGTCTGAAATCAGTAATGCAACAACTGTTTTTTGGTTTTTCCAATTGTATGGAATACCCTTTTCCATCCTTTCACTATCAATCTATATGTGTCCTCTCTGAAGTGGGACACTTGTATTCAGCATATTGAATGTTCTTGCTTTATTATCCAGCCTGCCACTCTATGACTTTCGACTGGAGCATTTAGTCCATTAACATTTACAATAATTGATGATAGGCTTGTGTTTATTGCCAAATTTACCTTATTTTTGCAGTTGATTTGGTGTTTCCTCTTTGTTCGTTTCATCTTCCTTTTTTGGTTCGGTCATTTTCCTTTGTATTATCATGAATTTTATTTAGTTTTAATGACTCTGTGATAAGTTTTTGTCTTCTTGTTACCCTTATATATAAGTCCATTAGACCTTTACTATAAGTGCTTTTATTAAACGGATAGTTAGATGATCTCAAACCCATCCTACCGAAAACAAAAAATTTTAAAATGAAAGACCAAAAAAAAAGAAATTCTCTATTTTCTTGCCTCCATCTCCACTCTGAATGATTTGTATGTCTTCTTTTAAAATTTTGTGTTTATTTTATTTGTAATTCATGAATTATCACCTTTCTAGCTGTGAGTTTCACATTTCTGTAGCATCTTGCAGCTTTTCTTTTTAGAGAAGACCTTTCAATAATTCTTTTAGCATGGGTCTAGTGTTGATTACTCTTGAAGCTTTTTCTTGTCTGTGAAATCCTTTATTTCTACTTCTACCAAAAAGAACAACTTTACTCGTCAATGTATCCTACAGTATATAATTTTTCTCATTCAGGACTTTGAATATATCTTTTCACTCCCTTCTGGGCTGTAGTATTTTGCAGAGAAATCAGCTGTAAGGCTTATGGGGATTCCCTTGTAACTCACACTTTACTATTCTCTTGCTGTCTTTAGGATCATTTTTTATCCTTGATTCTGGCCATCTTAATTATATGTCTTGGTGTGGGTGTATTTGTTTTCTTCCTGTTTGGCACACGGTGAGCTTCCTGTACTTGAATATCTGATTCCTACTTTAAGTTTCGGAAGTTCTCAGTCATGATTTCTACAAAAACTTTTGCAATTCCCTTTAATCATTGTTCCCCTTCTGGGACTTCTATCATGCCAAGATTGGCATGCTTTGTATTATTCCATAGGTCCCTTAGGCTTTTTTCATTTGTTTCTCATTGTTTCTCTTGTAGGTCTTCTGATTGGGTGCTATCTATTGTCCTGTCTTCTCAGTCACTAATTCATTTTTCTGCATTATCTAGTCAGATTTGCTACACTTTAAATCATTCTTCATCTCAGTCAACGGGTTTACCTGTTCTACTCGTCTCTTCTTTATAGCTTCCATTTAATTTTTGACATATTTTGTATCTCTAAACACTATCTCTTTTATTTCCATCAGTACTTAGATCACTCCATTTTTGAAATCTTGAATTATTTGGCTATCAATGTCTATTTCACTGATCGTACTTTCAGGGGATTTCTTCTGTTCTTTAATTGGGAATTGTTTCTCTTCTCCTTTGTCTTACTCCTTCCTCTCTGGCACTGTGGATTTTGGAGTATCAGTTATCTACTGTGGTATTAAAGGAGTTTAATCTACCTAATGCCTATGTAGCTATACATCTTAGAAAAGACAAAAAAGAGAGAGAGATAAAGAATTTTAAAGAAGGGAGAAATAAAGATTTGAAGACATTGTATAATGAATAATACAAAATGGATTTGAAGCAGAGTTTTGAAAAATAATAATAATAAAAATATTTTTAAAAGTTTCAAAGGGATTAAAATGGGGGTAATTATAATTGCCTAAGAAGTAAAAATTAAGAGGGTAATAGAAAATGGAACTGGTAAAAACTGATTAATACAAGGGGGTGGTCAGTGTCCTCCTGGAGACTGTGAACTTTTAATGTGAAGTCTTTCTTTTTTCATCCTGATTTGGAAGCTCAGTTTGTTGTTTCCAGGGACCCTCCTTTGGAGCCCTCATCTGTGCTGCTCCCAGGGCATGTCAGTAAGCAGATCGCTCCTACACCCATCACTGGGGCTGATGAAGTTCTCCTTACTCTGGGCTGGCTTGTAAATGCCCTGCCCGATGCTGCAGTCAGATGTTGCAGACTGTCTAGGCAGGATTGGGCATCATGCCCTCTCCAGCACCATGGTCAGGGGCTGTATTCCTGCCCAAAATTTGAGGGGCCAACCTCTACCTATGGTTGCCGATCACTCTGCTTCTCTGTTCCACTGTGTACTCTGCCTAGGGTTTGCACAACAGAAGTGGATTCAGGGAAGACTGAGGAACATCCCTGCCCCTGGTCTGGGCCAAAAACCAGCTCCATGTTTCTTTTGTCCGACAAGTTCTCTGAGGAACCGGACAGAAGTATTCAATATGCCTCTGGCTGTAGACAAGTCTCGGACTGGTCCTTGAGGCTGCTAATTCCTTAGGTGTAGATGCAGGTTTTGTCCCCGCTGCCACATGGGTTTAAACCACCAGAGGGTATGATGGCTGTGTCTGAGCCCCAGCTCTCTTCACCTAGAAACTTTTTTGAAAATTCAGAGATGGGGAATGCACCCTTCCACCCATAGGGCACATCTGCTCTGTTGTTTTATGGAGGGCCCATGTTGTTCTGCCCTGTGCACCCACAGCCATGACACAAAGACAACTTCATTTCCCTGGGCCAACGCAGTGTAGCCATCCCCATCTACCACCCGGGTCGGGCAGCATGGCCCTGCCCCCAGCTTCTGGGCTGCATTTTCTGCTGAGTGTCACAGGGATCCTCTGTGCCTGTTTAACTTAGTTCTGCTAGTCAACTTATACTACATACATGTCCAAGACTTGGAGTCTCCCCCACCATTCTGCCAATCTCTCAGTTGGAGAGGAGAGACACAGGGAATGAGCACCAGTCCTTCTTTGCTGCTCCCTCCCTGTCTGACCTGTCCCAATCTGTTTTGCCTTTTCTTCTTTCTTTCTTACTTTTCTCCTACCGGATTTTTCACATCTTTATCTATTGAAGAGGAAAATGTTCTGTCAGAGTTCTGCAGGTTCTCTGGTTAGCTGAGTGGGATTGTGGATGTGAGTCTTGGTGCATTTGTGGGAAAGGGTGAGCTACGAGCATCTCTCTACTCCACCATCTTTATCTCCCCCCAAAAAATTCTCACTTTATGGTGGAAGATATACATAGTTTGGAAATAAGTGGAAAAGATATCCCATGGAAATGAAAAGAAAATGCAGGTTGCAATGCTCAACTCATGCAAAATACATTTTAAAAGAGGGGCCAAAATGAAAAATTTGAGAGTATATAAAGAAAAACAGATCAATATTAAAATAGGGTATTACACTCATTAAATTGTATATGGACCCAAAAAAATAGATCCTAAGAAGTTTTAGTAGACATGAAAGAATTAATTCATTATAAAATAATAACAGAAGATGATTTTAACACCTCACTATTCTGATAGCCAGATCATCCAGAAAGAATATCTGTAGGAAACAGAGATCTTAATATCATATTAGATCATTTGAACCTAAGCTAGATATTGGACACTGCATCAGAAAATCAGAACACATAAAGTTTTCAAGTGTGCACAGGATGTTTTCTAAGGAATTAACCACAAATTATGTCATGAAATGAGCCTCAGGATCTTTAAGCAAATATAGGTTACAGCAAGTATTTTTCAATACACAAAAGTAAGAAACTGTGCATGAATTTTTGAAAGAAGAATAGGAAAAGCACAAACATGAAGTTAAAACACATTAATTAAAAAAATAAAATAAAACAAGGTCAATGATGAAATCAAAGAGGTAATAAAATCATACCTGGAGACAAATTACACTGAAAACACAACTTCATAAAATGTATGGGATGCACCAAAGACAAATCTAAGAGGGAAGTTGAGAACAAATCAGGACTTCTACAAGGAACAAGAAAAACCTCATAGAAAGGACAAAGCATGCCACCCAAAAGAACAAGAAATAAGAACAAGCAAAACCCAAAGCAGTAGAAGGAGAAATATTTAATCATTATGTTGAAAATAAATAAAATAATATTTGAAAATCAAATTACAAATCATAAAATCAAAAGCTTTACATTTTTTTAAAAATATTAACAAACAGGTAAGCATTTAGCCAGGCTTATCAAGAAATACATAGAGTGGACCCAAATAAAATAAGAAATGAAAGAGTAGAAATAATATCTCTTATTACAGAAATACAAAAAAAGATTATGGAAGCACTATGAGCTGTTATGTGACAACAAACTGGACGACCTAAAAGAAATAGACAAATTTCTAGAAAAGTACAGCCCGCCAACACTGAATAAAGAGAAAATTGAGAACATGAAAAGAGCCATCATTATAAGTTAAATAAAATGTATAATTTTAAAAACACCCCTTCAACAAAATGCCTGGATTCCTTCACTAAAACCCCTTTTCACAAACTATTTTAGAAAATGAAGGAGGAACGAATATTCCCAAAGTTATTCTATGAGGCCACCATTACCCTATTAACAAAACCAGTCAAAGACACTACCAAAATAATAAATGAAAATGAAAATCCAATATCCTTGATGAATGATGATATACATTCAAAAATCCTCGAAAAACATCAACAAATGAATCCAGCAATACATAGAAAGGATTATACACGATGATCAGTTGGATTCCTTCCAGTGTCACAAGGATGGTTCAACATACACAAGTCAATCAGCATGACACATATCTAATAAAGGAAGGACTAAATTCACAAGACCATGTCAATACACAAAGTATAAGCATTTGACAAAATTAAACATACATTCATCATCAGAATTCTCATAAATGTGAGTACAATGAGAACATCTCTCAACATACTAAAGGCCATTTATAACAAATTATAATACTTAGGGGAAATGGTGAAAGACTTCTGGGTAAATTCGTGAACAAGACAATGATTCCTACTCTCACCACTTCTGTTCAATAGTAATAGAAGAAAGGAAAAGGAAAAAAAAAGAAGATAAAGTAACACAAAATGGAAAGAAAAAGGCAAAATTGTCACTAGTATTGATGGCATAACAATCTACATAGACAGTCCTAAGGGCTCCACACTGACTATTATGAACAATAAATAATTTCATCAAGGGAGCAGGTTACAAGATAAATGTAAAGAAGTCTCTTGCATTTGTACACATTAATCATGAGATACCATAAAATGGACGTTGAAAGCAATAATATTTAAAACCTCATTCCCCCGAATATCTTGGAATAAATGTAACCACATATGTGAAAGATCTAATCACTGAAAATTATAAAACACTGACAAAGAAATTAAAAGTGATTCAAAGAAATGGAAAGATGTATTGTGCTCTTGGATTGAAAGAGTTAATATTGTTAACATGGCCGTACTACACAAAGAATCCTACAGATTTAGGGCAATTCCTGTTACGAAGCTGTAGTATTTTCCACAGAACCAGAAAATAAATAACTCTAAGTCTTACATGAAACCATTAAAAATTGCCAAAATGATCTTGAGAAACAACAACAAATCTGGAGGCATAACCCTCCCAGATACCTTACTATACACGAAACCTACAGTAATAAAAAGAGTATGACATTGGCAAAGAGATATAATCAATAAAAACAGATAGAGAGGCAAGAAATATTTCCACACACTTATGAGCAATGAATCTATGATAAAAGAAGCAAGAGTACACAATGGATAAAAGACAGTCACATCAATGGATGGTGTTGGGAAAGCTGGACAACTACATGTAAAACAATGAAATGAGAGCATTTCCTGACATCATATACAAAAATAAACTCCAAGTGTATTAAGGACCTAAATGTAAGACCTGATACTATAAAACTGATAGAGGGGAATATAGGTGATACCCTATTGGATAAAATCATAGGAATATTTTCTTATATCAGTCTCCTAAGGCAAATGATACAAAAGCAAAAATAAACAAGTGGGACCTAAATAAACTTAAAAATTTATGCACAGCTTAGGACAGAATCAATGAAATAAAAAGACTGCCTGTGTAATTGGAGAACATATCTGCAAACAATGCAAGTGACCAGGGGTTAATAGATGTAGGTTAATAGATGTAACAAGGATTTAGGTTACATAACTCAAGGTGAAAAACAAAAATCCAATCAAAAACAAGAACAGAGTACCTGAGTTAATATTTTTCCAAAGAAAACATACAGATGAGTAACAGGTAAGTGATAAAATTGCTCAACATTACTAATTATTAGGTAATTGCAAATCAAAACCAAAATGAGGTACCATTTCACACTGGTCAAATGGCTATTATCAAAATGTCTACAAATAGTAAGTGTTGCAGAAGATGTGAAGGTAAGAAATCTCTTGTATACTCTTGGTAGTAATGTAAATTGGTACAACTTCTTTTGAAAAGAGTATTCAGATTTGTTTAAACACTAAAAAGTTAACTACCATATGACCCAGTAATACCTCTCCTAGGAAAAATTTGGGGAAAACACCCTAAATTGAGAAGAACCAATGTTCACAACAGCACTGTTTATAATATGCAAGACAGGGAAGTAATCCGAGTACACAGTAGAGTATGGACTTAAGAATATATGATGTTTCTATAAATATGCAATGGAATAAAACTCAGCCATGGAAATGTATAACACATTGCTATTTCAGTATCCTGAGTGGACCAAGTAAAAATGTGCTTAATGGAGTAACTTAGACAAAGACAAATGTATATAATATTATTTATATGTGGAAACTAAAGAATAACAAAAATATGTGTACAAATATCTATAGCTTTCTATTGATTGATGACAGAATAATAGATAGAAGGATAATACATGATAGATAGAGAGATAGATAAATAGATACATAGATAGATATATAGATAATTAGATAGATAGATAGATAAATAGATGATAGATAGATAGATAGATAGATAGATAGATAGATAGATAGATAGATAGAAACATGTTGTAGAGGTAAAGAGATTAGATAGACAAGACTTAAGCAGACTCAAAGATATGGGAAAATATTTCTGTTTACCAAAGTGGAAGGGAAAGAGATTTTAATGGAAGAATATTGACAGATAGAAAGTAGTATATATAAAGGAGAGAAGCTACATTGATTATCTGTATAGATCATCGAATTATACACAATATCTTAAAATAATTGTTTGTTACAATTATTGTAATAATTCATAATGCATATAATCTACAAAGTGATTAGAATAACTATGCTGTACATCTGAAACTACACAATATACTACATGTACTGTACTTCAATTATAAATAAAACATCTCATGTATAATTTAGTCCTTTTTCCGCTCATAGAAGCTTCCTTTAATATTGTTTTAATTTATTCTTTACCTTTAATGATTACATTTCTAATTATTTCTTTTACTCTTGTGAATATGTTACCAGTTTAATTATCTATATTTATTGCCCCTGATTTCCTATTTTTCTCTCTTTAATCCATTTGGTATAATAGCATTTAAAAACATACCCAAATGAACAGATGCAAATTTCTCGTGGTCTCTCCTTAGGATTTTGGTCAATGTTTTGCCCATTTTTGCCACTTTATATTTCTTAGAAGACTTCTTTTCTGTACCTCTTATAAGGTTTCTTAGTTTTGTTTTTCTGTCACATTCAGGTTTGTTTTTCTGGTAAAGTCTTTATTTTCATTTTATATCTAAGTGATAACTGTGTAAGTATTTTTGGGTGAGTGATTTCTTATTTTAGATGATTGAAATTTAATGTTATTTACCGTGGCCTGTGTTTTCTTCTCAGAGGTCTACTGATAGCCTAATGGGGTTCCTTTGTAGATTATCATAACTATTTTTGGCTGCCTTTAAAATATTACTCTGTCATTGACTTGCCAATTTGCATATGACGTATCTTAAAGGAGGTCCCTTTGTCTTAAAGTTATTGGTGTTTTCTTGGCTCACGTACTTGTATATTAGTTCCTTACACAGGTTTGGGAGGTTATCAACTATTACTTCTTTAAATAAACCATCAGCTGCCTTCTAACTTTCTACTCCCTCCAGGATTCCACTGTAATGTGCACTTCCTGATGAAGTCTGATGGCTACTGTAGAATTTACACACTTTTTAATATCTTGAATCTCTGCCCTCTCCTATCATTTCTAGTTTTGTATTGGTGAGTTTGCTAATCTATCTTCCACAAAGACACTCTACCCCAATGCTTTCTGTTGCATTCTTCATCTCATTTATTAAGTTCTCATTGTCCTCCAATAATTTTTGGTAATTTTATAGTTTCAGTCTCTTTGGTAATGTATTCCTTATCATCATTTCATTTATTCCTGAGCTCATTAAAATGCTTTCTTAGTTTTTTTTTTGTTTTGAATTTCTGTATGTCACCTATTTGGATTCTCTATTAGTTATATGGCGATGTACCATGACTTTATGTTTGTTTGCTGCATGGATGACATTATGTGTATGTGCGTGTGCTCAGGTGCATGTGCGTGTGTGTCTGTGTCTGTGTTTGTGTCTGTGTCTGTGTATCTGTGTGTGTGCGTGCCCTATAAAGTTAGTGTGATTGGTCATGATCTTCACAAATTATTGCTGTGATGACACTTAATAACAAACTGTGAATTGGAGCCCTTGCTTTTGTTTTCTGGTAGTTTGCTATATTGCACAATTTTTGGTTTTACTTACCTGAGCTACCACTGATATTTCAAAATGGCACCTTCCTGTAGATACTGTCTGGATAAAAGATGTGCTTTCATTGTCACTTCTTAGACATCTCTGGTAGTTGATGTCACTGTTCTCACTGGGACGGTGAACCCTTCCTTTTATCTGATATCCCTTGAGACTCAGTGTACACATTGAGGAAATGTGTAAAAACAGGTGGATATTTGGAATCAGGCAAGTGCCTTTGCTATGTCCAGTGTTGCAAGGTATCTTGTCTCCACCACTGTGAATGGGGAGTAGGGACACTGTCATGAATGTCTGAGTGTCTGAAGGATGGAATTTCTGTCTCCATTGTGTCTCCCTCCTAGTTACATGCGACCATGAGTACTGGTGCAGTTGGAGGCTGAAGCTGTGTGAACCACTGAGACCATTTCTACTGGGTTCTCTGAACTTGATGACACATACAACCTAGTCAGGGGGCCTTGGTTGCAGACACCAACTCTGCTCTTCCTTCAGTTCAGCCTCTTTTGTGTGTTTTAGTCAACTAAACATTACCTGTTCACATGCGTTCCAGGGTATTGTTTTGTGTTGTGTTTTTTTGTTGAGATGTGAACGTTTTATTGACTGTAGATGTAAGGGTAGAGACAAAAATTGTTTAAACTTATGTCACTTTTAAAGTATATACTTTTTCAATTAAAAGCTTAAATTCTACTAAGGACATTATGAAAACAGTAAACAAAGTGAATAAATCACCTCCCTTAATATCAGAGTATTACAAAATATTTTGATTTTCCTGGGATTAATTTTTTAACGTTTTTCCCACCTACGTGCACATTTTACTATAATATATCCCTATACTCTCTTTAAAATCAATTAAATTATTAAAATATTTCTCTGTGCTGTAAATATAGCCCTGTTGTTTCTCTAATTTATTACTAGTAGCTTGCACATTTCTGTCTTCTCCATCCTTCTTCCCTGTCCCCACAGGAAACCACTTCTTGGTACACTACACATATATATATCATTCTGTTCCTGTTTTTTTTTGTGATTATTTCTCTTATATCTTTATTTTCCTCATTTAAGTGACAACATAGAGTGTTTTTCTCCGTATGACTTATTTTCCTATAAGCAACACTCTCTGGGTCCAGTCATATTGTTCCAAAAGGCAGAATTTTATTTTTTAATATGACAATGACTAATTATTTATTATGTTATCTATATCTCACATCTACTTCAGCCAATCATCTTTTGATGGGCAGTTGAACTGTACATCTTTCCTTGGGTAATATGAATGATAATGTTAAGAACATTGTGGGTAATAAATCTTTAAGTTAATGTTTTCATTTCTTTCAGATTTATACCAAAAACTGGAATTGCTGCAACATATAATGCTTCTATTTCTAGTTTTCTGTGCACTGTCCACAATTTTATAATAGTGGATGCATCATTTTTTTTCCACCAACAGTGTACCTGGGCTCCCTCTTCTCAAACTTCTTATTAAAGTTTGTCATTTGTAGACATTTTGTTAATAGCCGTTTTGGTTGCTGTGAGATTATATTTCATTCTGGTTTTCATTTATGTTTACCAAATGGATAGGAACATTATGTTTCTTGGTATGTGCATGAAAAATATCCACAAGTCTTATTTTGAAAATTTCCATTAACATCTTTCAACTGTTTTTAAGTTGGAGGTTTTTTTTTAAATACTGAGTCTAATATTATATATATGTAATATGGATATTAACGTCTTGTTGGTTAAATTGTGTGAAAATTTTCCTTCTATTCTGTCTGTTATCATATCTCTTGTTGAAGGTTTCCTTTGCTCTGCAAAAGGTTTTGCACTTCACACATATACAATAAGTAGAATCCCTGTATCGCATAGTAAATCTATTTTTTCCTCAGTAAACTAAAAACTGTAATTGTTACTTTTCATTTTATTTTTTAATTTGGAGACATATCAAAAATAAACATTGCTATGATTTATCTCAAAGTCAGTTCTGCTGCTTTTCTTTGTCTGAAATTGTACAATTTCGGGCTTTACATTTAGGAAATCAATCCATTTTTATCTTATGTTGTATACTATGGAAGGAAGTGCTCTTACACCTTCCTTTTACATGTACTGTCCTGTTTTCTCAGAACTACTTGTTGAAGAGACTGCTTTTTTTCCATTGTATGCTCTTGTATACTTCATATTAGACTAATTGACCATATGTGTGAGGGTTTATTTTAGGACTCTTAATTTTGTTCCATTTATCTATGTGTATCTTTAAGTGCCATATTTTGATGCATTTATTACTGTATCTTTGTGTTATGTTTTAAATTCAGGGAGGATAATACCCACAGCATTGCTCATTTTTAAATATAAATTTAGAAAATTTGGGTGTTTCAGATTTTTGTATAAATTTTATTATTTTTCTCCTTGTTTTGAGAAGAAACTAATGGAATCTGAGTGAATAGGAATATGCTAAAAGAAAAAACCTGAGAAAAATTCTAAACTGTGGAGGATAAATCATACATTATTAACAACAACTGGATTGCTGTATAAATCAAAGAAAAAATATATGAAAAAAAGACAACAAAAACAAAATCCATGGGTTATAACAAAAGCAGTATTAATAGGGATGCTTATAGCAAAATAATCCCACTTATACAAATAAGAAACATGTCTCTCTTGAAAAATATTCTTACAAACAAAAGTTGTAGCAAAATAGTAAACAATCATTTTAGTAGAAGGAAAGACAGCTGAAAGTTCAGAACATAATTAAATAAAATAAAGATTAAAGACAGAAACATTTAATCAAACTAAATAATGGATTTTGAAAGATAAATATTGTTGATAATCTTTAACCAGGCACATGAGCAAAAAAGATGGTACAGATTAATAAGCTCTGAAATAAATGAGAAGTTACAGCTAATATCAAAGAAATACAAAGCATCATATAATGATACAGCAAATTATATGCTAGTAAAATGGAAACCCTAGAAGAAATGGACAATTTCTAAGAAAGAACTTATCTATAGAATGGAATGAAAAGAAAATATGAACAGATTATCACTAATGAATTTGAATCAGTAATTAAACAAAATCTCCCACGAAACAAAATTCCAGGCCTAGAAAGATTCAGAGATGATTTCTGCCAAACATTTATAGAAGAGCTATCACCTATACTTCTCAGTGTATTCCAAAAATTTCGAGAGGAAGGGAGGCTTCCTACCCCAAATTTCTGTATCACACTACTACTAAAACAGGAACAAATACCTCAAAGATTACAGGTTACATACTACCAATAAGCATAGATGAAAAAATCATCATTAAATTGTTAGCAAGTCAAACAATACATTAAGAGGATTATACAATAAGATTAAGTCCATTTTACTCCAGGGATGCCAAAGTGATTCAATACCCGCAAATTAATCAGTATGTAACACCACACTAAAAACAGGAAGAATATAATTTATATGGTCACAACAGTAGAGCCATAAAATGTTATGACAAAATCAGTATCTATTTATGAATAAATTTCTCCTCAAAGTGGGCATGATGAAACATACCTCAACAAATCTAAGTTCTTATATGACAAGAACTTAGCTAACATGACATTCATTGATTAATAGCTGAAAGAATCTACAATAAGAGCAGGAAGAAGACAAGAATGCTCACTCTAACCACTTTTAATAATTATAGCATTGGAAATTCTAGCCATACCTATTCAAAATAAAAGTAAGTAAAATATAGGTAATTAAGAAAAGGAGTAAAAGTATCTGTTTTCAGATGACAAAATTTAAACAGAAATCCTAAAAATGGTGCCACAAAACTAGTAAGGCTTATCAATACATTTGGTAAAATTTCCGAATGTAAAATTAACATACAGAAATCTTGCATTTCTACACACTAACAAAAAGCTAACTGATACAGAAAGTGAGGGAACTGTATCATTTACAGTTGCATTACAAAAAAAAATCAACAAATATATCCAAACAAGGTGGTAAAGGACATGTACTCAGAAAACTATAAAATATTTATAACAGTAATTGAAGATAATGCAAACAGATGAAAGGACATACTGTGTTCATTGATGAGGAAAATATATTGTTTAAATGACAGCATAAGCCAAGAAAATACACAAATTAAATTCAGTGCCTAACAAAATACCACAGGCATTTTCAGACACTTACAAGAAATAATTCTAAAATTTACATTTAAACAAAAAAAGAGTTGAAGTCACTAAAAAAAAAGAAAAGAAAGAAAACAAACAATAAACACAAAATATTTGACAAAGAACAGAGAAGATGTATCACTTTCCCTAATTTAAAACTATAATACAAAGCTACAGTAATAAAAATATTATGGTAGTGGCACAGAACAAACAGAATAATGGAACACAAATAATGCCTGAAAATGAAATCAGACAGTTATGATCATTTAGCCCATTAGAAAAAATGAATATACAGTGGGGGAAATGTTACCAACAGCACATGAAACCAATCAACATTACTAACCATCAGAAAAATGCAAGTCCAAAACATAATGAGATTTTATGTCACTCCCATCAGAATGACTATTATCAGAAAGACAACAAATATAAGTGTTGGTGTGGATGTAAGAAAAACAACCCTGATGAACTGCTGGAGTGAATGGAAATATGTGCTGCCACTGAGGAAAGCAACATGGAGATTTATCTAAAAACAAAAAATGAAATATAATTCTAGATTTCCATATCTGGATACTAATTCCAAGAAAATAAAAACACTAATTACTAAAGATAAATTCAACCCTCTATTCACTGTAGCATTATTCACAATAGATAGGATATAGAAGCAAATTATTTGTTCATCAAAGATGATGGATAAAAAGATGAGTGTTTATAATATATTTACCCATCTTAACTACAGATTTATCTATATTTTTATATATATATATATATATATATATATATATATATATGCACACACACACATAAAAATACAATGGGTTATTATTCAGCACCAAATAGAATAAGATTTTGTCATTTGCAACAAATAGGTAGACCAAGAGTGTAATATGCTAAGTGAAATAAGTCAGAAAGAGAATGACAAGTGCTGAATGATTTTAATCACATTTTGAATTTTAAATAAATGAAAATAAGAACACAGAAAAGGAGTTATACACATAGAAAGCAATAGGTTGTTCACAAGAAGGAGGGAAATGGGGTGAGGAAAAGAAAAATTTGAGGAAAATTAAGAGAGAAAATTTTCCAGTTGCAAATTAAATGAATCAGGGACAAGAAATATACTGTATGGTGAATAGTCAAAAACTATGAAATATACTTACATAGCAACATATCGTAACTAGATATATCCTGGTGAACAGTTTGAAATTTATTAAAAATAGCGAACAGTATGTTGTGTAGGAGAAACTTACACAGTGTTATAGATTAAAGTACACTTCAAAAACAAACAAAGATACTTATAGAAAAAGAAATTATATTTGTAATTAACAGAGGCAGGGGTTGGAAAAGGAGAATTTGACTTTGCACTCAAAAGCTACAAATTTCCAGCCATAAAATAAACGTGTTCTAGGGATGCCAAGTAATAACATGAAAATTAGAATTAATAATGCATTATGTTCTATATCAATGTTGTTAAGAGAGTAGACCATAAGGTTTCTCAGCACAACCAAAAGACAAATTGTATTTCTTTAAAATTTTAGCAAAATGAGATAATGAATTCTCCCTAAAGTTGATATGATATTTATTTCATGATAGTTATAAATCAAATCACTATCCTGTGCACCTAAACTTACACAATGTTTTATGCCAGTTATATCTCAATAAAAGCGAAAGTGAAAATGGAAAGTCAATGGTCATTTTTTCCCTTGTCATTTCTCATGATTGTTTTTGCAGCAAGTAAACTTGAGACATGATATACTTAACCAAGCTAAAGATACTAATAAATAAGTGATTATAATAAATTATGCATAAAGATATGAATAAAATTATTGTTTTACCATGCCTAAAAATTTCTTCATGTTAACAGACCAGTGCTTCTGTAGGCATCAAAATTTCACTCTGTGTATTCATCTGAGATTAGGGAATGGATACAAATTTAAAACTGGCTGCCCTTGCTGTGAGTGATAAAGTTCACTGTCTCTGACCGATGGTCTCAACTCCCCGACAGCATCTGTAAGAAAAGAACATGTTAGGTTGCTAAAAATCTCAGTATGGTAAAATCTCAGAACTCTTACAATTCTTAACTGTTTTGCAATGGGAATGCAATACTGACAAGACTTGATTTTGGATAACAATTTGGGGTTTTCTCATGGTTGCGTAAGGGAATGTGAGGATAATCCCTGAGATCCACAACAAACATTCTTGCTCAAGTGCTGGGCAAGCAAGTGTAAAGATTCTGCAATATTAGGACAGAGGACTACTTTCAAAATGATGAGTGTGCTCACTCTGTTCCAGGTAGACCAAGGGAAGAAAGATTATTGCAATTGCTTGGTGAACGGGAATAAGTCAGTTGTTCAGACTATATAAATTAGTCAAAGTGTGTTCAAAGCCAAAATAAGTTGTGTCAACAATGAGAATTAAAAGAAATAAATCAGACATAAGCTTAAATTAAAAAGGTGATACAGTCCTGTGCTGGGTTCTGGGGACTGGAGAATGTATATGCCTCAATCCCATTCAAGGGTTCAGGGGCTTGGCCGTAGCATCAGCTTGGGATTCAATGAACATGTAACAATTAGTATACTGGGAGAAATATAATCTACCCCTCCCTGATCGGAAGAAAATCTGGTGGCTCAATGAAACTCTTAATTCACAGAGATTCTGCCAGATGCAGAGGAATAATTCACTGATGACTCAACTAAGACAAACTTAGTTACTGCTTAACAATCCATCTTCACACACACACACAGTGGTACAGAGATCTGTAGTATTTAGTGGGAAGAATTCAGTGGGCAGAACTCAGAGAAAAGTTTTCAAAGCACCAGCCTACTTTTGTAGTTTTGCCAATAGTCTAGATTTTCCCAGGTAGAAAACTACAGATGGACAAACAAGATTCTTCTTTAGGATTTCTCACTTTGAATGTAAACTGTAACTTTTGACTTATCAGCATAAAACCTTGTTAAGATGATCACGGTAAGAACCACTGTCTGATAAGAGAGCTGGAAAGTAGCTGAACCAGCCCATCTGAACCCCAGAATGCTAATGTAAGCAACCACATAGCCACCATCAGAATTTTGCTGACAATCTTAAAGCTTGATGTTTCTGTTATAGGAAGAACCACTGCTGTGCAGACACAGTTCTCCAGCTGTAAGTGGTCTCTATCCTTCTCTTGGTAAATGTCATATTGGTGGCATGTTGCTAGAGTTCACCCAGGCCCATTTGCCCTTTCTCCAGGTTATCAAAGGCTTTCTTTACAACAGGTGACATGTTTTCAGAACTCAAATCTGCCATTCCAGTCTTATCAGCTGACACTGGCTGCATCATTGTGAGCAGAAGAAGTAGGCTCCTTGACATTGCCTACAATTGTTCCAGCAATTTAGGGCATTTCCAATTCTGAAAATGCTTCACATTTTATTTTAAATTAGTGGGAAATAGTCAAAGACTTCCATGAATATTTTATATTTCCTAATATCAGTATAAATTTGGTATTCTTGCAGTTGGACAAATTTTTAATTCTACCACCCTCACCTCCTTCTAGTCCACACATTGTAGATTGCAATTTGGTTACTGAATACGACCACACCAACCAAGGGGCTATTACATTTTATATACATCCTGTGTGAAGGTTAGAAGGGGCACAAGATATGTGGGGTGTATAAACCTATATTAAATACTTGCAATGGCACTTTCTCTTCTGGACAAATCTCTGATTCTAAGAAGCAAATTAATTGGTAGTCAGTATAGTTATTGGTATGGGGAAGAGTATCAGCTATTTTGGGATGGGTGGGTGATGAAGAGACAGGAAAATATCCAGCAAATGAGAATGGAATATTTTAGGCCTCTGTAGGCATTAATTACGAAGAAAATAATAACTTGTCTCCTGTACCTACCTCCAATTACTGTCTTGAGTGATTAGTCCTTGGGCTATGAAAAGAGCTTGTTTGTGGTGAAGAGTATGTACCATAATGAAATAGTTTGAAAATCATGAGAGTTCTGTTGTTTCAGGAAAGTAAATTTTGCTTAAAGTCAACAGGTATTTTTCACTCACTAAATACTAAAATGCATCCTGTGGCATGTGCTGTGCTTACTGTGCTGGTATCCAAGTTAGACAAGGAGAGGTTGAGAGACAGAAAACATCTGGAGGAGGTGATATCTGTGCTGAGACCGGGATAGTCTAAGTAGGTAAAAGGAGAACAAGCAAAGTCCAAGGATGAGCTGGAGTAAAAGTATTGAGGTTGGAACTAACACTGTTGACAAGCATTTCCTTTAATGTACCTCCAGATACAGTGAAACATAAAGATATGCTAAGGTAGTCAGTTGCCAGATTTATAAAGAAATGACTAAACTATGTTGAGTTTGTGGGCTTACATTTGGAAAGGCATTAACTGCCACCCTGAGGATGCAAGTTTGTCTTTGGCTGGAATATAAAAGCAACATAAATTATTGACTAGAAAATGTAGTGTAGACTCTTGAGTGCAGGAAATGAAAGCACCAATTGGAATGCTTTGAGAACAGCACAAAGAAGACCATAGATAAAATTACTTCTTTAATTCTACCACATGCTGTATGTGCCATCTAAGACTACATAATTTGACCTTTTTGATTCCAGGGATGACATAATAGACCACGATCCCTGGGCCGGTTCCAGCATTTATGTACTGTCCAACCTATCCAAACTTAACACATTTCATACTTTCCAGGTTGAACCAGAAACCAATTAGTAATTTTCCCTCTCTCCATGTTTTATTCTTTTTCCAAATTTTTCCATTTTTTCTTCCTCCTTACAAGAAATTACTTAAATTTACTCCCATAGTGTTCAATAAAAAGATCATAACAATCAAATATCTACTTTTCTCTTTTAATGGTATCTTAGCCTCTCATTTAACTCTTTACTATATTTTAAAAAAATAAGGAAAATACAGGTACGCATCTATGTTTATTGTTCAAACAAGAAAATTGCAGTTATTTGTCAACATATGCCAACATCAATTTCAATATTTGTTATCCTGTATAATCTGGTAGTCCTCTGGTAGATCAGTTGTAATTAGGATGACATTCATAAACTGAAGATGTCTGATGAGTTGGCTTTGAAAGAGATGTAGCTGATGTACCAGCTATCACTGGCACTGGAAAGCGTGGGTTGATCCCTGGTTGAAGTTTAGGAAAACGAATTTCATTGGCAGATATGTTGTGATATCTATTTGGAAAAGTAGAAGGCTCCAACATCAGTCCAAATTAATTGCTCTGTATGGGACAGAAGATGCTGTACTGAGAAGTACAAGTTGTAGTTGAAATGGAGTTCACCACACGGCCATTTGTTTCAATGTAGCTGCTTTGAGAGTGCCTGTGGACAGTGGTCAACTGATTTAAAATAACTCGTTGATCCACTGCAATTTTTTCTGATGGTCTAACTGACATTGATGACAGAGGAGAAAAATCACTTCTGATCGGGGTAGTTGTACCACCAATTATGTGGCTAGTAGAGGGCTTTCTTATTAGAGACATGTTTAAAATTGCAGAAGGTAAAAATGCACTTTCTCTATTAGTGTCAGCCACAAAAACAGAATTATGATTATCCATATTGCCCCCTGCATTAAAGTGCTTCTTGTTGAAATCTTCAGCAAATGAAGACACCAGAGAAGAATTTTTAATCCCAACTCTTCTATTTATTCTCACTAAAAGCTGGGGAAAGCCTCGTTTAAAATTTGGATTATGATAGAAATGCAGCTACAACAAAATGATAAACATTTTAGTAATATTTTAAACCATAATACAAGACTACAATAATCCTAACCTATAAAACCTCAGATTCCCAGTTTACTATGCAAAGATAATATCATCAAAATATGAACATTGCTGACGACATTTTGAAGTTCCTTATTTGGAAACTACACATTTAAATGGTGTACTGATCAAATTTAAGAAGTTAACAATTGCTTTAATGGTGAATGGCACTTTTTAAAAGCAGCCTTAATACCTTTATTTAGATTTCTGGAAAGACTCATTGTTGCAAGCATAGGTTCTCATCATCTAGACTACTTAAGGCACTGTCCTCATTTTTTAGAAAAAATAAATTATTTTAGTCTTAGTAGATTTATAAAATTTTGAAAATCTAGCTTTACATTTATATTACCATTGACTGATGTGCAAAATAAAATTTTATATGTAAGTTACCAAGTGGTAACTAAAATTTCTGAATACCTTTCTTAAAACAGAGACTTCTTTTTCTTCTGTCAGAAAGTCAGATAGACAAGCAGACCTTTGAAAATTCTGCCACACTTTCCTAAACCCATGAAGGTTAAGCTGACTAAGTAAACTTTCCATTCTTCCAGTTTCAAATATTCTGAAAGGGGCCTATCTTTCCAAATCTTCCTTCTTAAAGACATCTTCATCAATCACTATGAAAGATTCATTATCATCCCAACAGATGGATTTCAATTGGTCACTCCCAGCCATTTTCCAGAGATTTCTTGGAAATGTCAGAGAACGAAAATCATTATATTCACCTGGTTCAGAAACACAATGTGTGTAACATGGTGTTTTTATCAAGGATTCTTCAGACAAAGTCTGAAAAGCATTTTCTTCAATCATAGACCTCACGTCCAAGTCCTCAGAGAATGTTTGATCACACAATAGAGATCTACCGGAGTTTCCTAAACCAGTTGGTCCGTCTTTATGAGACACATCTTGAATTTTTGAAGAAATATGTGCCATTTCAAATAACTTTTTCTACAGCTACTTTTCTAATCTGCATGATTTTGAGCACTGCAGCTTCAAATGGTGTTTTTGCAGTCCTGCACAGATAAACTGCTAGGCCTACACAATGGTTCTCAACTTGAGTAGCTGTGACATCACAAAACGACTGGTCTCCCAGCAACTCAAGTGTAACTTCCAGTCAGTGATTATTTCTCATTCATCCAGTTAAAATGAAATATATAGTACATTTATTTTTACAGTGTGATCTCCAAAAATTTTCCCAACAAAATCTTTTAAAATAATTTAATTTTGGGGTCTATGAAATTAAACCAATCTCCATTCTTTTGTACAGAAATTTATACCACATGGTTGAACAGAGTATAAATAATGAACAAAAAATATAAAATAAATTTAAAGTTTTGGAATTTAAAGTTAAATTTGTGTAAAACCTGTACAGAATATGTATACCTATTTCAATATCATTTGTAATTAAAGTGAAACATAATTTGATTTGGAAATGGAAGTAAGTATTTTTCTGTGTACTTTATAATAAGTAGCTCTATATTCAGAACATGAGCAGAATAAATATCAGTTTATTTGTTTTGTATATAAATAAATGGTAAATAATTAGATAAAAATAATGAATCAAATGTAAGAAATCCCAAGGGGCGGAAATTTTGTTTCAAATTGTAATTCAGTTCTATAAGTAAAACAAATGTAATTTTATATTCTACTCTAAAATTACAAAAGAGAAAATCTTATTGTATATTTACAAATATGTATTTTTGCTATTCTTTCACTCAAAGGGTTTTCAGTCCCTAGAAGGAATAAATTTTCTTGTCATCTTTATAATCCATACTCTTGTGGCTTTTGTTTAGTATTCCAAAATGATGTTCATAAATACACTTATGCACAAGATCCAGGGTTCAATAAGCAGTGCCTCCATTAAGGGGCAAACAAACAAACAATCAACAAACTAAGAAATAACTTTATATGTGTGTTGGGGTGGAAAAGACCAGGTAATGCATTTTAGGAAGTAATATGTATCTCAGTCCTGAAACAGTTTATTTTGTCAGTAAAATACGGCATTTTAAGGCAAGTGTTTTGTTCACTAATTGTAAATAATAGTTACGTTGTGTATCAGTAAACCGTAGAAGATCCAGTTCTACCAAAAGTTATATTCTTTATTTAGAAATAAATTCCATTAAACATAAGCCAAATTCAAAATGAGGGAAAAAAATTTTAAATAAATAAATGTACACTCAATTTACAATGTAAATTTTTCTTTCATTATGTGTACATTCCATTCTAACTAAACATTAGCAACCAGAATTAATTGCATATTATAAGTACTGTAAACTATAGTTTAGCTGGGTTTAGTCCTAATTCATAAATATTACTTATCAAATGCAAATCAATATATGTGATACAATCCCTTAAAAAGCAGAGAATTCAAAAACAACTTTCTCAAAATAGTAGGAAAATTATTCACAGATCTGATCTTTACTTTTTTATAAAAATATTCTTAACAAATTCACTTTAAATAGAATGTTACTAAACATAATAAAAGCCATATATGAAAAATCCATGACTAACATCAACTTCAATGTTAACATACAGGAAGGTTTTTCCCTGGTCGGTCCATTAATAAGAAAATGTAGCTCATTCTCACAAGTACTAAATTACACTACTTGAAGTCCTAGCCAGAACAACTAGTCAAGAAAAATTATAAAAGGCATTCAACTTGTAAAAAAGCAGTAAAATTTTTACAGATGACATAATTAGGCATAGACAGAAAACCATAGACTCCTCCAGTGGCTGTTTCAAATAATGAACAAACTTAGTATACTGGCAGAATACAAAATCAATATGCAAATATCTGTTGCATTTTTATATAGTAAGAACAAATTATCAGAAAGTGATATTAGGAAAAATATTGTGTGTATATATATACCACAAGGAATAAACTAGGAATACATTTGCTAAGTGAAATAAAAGGACTAAATATAGACCTATAAATTGCAGGTGCAAGAAATATAAGTAAACAAAATAAATAGAAAGATATTCGCTGCTTATGGATTGTATACAATTTGAGGAACTATTCTAATCTATCATTTACATGTTCAGTCTCCCCTGCATTACTTATTGAATAGATGTCTATTCTTCATTTTATACTCTTGCTTCCCTTTTCATGGGTTAATTGATCATAGGTGTGAGGGATTATATCTGGTTGCTCTATCCTCTTCTATTGATTGGTGTCTGTTTTTGAGCCAGTATCATGTTATTTAAATTACTAAAACTTTGTTGGACTGTTTAACATCAGAGAACTAGTCACTATTAGATTTCATACACTTTTTCAAGATTATCTTGGCAACTCATGATCTATGTGGTTACATATAAATTTTGAAATTATCTGTTCTATTTAATGGAAAAATCTCATGGGTACTTTTACATGAATCACACTAAATTAGATTGCTTTGTGTAGTATGGTTCTTTCAACCACATTGTTTCACATCATTAACATAAGAGATCTTTTCATTTCTTTGGATCAGTTTTAATTTCCTTCATCAATATTTTCTATTTTTTAACGTATATATTTTCCCCTTACTTCTTAAATTCATTTTTATATATTCTATTCATATATATATATAATTATATATATTATATTTGGAAACACATTTCTTACACAAATACAACAGGCAGAAGGCAGTGGCAAGACGTATTCAAAATCCTGAATGAAAGGAACCTGTAATCTAAGATAATTTATCAAGCAAGGATATCCTTTAGATTAGAAGGAGAGATAAATAACTTCCACAAAAGCAAATACTAAAAGAATTTAGCAACAACAAAAAAATAATGTAATATTTACTCTGAAACAAAAAGCAGGATGCTGTGGAAAGGAGAAAGGCATAATTAGACTGGCAATATCTACAATGTATTACAATAGAATAAACATGATGTTGTAAAACAGGACATCAAAATTTTTATGGGTCAGAGAGTGAAACAGAACAATACAGAGAATTTTCTTCTTGTTTCTGTTCTCTATAGGAGGGGTTAGAATTTCTATTCCTATCAGTTAAAATAAAAAGATATAGTAATATGTCAATATACATACAAAACAGAGTAACCATAATTCAAAATCTTACAATGAAGTCACAAAGCCAAAAAGAAACCAAGATAATAACAGAAAACTTATCAAGCCACAAAAAGAAAAAGAAATGAACAAAAAGGAAATATCAAATCAACTGGGAAATGAAGTTCAAAATGTAAATAAACACCAGTCTATCAATAATTATCACAATTATTAATGGACTTAGCACTTCAATCAAAAGATATATATTGTCAGATGGGATAATATAACACACTCTACATTATGATGCAGAGAAGAGACTCACTTTAGTAAAAGGAACACAGATTAATTGAAATTCAGAAGATGGGAAAGTATATTCCATGCAAAGGGACATGACAAGAAAGCAGGACTAGCAGTACTGACTTCACACAAAATAGACTTTACAACAAAGGCCGCAGAGAAAGATAGACAAGGACATGACACAATGATTAAAGGAGCAATAAAATATGAAGTTATTAAACTCATTAAGATATATGCACTCAAAATAGGAGCACCTAAATACATAAACAAATACTAATAGATAAAAGGGAGAAATGGATAGGAACACAATCACAGTCGGAGAATATAACTCCCCATTACCATCAATAGACTTGTCTTTCAGACAGAAAATTAATAAGGAAACCAAGATACAAAAATATATGATAAAATAATTGGAGTTCGTTGATATTTTCAAAACAGAACTCCTCCCCAAAAAGAATATATATTCTTTTCCAGTTCAGATGGAATATTTTCTAGGAAAGATTATGTACACAGGCACAGAAGAAGCTTCAACAAATTTAAGAAGATAAAAGTTATTTCAAGCAACTATTCTGAGTATAATAGCATGAAACTAGAAATCCTTCACAGATAAAAAGGGAGAAAAAATTACAGCATATAAATTAAACACCATGGTACTATAACAAGTCGGGGAGATGAAGAAGTAAAAGAAGAAATTAAAAAATATCTTGAGAAATATGTCAAAACACTACACAAAGTCTATGGAATACAGTAAAAGAATGCTTAAGAAGGAAGTTCATAGTGACAAGGCCCTCCTCAATGTAGAAAATCAATTTCAAATAAATGATCTAACATTCTATGTAAACTAATCATGAAAAGAAGAGCAAAGAAAACCAAAAGTCAGCAGAAAGAGAGAAATTAGAAAGATCAAAGAAGAAAGAATTGAAATACACATTAAAAAAAGAAAAAATCAATCAAACTATTTTTTGAAATAGTAAACATCATTGACAAAACTCTGATCAGTCTCAACAACAAGAAAATGGAGAGAACACAAATAACATAAGAAATGAAAATGGAGAAACTAAAAAGAGCAAAACAATTTTGCATAGTATCATAACTGAATACCATCAACAACTGTATGGAAACAAAGTGGATAACAAGGAAGAAATGGACAAGATTTTGGAAACATTCAGCCCAACAGTATTACGTCAAGAGCAAATTAAACATTTGAAGATACAGATTACGAGAAATGGAATAGAAGTATTAAAAAAATAAAAAAATTCTGCAAACAAAAATTCAGACCCAAATAGCTTCATTGGGGAATTTGACCAAACATACAAAGAAAAATCCATACCAGTCCTCCTCAAACTCATCCAAAAGATTGATATGGAGAGAGTACACCCAACCTCACACCGTGAGGCCATCAACCTGATACCAAAACCAGACAAAGACACTACCCCAAGAGAAACCTACAGGCCAATATCATTGATAAACATAGATGTAAATTCCCTTAAGATAGTATTAACAAACAGAATCCAACAACATGTAAAAAAGATCATACACCATGGTCAAGTTAGGTTCATCCCAGGAACACAAGGGTGGTTAAACTTATGCAAATCAATCAATAAATTGTGATAAACCATATCAATAACAGAGAGGACAAAAAACCACATGATCACCTCAGTAGATGCAGAGAAAGCATTTGATAAAAATTAACACCTATTTGCAATAAAATTCTTATCACAGTGTGCATAGAAGGACCATATCTCAACATAATGAAAGCTATTTATGACAAACATATAGCCAGCAAAATACTCAATGGTGAAAAACTGAAACACTTCTCACAAAAACCTGAGACAAGACAAAGTTGCCCATTCTCACAATTTCAATTCAATATAGTCTTGAAATTCCTAGTCACAGCAATCAGGCTAGGAACAGAAATAAAAGGATACAGACTGGAAAAGAAGAGGTAAAGTTGTCATGATAGGCAGACATGACACCATATGGAGAAAACTGTAAAAGCTTCACAAAAAAAACTTAGGCTAAAAATGGAACTGGGCAAGGTACTCAGAGTAATGTACAAAAAACCAATTGCATTTCTGCGGGGGGCCACTCATGACCTGAGGGCTGCCGAGCACAGAAACTGGGCCTAAACTCCCAGAGTGCGGGGCGTCAGGCTCTCAGGTGCCATTGAGTTATTAAGAACAGGGGCTTCTGGAAAGAGAGATACAAGTCACACAAGTTAGTGATCTTAGTAACAATCACCTGAGTTACCAATACACAAGTCACGATGTTAGCCTAGAGGAACAATAACCGTAATTAATGATGTTGGCTCTTGGGGAACGGTTAGTCTTGATTGATGAGAACTATAAACAATAATGGTGCATGTAACAATACACAAGTTAGTGATTTTAGTACACATTGTTAATAGATCATAAAAACAATACCGTTGCCTACGATACCGTTGCCTATGGTTAATAGATCATAAAAACAATACCGTTGCCTATGATACCGTTGCCTATGGGTTAAAAGCATATAAATTAACTGCTGGAAATAAACTCGAGGTCCACTCTTGACCTAGCATCTTGCGGGCTAGAGTGAGACCCTCTCAGCCCCACCTTTTAGTCTTGTCTTTAGTCTTGTCTTTCTTTTCTCAGTCCTGCAGCACAGGTTTCTGGACCTGATCGATTGTCGGCTGGCTCCGACACATTTCTTTACACTACCTTTGAATCAACAGGAAAACAAATTATAGAGACAACCACTTTTATAACTGCACCCAAAACTATAAAATGCTTAAGAATAAATCTGACCATGTAGGTGAATGAATTATACATGGAGAACTAGAAAACTTTGATTGAGGAAATCAAAAAAGAATTGAAAAGATACCCAATGATCTCATAATGGAAGAAACAAAATGGTTAAAATGGTCATACATCCAAAGGCAATCCCCAGACTTAATGGGATTTCCTATCAAATTATGCAAAACTTTTCTTTTTGGGACTGTAACAAATGATCCTAAGATTTACATAGGGTCATAAAAGATCCATAATTTCCAAAGAAATATTAAAGAAAAAGAAAGAGGCTGGAGGAATAAACCACCAGGTCTCCATACACTATTGTAAAGCTACAATAATCAAAATGACATGATATTGGTACAGAAACAGGCATATGGACCAATGGAACAGAATAGAGAGCCTAGGAATAAATCTAAATGCCTATGTTGAACTAATCTTTGACAGAGTAGCCAAGAATATGACAGAGAAAAGACCATCTCTTCACCAACAGGTGTTGGGAAAACAGGATATCAGCATCAGAGTAATGGAGCTAGAAAAATCATTCACTCCATACACAAGAATAAACTCAAAATGGCTTGAAGACTACAAGGTAAGGCAAGACACAGTAAATCTCCTAGGAGAAAATATAGGCAAAACACTCTGACATAAATTTCAGCAATGATCTCCTAGAATAGACTACCCAGGTAAGGGATATAAGAGCAAAATTAATAAATGGGACCTAATTAAACTTATAAGCTTTTGCACAGCAAATGGAACCACAAACAAAGCAAAAAGACAACCTAGAGTTTTAAAGAAAATATTTTGAATTGATGCAACTGACAAAGGCTAAGTTTCCAAAATATAAAGAGTTCATACAACCTAATAATAATAATACATAAAAAAACAAGAAACACAATATGAAAATGGGCAGAAGAACTAAACAATCAATTCTCAAATAGAGACATACAAATGACACACAGATATATGAAAAAAATTGCTCACTATCATTATCAGAGAAGGACAATTCAAAACTCTAATGAAGTATCACTTCCCAATAGTCACAATGGCCATCATTCAAAAGTCCACAAACAATAAATGCTGGGGAAGCTCTGGAGAAAGTTATCCCTCCTACACTGATGGTAGGAATGTAGTTTGGTGCAGTCACTGTGGAAAACATGATGGGGATACTTCTAAAGTATAAAAATAAACTTAACAAATGATCCAGCAATCCCACTTCTGGGTATATATCAAAGGGAACCTTATTTCAAAAAGAAACCTGCACCCCAATGTTCTTAGCAGTGCTATATACAACAGCCACGACATGGAAGCAACCTAATTGTCCAACAACAGATAACAGTATACAGAAGTTATGCTGTATTTACACAATGGAATAATATTCTGCAATAAAAAATGATAAAACAATGACATTTGCAGCAAAATGGATGCTCCAATAAGTGTCATTGTAATTGAAGATAGCCAGAAACAGAAAGAAAAATAACACATGACATGATATATGTAGAACTTAAAAAAAAAATTTGGATGTGAACACTATGATTTCATCTACAAAACTGAAACACACTTGCAGATTTACTTAATAATCTTATGTTTACTGCAGAAAGTGACTGGTAGAGGATATATTTGGGAGCTGTATATTTATAAATTTTATCCACTATATACAAAAATAGATGTTTTCAAAATTTCTTTTGTATGACACAGGGCAGTAAGTTAAATATCGTGAAGTAACGTTTAAGAGGCACAGAAATATATGCTTGTACGGGGACACTGTGCAATACACCACAGATTGACACATTGTTAATGGCATAATTCAATGATAAATAAATGAATAAATATGTAAATAAAGAAATAAATAAGTAAATAAATAATATTTAATAATAAAAGAAATACAAAGATTCACACTACATAACTTTACACATCAAAAATCTAGGAGAAAACATAAAGAATAAAGAAGAAATTTGAATGAATGGGAGCAAAGAAAATAACAAGAGAAACAATTGAAAAGATAAAAAAATTATACCTAAGTCTGTTTCATTTCAACATAAAGTGGACAAATGTTTTGATTGGCTAAGAAAATAAAGACTCAAATATAATTAGAAATAAAAGAGAAGATATTACTCCTGATGTTGTAGAGGTGCATAGCATCATAAAAGATTACCACTAGCCAACGATTTGAATGACCTAGAACAAAAGGCAGATCCCCAGAAACATATGTCTTCCAACACTGAATCAAGAAGAAATTAGAAAGTTAAATACATCAAAAGTGTGTATGAGTAAATCAGTAATCCAAACCTCCCAAACTAGAAAAAGTTTACAAGATGACTTTACTGGTGAATTCTGCCATACATTTGTAGACAATTTTTCACCAATTCTTCCCCAAAACTTTCAAGAATTTGAAGGGGGTGAAAGATTCCAAAGTTGTTTAATGATGCTATCTTTATTTGCATAAAAAAGGACATTAGATGCAAAATATAGAACATTATCCCTGATGAACCTATGTGCCAAAATCTCAACATAACACAAGGAAAATGAATTCAACAACACATTTAATGTATCATACACATACATATGTAAAGGGATTTATCCCTGGGTTTAAGGATAAGTCAAAATATTCAAATCAATAAAAGTGACCTGCCACACTAATAGAATGAGAAATAAAACACACATAATCATCTCAATAGGTGCAGAAAGAGCATTATATATAATGCAACATCCATTTAAGAAACTCTCAACAAACTAAATTTACCCTGTCAGTGGCCCGATATCATATATACACAAACACTGTGTGGACAGAAGCGAAGCAGTTCACTGTTTAGTGATTCTTAGAAAAAGGGTTTATATAGGACATGCACAGTGCCTCACATATCATCTAAGTTATAACAATGTTAATAATCTTAAACTATTTATGTCCCCATGCTCCTGCAGTAAGCACAGGATGTTAAATGATCAAGGATTGTTTTAAAGTTCATCACGGAACTTCATTAAGTAGATCATTTCTTATTCAGATGGCTGTGCCTGTCTTAGGTAGCCCTCCTCTGAGGATCTTACCCAGAATAGGATATCCAGCCAATCATACTTGATATATTGAGAAGACCATTTGCTACCCAGACTTTATATGTGACATTCCTCACACCTTGTTTATCAGTTCAGCCCATGGGCTTATTCTCTAGTGCAGACAGGGGCCTACAAACCAAACATCCCTTGACAGAAAACTGATGAAGAAAATTTTATGTATATATGCAGTGTAATCAATACTTTGCATTCCTAACAACAGTGTCCATGGTGTTACTTTTTCTCCACAATCTCACCAACATCTATATATTTTCTTTTTGATGAGAGCCTTCTGACAAGTGTGAGGTCTTGTCTCATTTTTGGCTTATGACTTTCCTAATAATTTATAACTCTGAACATAATTTCATGTGTCATTTAGTCAACTGTATGTTTTCTACAAAAAATTGATTCAGATCTATCTATCCAGTTCCTGCGTATATTTTTTTTAATTGGATTGTTTGGTCATTTTTGTTGTGGTGGTGTATGATTTTGCCATGTAGTTGCATATTAACACTTGATTGGAAAATATCACTTCTCCCATTGTGTTGGTTGACTTTTCATTGTATTTTTCATTTCTTCTGCAGTGTAAATCTGTTTAGAGTGATACAATCATATTTTGTTAGTTTTGCTTCTGCTTCCCTTGCCAGAGGAGACATATGTAGAATCAAATTAAGTCCAATGTCAGAGTGTACTTCTTATATTTTACACAAGGATTCTTTGTTTTCAGGTTTTATGTTTTATATGCCCAGGAGTGGGATTGCTGTGTCATATGATAGGGCTATTTTTATTATTTAAAGGAACTTCCATACTGTTTCCAAAGTGGTTGCACCTATTTTTATCCCACCAACAGCATTGGAGAGTCCCTTTTTCTCCACAACCTGCCGAGTACTTATTATTTGTAGACATTTGGATGACAGCCCTTCTCACTAGTGTGAGTTAAAACATTATTATATTTTTGTCTTGCCTTTTCATAATGATTAGCTATGTGAGCAAGTATTTATGCTCCTCTTTGTCGTCTGTGCGTCTTCTTGAGGGAATTGTCTTTTGCTCATTTTCTGGCTGTGTTGCTGTAGATTTTTGAAATGGAGTTTTATGAATGATGTGTGTATTTTAGAAATTAGCCTCTTATTGATTGCACTGTTTCCAAATGTTTTCTCCAATTTGGAATTTTATCTTTTCATTCTGTTTATTTTGGTGTAGAGAAGCTTTTAACTTTAATTTGGATCTGTTTGATTATTTTGCTTTTTTTTGTTTTCAGCTTGGTAGTGTGACATAAGAAAATTTCGCTACAATTTATGTCTTGTTTTGCCTATGTTAGTTTCCAGGACATTTATTGTGTCATGCATTAGATTCAGATACTTAAAGCATTTTTAGTTTATATTTGTACAGTGTGAGGGAGTGTTCTAATTTCATTGATTTACATGTAGCTGTCTATCTTTCTCAACATCACTTGCTGAAGACTGTCTTTCGGCATTGTATATTTTTGGTTCCTTTGTCATAGTTTAGTTGACCATAGGTGTGATGTTTTATTTCTGCCTCTGTGTTCGTTTCCAGTGATATAGATGTTTGCTTGTTTTCCAGCATTGTGCTGTTTCGATTACTGTTTTTGTAATATAGTCTGAGATCTGGGAGGGATATGGGTTATGCCTCCAACTTTGTTCTTTTTCCTCATTGTTTCTTTTGCAGTTCTGGTTCTTTTGCTGTTCCATACAAATCTTAGGACAGATTTAAGCTCCGTGGAAAATAACTTGTAGGTCGATCTGAATCACTTTATATCTGTAGACATCTTTTGTAGTATGTATATTTTAATATTAATTCCTCTAAACTAAGACCTTGAGATTCCTTTCCATTTCTTTGCATCATCTTCAAATTTATTTATCAGTGTCCTATTCATTTTATTATTTTGGATTTTTCATAGGTTTTTCATTTGATCTGATTTCATATGGAATTATTAAAATTATGGGATATTTCACTGTTAGTGTAAAGAAATGTGACAGTATTTGTATATTAATCATGAATCATCCTACTTTGCTAAAGGTCTTTATTAGTTTTAATTGTTCTGGTGTGGAGAATCTTTAGGGTTCTCTATATAGATTATCATGTCATCTAAAATAATAACAGTTTTACTTCATTCAATCTAACTTGAATAACTTTTTTTCTTGTCCGATTACTGTTGGTAGGAATTCCCATAATGTGTTTAAGAGAAATGGTGAGAGTGGGCATCCTTGATTTATTCCTTAATTTGGCTTTGAGTTATTCACTTTTGCATATTATGTTGTCTGTCTGTAATTAATGACTTTATTTATGTTGAGATATATTTCCTGTATCCTAATTTGGTAAGAGGTTTCTGTTTTTGTTGATTCTGTTTTTCTTGTTGTTGTTGTTGCTGCTGTTTTAATGACTAAAAGTTGAAGTTTGTGAAATGCTTTTTATCAATTTATTGGGATGACCACTTCATTTTCCCTTTTGCTTTTGTTAATGTGGTGAATCAACTGATTGATTTCATGCAATTTCAACCCCTCTTATGACCCTGCAATGAATTAAAGTTGATCATGTTGTATGTTTCACTTTAAGTATTGCTGGATTTAGTTTTCTAATAATATTTTTTGACTTTTTTTTCTATATCAATCAAAGATATTGGCTTGAAATTCTCTTTGCTTGTATTTTGATTGTTGGCTTTGCTTTCAGGGTAATGAAAGCTTCATAGATTTAATTTGGGAGTTTCACACATCTTCACTATTTTTGAACAGTTTGAAGAGTATAAGTTCTGCTTTTTATTTTTGTACAGTTCTCCACGTGAGCTGTTTATATCTGCCCTAATATTTCAAGATATTTTTAAATGCAGATTCTATCTTTCTTCTTGTAATCAGTTTGTTCAAATAATTTGTTTCTCCTTATCCCTGTCTATTTCTAGACATTTGTCTATTTCTTCTAAGTTGTCCAGTTTATTGGCATTTAAGAGTTGACCAAATGATCCCTTTTTTGTATATCTGAGGGAACAATTGTTATTTGTACAAATTTATTTCTGAATTTATTTTTTTGGAGCGTCTCCCTTTTCTTCATGTTTCACCTGGCTAGAGGTTTTTTGATATTGCTTATCTTAAAAAGAAACAAAAAACAAAATCTTTGGTTTTATTACGCTTTTGCATAGTTGTTTTTACTCTCTAATTTATATTTACACTTGCAATATTTAGGATTATGTTTTTTCTTTATTTTAATATTTTTTAAATTGATTTTTATTTATTTTACAAAGTTGTCTCAAATTCCAATGTAGAGCATAATTTTTTAGGTACAATTAACATATATACATTTGTTGTCCCATTTTTTCCACTGTGGGCTGCCGTGAGATCTTTTATATATTTCCCTGTGCTGTACAGTAGAATCATGTTTATCTATTCTACAGTTGTGACCTCCCAGTTTATCTCTTACCAACCCCAAACTTTGGTAACCTAAACTTTGTATTCTCTGCCTGCGAGTGCATTTCTGTTTTGTATTTATGCGTTTTTAGTTTGGTTTGGTTTTGTTTTTAGATTCCACTCATGAGCCATCTCATATGGTATTTTTCTATCTCTTTTTGGCTTACTTCACTTAGACTGATTTTCTCCTGGACCATCCATGTTGCTGAAAATCGCATTATGTTGTCAGTTTATAAGAATAACTTCTATTCCATTCTATAAATATACCACAACTTCTTTATCCAGTCAACTGTTGATGGACATTTAGGCTGTTTCCTTGTCTTGGCTATTGTAAATATTGCTGGCTATGAACATTGGGGTGCAGGTGTCTACCTGAGTAGGGTTCCTTCCGGATTTATGCCCAGAAGCGGGAATCTTGGGTTACATGGTATGACTATTCCTAGGCTTTTGAGGAATCTCCATCCTGTTTTCCACAGTGGATTCACCAACCTGCATTGCCACCAGCAGTGAAGGACAGTTCCCTTAAATCCACAGCCTCTCCAGCATTTGTCAAATTGTGGATATTTGAATGATGGCCATTCTGACTGGTGTGAGGTGATATCTCATTGCAGTTTTGATTTGCATTTCTCTGATAATCAGTGATATTGAGCATTTTCTGATGTGCCTTTTGATCATTTGTATGTCTTCCTTGGAGAATTGCTTGTTTAGGTCTTCTGTCCAATTTTGGATTAGGTAGTTTATTTTTTCTTATTCAGTTGGATGATCTGCTTGTATACTCTGGAGATCAAGCCTTTGACGGTTTCATATGCAAATTTTTTTCCCATTCCGTTGTTTGTCTTTTTGTTTTACTTTCAGTTTCTTTACTGTTCAGAAGCTTGTAAGTTTCATTAAGTCTTATTTGTTTATTCTTGATTTTATTTCTTCTATGAGAAAATTTTCCAGACTTATGTCAGATAACGTTTTGCCTATATTTTCCTCCTGGAGGTTTATTGTATCTTGTCTTATGTTAAAGTGCTTTATCTATTTTGAGTTTATTTTTTTGTATGGTGCTCTAGTTTCATGGGAGTTTTCTAGCTTCATTGAATTACATGCTGCTGTCCAGTTTTCCCAACACAAGTTGCTGAAGAGACTGTCTTTATTCCATTGTATATTCTTGCCTCCTTTGTCGAAGATTAATTGACCAAACGATTGTGGGTTCTTTTCTGGGCTCCCTATTCTGTTGCATTGACCTATATGTATGTTTTTCTACCAATACAGTGCTGTCATGTTGACTATAGCTCTATAGTATTATCTAAATCGTTAGCGTAAAGAAATGCCACTGATATTTGAACCTTAATCTTGTAACCTTCTACCTTGTTTAATTCTTTGATCAGCTGTAGTAAATTTTGTCCGGATCTTGCAGGGTTTTCTATATATAGTAAGATATTCTCTGCATATACTGAGACTTTTACCTCTTCCTTACAATTTACATCCCTTTTACTTCTCTCTCTTGTTTGATTGCTGTGGCTAGGACTTCCAAGACTATCTTGAGTAGCAGTCGTGATTGTGTGCATCCTTGTCTTGATCCAGATTTTAGTGGGACGGGTTTGACTTTCTCACCATTGAGTACTATTCTTGCTGTAGGTTTGTTATCTATAGCTTTCAAGATGCTGAGATATATTCCCTCTATGCCCACTTTGGTGAGAGATTTTATAATACGTTGGTGTTGAATTTTATCAAATGCTTGTCCTGCACCTTTTGAGATGATCATGTGGTTTTGGTTCTTTCTCTTGTTGATGTGCTGTATTACTTTGATTGATTTGCATATGTTGAACCACCCCTGTGTCACTGGCATCATCCCTACTTGGTCATGGTGTATAATCTTTATTCTGTGTTGTTGGATTCTATTTGCTACTATTTTGGTGAGGATTTTGGCGTCTGGGTTCATCAGTGATATTGGCCTATAATCCTCTTTTTTGGTAGTGTCTTTGCCTGGTTGTGGTATCAGGGTGATTGTGGTTTCATAGAATGACTTTGGGAGTATTCCTTCCTTTTCAATCATCTGGGGATTTTGAGAAGGACTGTTATGAATTCTTCTTTTATGTTTGGTTGAATTCCTCAGTGAATCCATCCAGTCCTGAACTGCTATTTGTAGGGAGGTTTTATATTGCTATTTTGATTTCATTTCTAGTGCTCTGCTTTTTCCATGGGTTAGTTATATATTGATTCAGTCTTGGTGGACAGTATGTTTCCAGAAACTTGTTCAACTCCTCTAGGTTATACTTTTGGTTCAATATAATTTTCATAATATTCTCATAAGATATTCTGTATTTCTAAATTTTTATGGTATTTTCTACATACTCCTTTCTTATCTTGGTAATTTGTGCTCCCTGTCTTTTCTTCTTTTTGAGTTTGGCCAGAGGATTTTTGGATTTTCTCACTTTTTGGAAAAACCAGCTTTTGAATTGGTTGATATTTTCATATGGTCTTTTTAATCTCTATTTTATTTATTTCCTCCCCAATATTTTAGGTTTCATTCCTTCCGCTGACTTTTGGGTGTTTTTGTTCTTCTTTTCCTAGTTCATTCTGTTGATGGGTTAAATTGTTTAATTCTGATTGTTCTTCTCTTTTGAGGAAGGCTTGTATCACTATAAACACCCCTCTCAGCAATGCTTTTGCTGTGTCCCATAAACTTTGTGGGGTTTTGTTTTTATTTTCTTTTGTCTCAAGGAACTTTATTTTTTCAGCTTTGATTTCTTCATTGACCCATTTATTTTTTAATAACATATTTTTTAATCCCCATGTTTTCCATTTGTTCTCCTTTGTTTCTCTGTGTTGATTTCTAGCTTCATGGCATTGTGTTCAGTAAGCATGCTTTAGGTAAATTCTATCTTCTTAAAATTTCTGAGGTTTCTTTTGTGCCCATGTCCATCATGAAACCTGGAAAATGTTCCACGTGCACTTGAAAAGAATGTATATCCTATTTTGTGGGGGGTGCAATGCTCTGAAAATATCCACCAAGTCTAATAATTCTATTGTATTATTTAACTTCTCTGTTGCCTAATTTATTTTCTGTCTCAATGATCTGTCCAGTGATGTTAATGCAGTGCTGAAATCTCCAAATATGAATCCCACTTTAAATGTGTTAGTAATTATTTTATGTACTTATGTTCTCCTGTATTTGGTGCATATGTATTAACGAGTGTGCTATCCTCATATTCTACCACTCCTTAAATCATTATAAAACGTCCTTCTTTATTTTCTTTATGGCCTTTATTTTAAAGACTATTTTGTCTGAAATCAGTTCTGCAACACCTGCTTTTTGGCTTTTCAAATTTTATGGAATACCCTTTTCCATCCTTTCACTCTCAATTTTTATGTGTCCTTCTCTCTGAAGTGGGTCTCTTGTATGCAGCATTTGAAGGTTCTTGCTTTATTATCCATCCTGCCACTCTATGATTTTCGACTGGAGCGTTTAGTCCAATAACATTTACATTAGTTGATGATAGGCTTATGTTTATTGCCAATTTGACCTTATCTTTGCAGTTGATTTGGTATTTCCTCTTTGTTTCTTTCATCTTCCTTTTATGGTTTGGTAATTTTCCTTTATATTGTCATGAATTTTCTTTAGTTTAGTGACTCCCTGATAAGTTTTTTTCTACTTGTTACCCTTTTTTAAAAGTCCATTATACCATTACTATAACTGCTTTTATTTAATGGATAGTAACATGATCTCAAACCCATCCTACCGATAACAAAACATTTTAAAAAGAAAGATAAAAAAATTCTCTATTTTCCTGTCTCCCTCTCCCACTCTCAATGTTTTGTATGTCTTGTTTTCAAATTTTCTGTTTATTTTATTTGTAATTCATGAGTTATCACCTTTCTAGCTGTGAGTTTCACATTTCTGTAGCATCCTGCTGCTTTTCTTTTTAAAGAAGACATTTCAATAATTCTTTTTGCATGGGTCTAGTTTTGCTGAACTTTTGAAGCTTTTTCTTGTCTGTAAAATACTTTATGTCTCCTTCTACCAGAAACGATAGTCTTGCTGTTAAAGTATCCTAGGATATAACATTTTTATCATTCAGGACTTTAAATATATCTTGCCACTGTCTTCTGTCCTGTAGTATTTGTGTAGTGAAATCAGCTGGGAGCCTTATTGGGATTCCGTTGTAACTCACTCTTTGCTATTCTCTAGCTGTCTTTAGGATCATATCTTTATCATTGACTCTGGCCACCTTAATTATATGTCTTGTTATGGGTGTATTTGTCTTCTCCCTGTTTGGGACACCCTGAGCTTCCTGTATTGGATATCTGATTCCTTCTTTAAGTTTCGAAAGTTTTCAGTCATGATTTCAACAAAAACTTTTGCAATCCACCTTGATCTTTCTTTCCCTTCTGGGACTTTTATTATGCTAAGTTTTGCATGCTTTCTATTATCCCATAGGTCCCTTACGCTTTTTCCATTTGTTTCTCATTGTTTCTCTTGTCACCCTACTGATTGGGTGCTTTCTATTGTCCTGTCTTCTAAGTCACAAATTTGTTACTCCGCATTATCTAGTCAGCATTGTGAACCCTTTAGATCATTCCTCATCTCAGTCAATGGGTTTACCTATTCTACTCGGCTCTTCTTTATAGCTTCCATTTCATTTTTGACATATTTTGTATCTCTAAACACTATCTATTTTCTTTCCTTCAGTATTTAGATGTCTCCATTTTTGAAATCTTCATCTAGTAGGATATCGATGTCTATTTCACTGATCGTTCTTTCAGGGGATTTCTCTTATTCTTTTAATTGGGAATGGTTTCTCTGTTTCTTCATCTTTCTTCTACCTCTCTGGCACTGTGGTTTATGGAGTATCAGTTATCTACTGTGGTCCTAAATGAGAATATCTACCTAATGCCTAGGTAGTAATACAACTTAGAAAATAGAAAAAAGAGAGAGAGACAATAAGAATTTTAAAGAAGGGAGAGATAAAGCTTTGAAGACGTTGTATACTGAATAATATTAAAACAAGTTGAAGCAGAGTTTTGAAAAATAATAATAATAAAAATATTTTAAAAAATTTCAAAGATTGAAATGGGGGTATATATAATTGCCTAAGAAATAAAAATTAAGAGGGTAATAGAAAATGGAACCGGTAAAAACAGATTAAAACAAGATGGTGGTTGTGTCCTCCTGGAGACTGTGTACTTTTAATGTGAAGTCTTTCTATATTCATCCTGTTTTGGAAGCTCAGCTTGCTGTTTCCAAAGGCCCTCCATTGGAGCCCTCATCTTTGCTGCTCCCAGGGCATGTTGTCAAGCAGATCGCTCCTACACCCAACACTGGGTCAAGTTCAGCTCATTTTACTGTGGGCTGGCTTGTCACTGCCCTGCTCGATGCTGCAGTCAGATGTTGCAGACTGACCAGGCTGGATTGTGCATCACGCCCTCTCCCAGCACCATGGTCAGGGGCTGCATTCCAGCTCAAAAGTTGAGGGGCCACCCGCGCCCTCATGTTGCCGATCGCTCTGCTGCTCTGTGCCAGTATGCGCTCTGCCTCAGGTCTGCAAATCAGAAGTGGGCTCAGGGAAGACTGAGGAACAGCCCTGTACCTGGTCTGGGCCAAAATCCACCACCTTGTTTGTCTTGGCAGACATGTTCTCTGAGGAACCAGGACAGAATGGTCATATTTGCTTCATGCTGTTGACAAGTCTCAGTCTGGCCCTCGATGCTGCTAAGTCCTTAGGTGTAGATGCAGGTTTTGCCCCCACTGCTGCCTGGGTGCAAAGCACCTGAGGCTATGGTGGCTGTGTCTGAGCCCCAGCTCTCTTTACCTAGAAACTTTTGTGGAGTTTCAGAGATGGGGATTGCACCCTTCCCCCAACAGGGCACATCTACCCTGTTGTTTTATGGAGGGCCCATGTTGTTCTGCCCTGTGCACCCACAGCCAAGGCTCAAAACCCACTCAATTCTGCTGGGCTGCCGCAGTGCAGCCATCCCCATCACCACCCAGTTCAGGCAGCATGACCCAGCCCTCATCTTCGGGGCTGAATCTTGGGCTGGGTGTCTGTGCCTGTTTAACTTAGTTCTGTCAGTCAACATATACTCTGTAAAGATCCAAGACTTGGAGGCTCCCCCTCCATCCTGCCAAACTCTCAGTTGGAGAGGGGAGACCGAGTGAATGAGTGCCAGTCCATCTTTGCAGCTTCCTCCCCAAGGGACCTGTCCCACTCTGTTTTGCCTTTTCTTCTTTCTTTCTTCCTTTTCTCCTACCAGATTTTATGCATCTTTACCTTTTGAAGTGGACAATGTTCTGCCAGATTTCTGCAGGATCTCTGGTTAGCTGAGTGAGTCTGTGGATGTGAGTCTTGGTTCATTTGTGGGAAAGGGTGAGTATCGAGCATCCTTCTACTCCACCACTTTGGCCTCCACCCCCAAAATGGCTCACTTTATGGTGGAAGATAAACACAGCCTGGAAGTAGATGGAAGAGACATTTCATGGAAATGATAAGAAAGTGCAAATTGCAATGCTCAAGTCATACAAAATACATTTCAAAGTAAGGGCCACAGTGAAAGATACATCTGAGATTATATAATGAAAAAGAGATCAATATTAAAATAGGGTTTACACTCATTCAATTATATATGGACCCAACACCATAGATTCTAAGTATATAAAGAAATATTAGTAGACATGAAGGAATTAATTGATTATAAAACAATAATAATAGATGAATTTAACACCTCAATATTCTGATAGCCAGATCATCCAGAAAGAATATCTGTAAGGAAATAGAGGTCTTAATAATATATTAGATCATTTAAACCTAACTGGGTTATTGGACACTGAATCAGAAAAGCAGAACACATAAACTTTTCAAGTGTGCACAGGATGTTATCTAAGGAAATAACCACAAATTATGTCATGAAATGTGCCTCAGGATCTTTAAGCAAGTATAGATTACAGCAAGTATTTTTCCATACACATAAATATGAAACAATGCATCAACTCTAGAAACAACAAGAAAAGCCCAAACATGCGATTAAACAACATTCTTTAAAAAAATAAAATAAAACAAGGTCAAAGATGAAATCAAAGTGGTAATAATATCATACTTATAGACAAATTACAATGAAAACATAGCTTCATAAAATGTATGGGATGCAGCAAAGACAAATCTATGAGAGAAATTTAGGACAATTAATGCCTTCTACAAGGAACAAGAAAAACCTCACACAAAGGACCAAGCATACCACACAAAATAACTAGAAATAAGAACAAAACCCAAAGGGATTTGAATGAGAAATCTTTAATTAGTAGGTTTAAAATAAATGAAATAAAAATCAAAAAATTAGTTAAATATCCTAAAGTCATGAGCAATTATTTTCTTAAAAATATTAACGAACTGGTAAGCATTTAGCCCTGCTTATCAAGAAATACACAGAGTGGACCCAAACAAAATAAGAAATGAAAGAGCAGAAATAACATCTGATATTACAGAAATGCAAAAAAGATTATGAAAACACTATGAGCTGTTACGTGACCACAACTTGGGCGACCGAAATCTATTGGACACATTTCTAGATACGTGCAGCCTACCAACACTGAATAAAGAGAAAACAGAAAACTTGAAAAGGGCAATCAGTATAAGCTAAATAAAATGTATAATTTTGAAAACACCCCTTGAACAAAATGCCTGAATGCCTTCACTTAAACTCTTTCCCCCCAACTAGTTTAAAAAATGAATGAGGAAGGACAATTCCCAAAGTTATTCCATTAGGCCACCATTACCCTGATAACAAAACCAAAGACATTACCAAAAAAAAAAAATGAAAATGAAAATCCAATATCCTAGATGAATATACATTGAAAATCCTCAAAAGAACATCAACAAATCAATCCAGCAATACATAGAAACGATTATACATGATGATCAGTTGGATTTCTTTCAGAGTCACAAGGATGGTTCAAAATACACAAGTCAATCAGCATGACACATATCTAATAAAGGAAAGACAAAATTCACAGGACCAGGTCAATACACACAGAAAAAGGATTTGACAAAATTCAACATACATTCATGACCAGAACTCTCATGAAAGTGTGTATAATGGGAACATCTCGCAGCATAGTAAAGGCCATTTATAACAATTTATACTACTCAGAGGGAAAAGCTGAAAGCCTTCTGGGTAAATTCGGGAAGAAGGCAAGGACTCCAACTCTCACCACTTCTGTTCCATAGTAATACAAGGAAGGAAAAGGAAAAGAAAAAGAAGTAAAAGAAACACAAAATGGAAAGAAAGAAGCAAAATTGTCACCAGTACTAATGGCATAATCATCTACACAGATAGTCCTAAAGGCTCCACACTGACTGTTATGAATAATAAATAATTTCAGTAAGGGAGCAGGGTACAAGTTTAAAGTAAAGAAGTCTCTTGCATTTCTACACATTAATCATGAAATACCCTAAAACTGACATTTAAAGCAATACTATTTAAAATCCCATTCCATGGAATATCTTGGAATAAATGTAACCACATATGTGAAAGATCTACATACTGAAAATAATAAAACATTGACAAAGTATATAAAAATGATTCAAAGAAATGGAAAGATGTCTTGTGCCCTTGGATTGAAAGAGTTCATATTGTTTACATGGCCGTAACACAGAAAGAAACCTACAGATTTAGTGAAATTAATGTTATGAAGCTGTAGAATTTTCCAAAGAAGCAGAAAAAAATAACTCTAAGTTTTACATGAAACCATTAAAAATAGTCCAATTGATCTTGAGAGAAAACAACAAATCTGGAGATACAACCCTCCCAGATACCTTACTATACTAAAATCCTACTGTAATAAAATCAGCATGACATTGAAACAGAGACATAATCAATAAAAACAGAGAGCCTAGAAACATTTCCACACACCTATGAGCAATGAATCTATGATAAAAGAGGCAAAAGTATACAATGGATAAAGACAGTCTCGTCAATGTTTGGTGTTGGGAAAGCTGGACATATACATGTAAAACAGTGAAATGAAAGCATTCCCTGACATCATATACAAAAATAAACTCCAAGTGTATTAAGGACTTAAATGTAAGACCTGATCATATAAAACTGATAGAAGGGAATATAGGTGATACCATATTGGTAAAATATCATAGGAATATTTTCTTATATCAGTCTCCTAATGCAAAAGAAATAAAAGCAAAAATAAGCAAGTGAGACCGAAACAAACTTCAAAACTTCTGCACAGCTAAGGAAACAATGAATGAAATGAAAACACTGTCTGTTAATTGGAGAACATTTTGGCAAATAATTCAAGTGACCAGGTTTTAATAGAAGTAACATGGATTTAGTTTACACAACTCATTGTGAAAAGCAAAAACCCAATCAAAGACAAGAGCAGAGTAACTGAGTTAATATTTTTCCAAAGAAAACTTACAGATGAGTAATGGGCAGGTGATAAAATTGCTCAACTTTACTAATTATTAGGTAATTGCAAATCAAAACCACAATGAGGTATCACTTCACACTGGTAAAATGGGTATTATCAAATAGTCTACAAATGGAAAGTGTTGGAGACGATGTGGAGGTAAGAAATCTCTTGTATACAATTGGTAGGAATGTAAATTGGTACAGCTTCTATGGAAAACAGTATTCAGATTTCTTTAAAACCTAAAACAGAACTACCATATGAAACAGAAATACCTCTCCTAGGAAAAATCTGGGGAAAGAACCCTAAATTGAGAAGAAACAATGTTCACAATAGCACTGTTTTTAACATGAAAGACTGGGAGGCAATCCAAGAGTCCATAGTAGAGTATGGACTTAAGAAGATATCATGATTCTATGAATATGCAATGGAATATTAATCAGACATTAAAAAGTACAACACATTGCTATTTCAGCATCCTGAATGGACCTAGTAAATTTTGTGCTTAGTGAAGAAAATTAGACAACGACAAAAGTATCTAATATAATTAATATGTTGAATCTAAAGAATAACAAATATCTATGTACATCTATCTATAGGTATCTATTGATAGATGACAGATAAATAGAAGGATAGACACATAGATACATGGTAGATAGATAGATAGATAGAAAGATAGATAGATAGATAGATTGATTGATAGAGACAGGGTAAAGAGAGAGAGATTAGATAGGCAAGACTGAAACAGACTGAAAGATATGGGAAAAAATTTATGATTACCAAAGTGGAAGGGAAGGACAATTTTATGGTACTATATTGAGACATATAAAGTAGTATACATAAACGAGAGAAGCAACAAGGATAATCTGTATAGATCAGGGAATTATACATAATAACTTATAATAATTGAATGTTAAAGGTATTCTAATAATTTATAATGCAATATAATCCACAAAGAGTTTGGAAACTTTATGCTGTACATCTGAAACTACACAATATAATACATTTACTCTACTTCAATTAAAAATAAAACATCTCATGTATAATTTAGTAATTTTTCCACTGATAGACGCTTCCTTTAATATTGATATATTTTTACTCTTTACCTTTTATGATTTCTGTCTCAAATAATTTCTATTACTCTTGTGAACATGTTACCAGATTGATGTATATATATTTATTGCCCCTGATATCCTATTTTTCTCTCATTAATCCATATATTATAATAGCATTTAAGAACATACCCAAAGAAACAGTTGTAAATTTCTCATGTCTGCTTAGCATTTTGTTCAATGTTATGCATATTTTTGCCATTATATTTTTCTTAGAAGAGCTCTTTTCTGTACCCCATGTAAGGTGTCTCAGTTTTGTATTTTTCATCTCATTCATGTTTTGTTTATCTGGTAAAGTCTTTATTTTCACTTTATATCTAAGTGATAACTGTGCAAGGTAGAGTATACTTGGGTGAGAGATTTCTTATTTCAGTAGTCTGAAAATGCCATTTAATTTAAACTTGGCCTATGTTTCCTGCTTAGAAATCTGCTGAAAGTCTAATGGGGGTTCCTTTGTAGATTATCATAACATTTTTTGGCTACCTTTAAAATTTTCCTCTGTCATTGACTAGCCAACTTGCATATGATGTATATTGAAGGAGTTCTCTTTGCCTTAAACTTATTGGTGTTTTTTGGCTCACGGACTTGTATATCAGTTCCTTACACAGGTTCAGAAAGTTATCAACTATTACTTCTTTAAATCATCAGCTACCTTCTAACTTTCTTCTCCCTCCAGGATTTCACTCTAAAGTGCACTTCCTGAAGAAGTCTGTTGGCTAGTGTAGAATTTCCTCACTTTTTAATATCTTGTATCCCTGCGCTCCTCCATCATTTCAAGTTTTGTATTGGTGAGTTTGCTAAAGTCTCTTCCACAAAAGCAGTCTGCTCCCAATGCTTTCTGTTGCATTCTCCATCTCAGTTATTAAGTTCATTTGGTCCTCCAATAATATTTGGTTATTTTTTAGTTTCAGTCTCTTTGGTAATGTATTCCTTATCATCATTTGATTTATTCCTAAGCTCACTAAACTGCTATCTGAGTTTTGTTTTTTGTATTGAGTTTCTTTATGACACCTATTTGGATTCTCTATTAGTTATATGGCAATATACCATGACTTTGGTTTGTTTTCTGCACGGTTGACATTGTGTGTCTGTGTGCGTGTGCTTATTCGTGTGTGTCTGTGTCTGTTTTGGTGTCTGTGGCTGTGTAACTGTGTGTGTGCGTGCACTATAATGTTACAGTGATTGGTCATGATCTTGGTAAATTATTGCTCTGATGACACTAAATAACACTTCTGGAGTTGGAGCCCTTGCTTTTGTTTTCTGGTAGTTTGCAATATTGCACAATTTTTGGTTGTACTTACCTAAGCTTCCTCTGATAATATTTCAAAATGTCATTTTCCAGTTGCTACTGTCTGGATAAAGATATGCTTTCATTGTCACTTCTTAGACTTCTCTGGTAGTTAATGCCACTGTTGTCACTGGTATAGTGAACCCTTTCTTTTATCTGATATCCCTTGAGACTCAGTTTACACATTGAGGAAATGTGTAAAGACAGGTGGGTATTTGGAATCAGGCAAGTGCCTTTCCCATGTCCAGTTTTGCAAGGTAACTTGTCTCCACCAATGTGAATGGGGAATTAGGACAGTGTCATGAATGTCTAAGTGTCTGAAGGATGGAATTTCTGTCTCCATTTTGGCTCCCTCCTAGTTATCTGTGACCATGAGTACTGGTGCAGTTGGAGGCCGAAGCTGTGTGAACCACTGAGATGCAGTTTCTTCTGGGATCTCTGAGCCTGTGGACTCAGATACCCTAGTAAGTAGGCCTTGGTTACAGGCACCGAAATTGCTCTTCCCTCAGCTGAGCCTCCTTTATGTGTTTTAGCCCACCAAACTTCAGCTTTACACATGCGTTCTGGAGTATTGTTTTGTGATGTAGTCATTTTTGTTGAGATGTGAACTGAAGTTGTAAGGGGAGAGATAAAAATAGTTTAAACTTATGTCACTTTTTTCAAAGAATATACATTTTCATTTAAAAGCTTAAATTCTAATTAGGACATTATAAGAACAGTAAAGAAATTGAACAAATCACCTCCCTTAAGGTCATACTACTACAAAATATTCTGAGTTTCCTGGGTTATTTTCTTCATTGTTTTTCCCACATACATGCACATTTTACTAAAATATATGCCTATAATCTCTTTAAAATCATTTAAATTATTAAAATATATCTCTGTGCTGTAAATATAACACTGTTGCTTCTCTAATTTATAACTGGTAACTTGCACATTTCTGTCTTCACCATCCTTCTTGTCTGTCCCCAAAGGAAAACACTACTTGCTACACTACACATATATATGTGATTCTGTTCCTGTTTCTTTTTGATTATTTCCCTTATATCTTTAGTTTCCTCATATAAGTGATAACTTAGAGTATTTTTCTCAGTATGATTTATTTTCATATGTAAAACACTCTATGATTCCAGTCACATTTTTCCAAACGAAAGAATTTTATTTTTTTGATATGACAATGACTAAGTATTTATTATGTTATCTATATCTCACATCTACTTCAGCCAATCATCTGTTGATGGGCAGTTGAGTTGTGTATTTATCCTAGGCTACTTTAAATGATGATGTTAAGAACATTGGGGGTAATATATCCTTTAAAGTCAATGTTTTCATGTTTTTACAGATTTATGTCAAAAACTGGAATTGCTGTAACATATAATACTACTATTTCTAGTTTTCTGTGCACTGTTTACACTTTTATATTAGTGGATGAATCAATTAATGTTTCCACCAACATGCACCTGGGTTCCCTTTTATCAACATTCTTATTAATGTTTGTCATTTGAAGACTTTTTTAATAGCCATTTTGTTTGCTGTGAGATTATATTTCATTCTGGTTTTTATTTAAGATTTCCTAATGAATAGCAATGTTATGTTTCTCTTTACGTAAATGAAAATCACCCACATATCTGTTTTTGAAAAGTTTCCATGAAGATCCTTAAACTGTTTATAGTTGGGGCCTGTGTTTTAAAATATTGACTCTAATATGCTACATATATACTATGGATAATAACACCTTGTTGATCTCATTGTCTGAAATTTTTCCATTTATTCTGTGTGTTGTCATATGTCTTGTAGAATGTTTCCTTTGCTGTGCAAATGGTTTCACACTTCACACTTTTACAAGAAGTAGAATCCCTGTATCCCTAAGTACATCTAATTTTTCCTACATAAATTTAAAACTATTATTGATAATTTTTCTTTTTTTTTTAATTAAGAGACAGATCACCAATTAATATTGCTATGATTTAACTCAAAGTCAGTTCTCCTCATGTTTTTGGTCAGAAATTGTACAGTTTCAGGTTTTACATTTAGGAAATTATTCCATTTTTATCTTATTTTGTATTCTATGGAAGGAAGTGCTCATAAATCTTCCTTTTACATGTACTGTCCAGTTTTCCCAGAACTACTTGGTGAAGAGACTGCCTTTTTTCCATTGTATACTCTAGCCTCCTTCATTGTAGACTTATTGACCTTATGTGTGTGGGATTATTTTTGTAATCTTTACTTGTTCCATTGATCTACGTGTCTCTTTCAGGGATATATTTTGATGTTTTGATTACTGTAGCTTTGTAGTACGTTATAAATTCAGGGAGGATAATACCCACATCTTTGTTCATTTTTCAAAGATAATTCTAGAAAATTTGGGTCTTTCCTATTTTTGTTTAAATTTTATTGTTTTTCACCTTGTTTAGAGAAGAAACATATGGATTTTGTGAGAATAGAAATTTATTAAAAGTAAAAACGTAAGAAAAATAGTAAAATTTGGAGGATAAATCATACAATATTAAACAACCTGTGGATTGCTGTAAAAATCAAAGGAAATATATATAAAGAAAAAGGACAACAAAAACAACGTCCATGGGGTTTAGCAAAAGCAGAATTAATAGGGATACTTATAGCAAAATAATCCCACTTATAAAAATAAGAAACATCTCTCTCTTATAATATAATCTTACAAACAAAAGATGTAGCAAAGTAAGAAATAAATTGTTAGTAGAAGAAAAGAAATCTGAAAGGTCAGAACATAATTAAAATGAAGATTAAAAATAGAAACATTCAATCAAACTAAATAATGGCTTTTGAAAGATAAATAAAATAGATAAACTTTAACCAGACTCATGAGAAAAAAAGAGTACAGATTAATATGCTCAGAAATAAATGTGAAGTTACAGCTTATATCAAAGAAATACAAAGCATCATAAGAAGATACAGGAATGAGCAACAGAAAATATGAACAGATTACCACTAATGAAATTGAATAAGTAATTAAACAAATTTCCCATGAAACAAAATTCCAGGCCTAGATATCTTCACAGGTGAATTCTGCCAAACATTTTGAGAAGAGCTATCACCTATTCTTCTCAAAGAATTCCAAAAATTTGCAGTGGAGAAAAGGCTTCCTACCCCAACTTTCTTTATCACACTACTACTAAAACTGGAACAAATACCTCAGAAAATTACAGGTTAAATACTACTGATAAACATTGATGAAAAGCTCATCACTAAATGTTTGCAAAGCAAAAAATACATTAACAGGATTATATATTATCATTAAGTCCATTTTAATCCAGGGCTACAAAAGTGATTCATTTCCTACAAGTTAATCAATAAGATACACCACAGTAAGAAATTAAAAGTGATTCATTTCCTACAAGTTAATCAATAAGATACACCACAGAAAGAAATTAAAGAATAAAAATTATATAGTCGCATCAATAGTGTCATAAAATATTTTGACAATTCATTAACTATTTAAGATTAGATTTCTCCTCAAAGTGGACATGAGGAATCATACAACACAGTTAAGGTCATATATGACAAGAACTCAGCGAACATGACACTCACTGATTTAAAGCTGAAAGCATCTCCTGTAAGAGCAGGGAGAAGACAAGAATGAACACTCTTACCGCTTTTATTTAGTATAGTATTGGAAATTCTAGCCATAGCTATCCAAAATAAATGGAAATATATTATAGCTAATTAAGAATAGGGGTAAAAGTATCTGTTTGCACAGGACATACTTTAAACAGAAATCCTATAGATGGCACCTCAAAACTACTAGGACTTATGAATGCATTTGGTAAAATTTCAGAATGTACAATTAACATACAGAAATATTGCATTTCTGCACACTAACAACAAGCTAACAGATAGAGAAAGTGAAGGAATAGTCTCATTTACAGTTGCATTAAAAAAAAAAAAAAAAGAAATATATCTAACCAAGGAGGTAAAAGACCTGTACACAGAAAACTATAAAATATTTATAACAGAAATTGAAGATAAATTAAACAGACAAAAGGATATACTGTGTTCATTGATGAGGAAAAAATTATTGTTTAAATGATGGTACTAGCCAAGAAAATACATTAAATAAATTCATTGCCTATAAAAATACCATGGGCATTTTCAGAATTTACAATAAATAATACTAAAATTTACATGTAAACACAAAAGAATTGAAATTACTAAAAAAAAAATGAAAAGGATACAAACAATAAACACAAACATATTTGACAAAGAAAAAAGAGGAGGTATCACTTTCCCTGATTTAAAACTATAATTCAAAGCTTCAGTAATAAAAATAATATGGTAGTGGCACAGAAAAAAGAAAATAATTGAACACAAAGAATGCCTGAGAATGAAATCAGATAGTTGTGGTCATTTAGCCCATTACAAAAGAAATGAATATACAGTGGGTGAAAGGTAATCAACAGGCATATGAAACCGATCAACATCACTAACCATCAAAAAAATGCAAGCCTAAAACACAAAAAGATTGTATGTCAGTCCTGTCAGAATGAATATTATCAAAAAGATATCAAATATAATTGTTGGTGATGATGTAAGTGAAACAACACTGATGCACTGCTGGAGTGAATGTAAATTTGTGCTGCCACTTTGGAAAACAGTATGCAGTTTTATTTAAAAATTAAAAATGAAATATAATCCAACATTTCCATATCTGGATACTTATTCCAAGAAAATAAAAACATAAACTAGAAAAGATAAATTCAAACCTATATTCACTGCAGCATTATTTACAATAGAGAGGATATAGAAGCAAGTTAATTGTTCAACAATAGATGATGGATAAAGAAAATGTGTGTTTATAGTATATATATCTACCCATCTATATTTTTTATTTTTATATTTTATAGATTTATCTATCTATCTATCTATCTATCTATCTATCTATCTATCTATCTATATGTACACAAACAGATAAAAATACAATGGGTTATTACTCAGCTATAAAAAGAATAACTTCTTCATTTGCAAACAATAGTTAGACCAAGAGGGTAATATGCTAAGTGAAAAAAGTCACAAATAGAATGACAAATGCTGTATGATTTTACTCATATTAGGAATTTAAAAGAAATGAGCATAACACAACACAAAATGAGATATAGGTATAAAAAGTAACAGCTTGTTCAGAAGAAGGAGGGTAATTGTGTGAGGAAAAAGAAATATTTGACAATAAAGAGAGAAAATTTTCCGCTTGCAAATTAAATGAGTCAGGGGCAAGAAATGTGCTGTATTGGGAATAGTAAATAACTATGAAATATCTTTAAATAGCAACATATAATAACTAGATATATTCTGGAGATCAGGTTGAAATGTACTAAAAATATCAAACAGTACGTTGTGTAAGAGGAACTAACACAGTTTATGGATTAAAGTACATTTCAAAAACAAACACACTTATAGAAAAATATTAGATTTGTAGTTAACAGAGGCAGGGGTTGGGAAAGGACGATTTGTTTAATGCACTTAAAAGCTACAAACCACCAGCCGTAAAATAAATGTGTCCTAGGGATGCCCCATAGTAACATGAAAATTAAAATTAATACTGCTTTATGTTATATATGAATGTTCTTAAGGGAGGAGACCCTAAGTTTTCTCATCACAACTAAAAGGCAAATTGTATCTCTTTAATATTGTATCTAAATGAGATAATGAATTCTCCGTAAAGTTGTTATGATATTTATTTAATGATACTTGTATATCAAATCAGTTTCCTGTGCACCTAAACTTATACAATGTTTTTTGCCAATTATATCTCAATAAAAGTGGAAGGAAATATGGAAAGTCAATATTCACTTATTCCCAAGTCATTTCTCATGATTGTTTCTGCAGCAAGTAAACTTGAACCATGATATACTTAACCTAGGTAAAGATATTAATAGAGTGATTCCAATAAATAATACATAAAGATACTAATAAAATTAGTGCTTTACCATGCCTTTAACTTTCTTCATGTTAACAGCCCACTGCTTCTGTAGGCATCAAAATTTCACTCTGTGTATTCATCTGAGATTAGGGAATGGATACAAATTTAAAACTGGCTGCTCTTGCTGTGAGTGATAAAGTTCACTGTCTCTGACCGATGGTCTCAACTCCAAAACAGATTCTGTAAGAAATGACATGTTAGGTTGCTAAAAATCTCAGCATGGTAAAATCTCAGAACTCCTACAATTCTTAACTGTTTTGCAATGGGAATGCAATATTGATAAAGACTTGATTTTGCATAACAATGTGGTGTTTTCTCATGGTTGCATTAGGGGTTGTGAGGATAATTCCTCAGATCCACAACAAACATTCTTGCTCAAGTTCTGGGCAAAGAAGTGTAAAGGTTCTGCATTATTAGTACTGAGGACTGCTTTCAAAATGATGACTATTCTCACTTTATTCCAGGTAGTCCAAGGAAAGAAATGTTTTTGCAATTTCTAGGTGAACGGGACTAAGTCAGTGGTTCAGTCTCTATAAATTTGTCAAGGGGTGATCAAAGCCAAGATAAATTGTGTCAACAATGAGAATTAGAAGGAAAAAGAAATTAGACATAGGCTTAAATTAAAAAGGAGACACAGTCCTTTGCTGGGCTCTAGGGACTGGAGAATGAATATGCCTCAGTCCAATTCAAGGGTTCAGTGGCTTGGCCCTAGCATCAGCTCGGGATTCAATGAAAAGTTAACAATTAGTATACTGGGTGAAATATAATCTACCTCTCCCTGATCAGAAGAAAATTTGGTGGCTCAATGAAACTCTTAACTCAGAGAGATACTGCCAGATGTAGAAGAAGAATTCACTGATGACCCAACTAAGACAAACTTAGTTACTGCTTGACAATGCATTTGCATACACACAAACAGTGGTAGACAGATTTATAGTAGTTAGTGGGAAGAGTTCTGTGGGCAGAGCTCAGAGAATAGTATTCAAATCACCAGCCAACTTTTGTACTTTTGCCAATAGTCGAGGTTTCCCAGGTAGAAAATTAGAGATGGAGTAACCAACAATATTCTTCTTTAGGATTTCTGATTTTAAAAGTAAACTGAAGCTTTTGACTAATCAGTATAGAACCTAGTTAAGATGATCACGGTAAGACCCAGTGTCTGATAAGGGAGCTGGAAATTAGCTGCTGAAGCAGCCGATCTCAACCCCAGACTGCTAATATAAGCAACAAAATAGTCACCATCATAATTCAGCTGACAAGTTTAAAGCTTGATGTTTCTGTTGTAGGAAAAACCACTGTTGTTCAGACACAGATCTCCTACTGCAAGTGGGCTCTTTTCTTCTCTTGGTAATGGTCATATTGGTGGGATATGCAAAAGATTACCCTGGCGCATTTGCTCTTTCTCCAGATTATCAAAGACTCTCTTCACAACAGGTGACATATTTCAGGACTAAATTTTGCCATTCCAGTCTTATCAGCTGACACTGGCTGCATGATTATGAGCAGAAGCCTTAGAAACCCTGACCTTGCCTACAATTTTTCCAGCATTTCAGGGCATTTCACATTCTGTAAATGCTTCACCTTTTATTTTAAAATAATGGGAAATAGTCAAAGTCTTCCATGAATATTTTATATTTCCTAATATCTGCAGAAAATTGTTACTCATGCAGTTGGACAAATTTTTAACTCAACCACCCTCACCTCCTTCTAGTCCACACAATTTAGATTGCAGTTCGGTTACTGTATATGACCACCCCAACCAAGGGGCTATTACCTCTTTGATACTTCCTGTGTGAAGGTTAGAAGGGGCAGAAGTTATGTAGTGTGCATAAACCTACATTAAATATTTGCAATATCACTCTCTCCTCTGGTAAAGGCTCTGATTCTAATAAGTAAATTAATAATAAGGCAGTATAGTTATTAGTATGGGGAAGAGAATCAGCTATTTTGGGGTGGGTGGGGGATGAAGTGTCAGAAAAAAATCCAGCAAATGGGAATGAAATGCTTTAGGCCTCTGGAGGCGTGAATTAAGTAGAAAATAATACTTTGTCTTCTGTACCTACCTCCAATTACTGTCTTGAGTGGCTAGTCCATGGGTTATGAAAAGAGCTAGTTTGTTGTGAAGAGTAAAGACAATAACGAAATAGTTTGAAAACCATGAGAGTTTTGTTGTTACAGGAAAGTAGATTTTGCTTAAAGTCAACAAGCATTTTTCTTTCAATAAATACTAAAATGCATCCTGTGGCATGTGCTGTGCTTACTGTGCTGGTATCCAAGTTAGACAAGGAAAGGGGGATAGACCAAAAACATCTGGATGAGGTGGTATCTGTGCTGAGACTGGGAAAGTCTAAGTTTGAAAAAGGAGGACACCCAAAATCCAAGGATGAGCTGGAGCAAAATTGGTGAGGTTTCATCTAACACAGTTGACCAGAATTTGCCTGGATGTATCTCCAGATACAGAGAAACATAAAGACATGCCAAGGTAGTCAGATGCCAGATTTATAAAGAAATGACTAAACTAAGTTGAGTTTGTGTGCTTAGAGTTGGAAAGGCATTAAGTGCCACCCTGAGGACGTAAGCTTGTCTTTGGCTGGAACATAAAAGCAACATAAAGTATCGACTAGAAAATATAGTGTAGACTCTTGAGGGCAGGAAATGAAAGCACCAATTGTAATGCTTTGAGAACAGCACAAAGAACACCATAGATAAAATTACTTCTTAAATTCTACCACATGCTGAATGTGCCTTCTGAGACTACATCATGGGACTGTTATGATACTAGGAATGATATAGTAGAGACCATTACCCCTGGGCCGGTTCCTGCCTTTAACTCCTGTTCCAACCTATCCTAACTTAACACTTTGAATACTTTCCAGGATGAACCAGAAACCACTTAGTACTTTTCCGTCTCTTCATGTTTTAGTCTTTCCCCAAATTCTTCCATTTTCTCTTATTCCTTACAAAACATTATTTATATTAACTCCCATATTGTTCTATCAAATGATCATATCAAACAAATATATTTTTTTGTTTAAATGTTAATTTAGTCTCCCATTTAACTCTTAACTCAATTAAAATAAAAATAGGTAAATACAGGTACACATCTATGTTTATTGTTCAAATAAGAAAATTGGAGATATTTGTCGACATTTGCCGACATCAATTTTAATCTTGTTATCCTGCATAATCTGGTAGTCCTCTGGTAGATCAGTTTTGATTAGGATGACTTTCATAAACTGAAGATATCTGATGAGTTGGCCTTGAAAGAGAGATAGCTGATGCATCAGCTATCACTGGCGCTGGAGACCGTGGGTTGATCCCTGGTTGAAGTTTAGAAAAACGACCTTCATTGGTAGATATGTTGAGATATCTATTTGGAAAAATAGAAGTCTTCACCATCTGTCCAAAATAATTCCTCTGCAAGGGAGACAAGTTGCTGTACTGAGAAATACATGTTGTAGTTGTAATGAAGTTCACAACACGGCCATTTGCTTCAATGCTGCTGCTTTGAGAGTGCCCGTGGAGAGTGGTCAACTGACTTAAAATAGCACGTTGATCCACTGTAATATTTTCTGGTTGTCTAACTGACATTTATGATGGAGGAGAAAAATCACCTCTGATCGGGATAGTTGTATCACCAATTATGTGGCTAGTAGAGGGCTTTCTTATTAGTGGCATGTTTAAATTTACAGAAGGTAAAAATGCACTTTCTCCACTACTGTAACCCACAAAAAAAGAATTATTATTATCCAAATTACCCACTGCATTATAGAGCTTCTTGTTGAAATCTTCATCCAATGAAGGTAACAGAGAGGCAGTTTTAATACCACTCTTCTTTTTATTCTCACTAAAAGCTGGGGACAGCCTCGTTTAACATTTGGGTTATGATAGAACTGCAGCTACAACCAAAGTTGAAAGATTTTAGTAAGAATTTAAACCAAAATACAACACTATAATAAGCCTAACCTATAAAACCTCAGACTTCACGTTTACTATGCAAAGATAATATCATCAAAATAAGAACATTGCTGATGACATTTTGAATTTCCTTGTTTCGAAAATACACATTTATATAGTATAGTCATCAAATATAAGAAGTTAGCATTTGCAGTAATGGTGAATGCCACTTTTTAAAAGCAGCTTAAATACCTTTATTTAGATTTCTGGTAAGATTCATAGTTGCCATCAAAGTTTCTTATAATCAGTATAGTTTATACACTGTCCTTATTTTTTAGAAAAAATAAAGGATTTTAGCCGTAGTAGTTTTATACAATTTTCAAAATCTAGCTTTACATTTATATTACCATAGATTGATGTACAAAATAAAATTTTATATATAAGTTACCAAGTAGTAACCAAAGTTTCTGAATACCTTGCTTAAAAAAGAGACTTCTTTTTCTTCTGCCAGTAAGTCTGGTAGAAATGCAGATCTTTGAAAATTCTGCTGCACTTTCCTAAACCCATAAAGTTTAAGCTGTCTAAGTAACCTTTTCATGCTTCTAGTTTCAAATATTCTGAGAGGGCCTATCTTTCCAAAATTTCCTTCTTAAAGACATCTTCATCAATCACTATGGAAGTTCCATTATCATCCCAACAGATGGATTTAAACTGGTCACTCCCTGCCATTTTCCAGAGTTTTCTTGGGAATGTCAGAGAACGAAACTCATTATCTTTCTCTGGTTCAGAGACACAATGTGTGTAACATGGCCTTTTAATTAAGGATCCTTCAGACAAAGTGTGAAAAGCATTTTCTTCAGTCATAGACCTCAAGTCCAAGTCCCCAGAGAATGTTTGATCACACAATAGAGTTCTACCAGAGTTTCCTGAACCAGTAGGTCCATCTTTACGAGACACATCTTGATTTTCTGAAGAAACATGTGCCACTTCATATAAATTTTTCTACAGCTACTATTCTAATCTGCATGATTTTGAGCACTGCAGCTTCAAATGGTGCTTTGGCAGGACTGCACAGATAAACTGCTAGGCCATCACAGTCATTCTCGATCTGAGTATATGTCACATCACAAAACGACTGGTCTCCTAGCAACCCAGGTGTACCATTTAGCCAGTGTTTAGTTCTCATTTATCCAGTAAAAATGAAACATATAGGATGCTTATTTTTATAGTGTGATCTGCAAATATTATCTGCACAAAATATTTTTAAAGAATTTAATTTTGGGGTCTTTTTAATAAAACCAAACTCCATCCTTTTGTACACAAATTTATGACAGATTAGTGAACAGAGTATAAATACTGCAGAAAATATATAAAATAATTTTAAAGTTTAGGAATTTAAAGTGAAATTTGTATAAAACCTGTACAGAATAGGTATAACTATTTCATCATCATTTGTAATTAAAGTGATACATAATTTGATTTGGAAATGGAAGTTGGTATTTATCTGTGTACTTTACAATAACTAGCACTATATTCTAAATATGAGTAGAATAAATATCAGTTTATTTGGTATGTTTATAAATAAATTGTTAATATTTATGAAATAAAATTAGACTAAAGTAATCAATCAAATTTAAGAAATCAGAAAGGGGGAATTTTTGTTTTAAATTGTAATTCAGTGCTATAATTGAAACTAATGTAATTTAATATTCTACATTAAAATTACAAAAGAGACAATCTTATTGTATATTTACAAATGTTTATTTTTGCCATTCTTTCACTCAGAGGTTTTTCAGTCCCTAGAAGTAATAAATTTTCTTGTCATCTTTCTAATCCATACTCTTAGGGCTTCTGTTAAATGTTCCAAAATTATGTTGATAAATACACTTATGCACAAGATCCTGGGTTCAATAAGCAGTGCCTCCATTAAGGGGCAAACAAACAAACATTCAAAAAACAAAGATATAACAGTTTATGTCAGTTGGGGTGGAAAAGACCAGGTAATGCATTTTAGGAAACAATACATTTCTCAGTCCTGAAACAGTTGGCATTGTTAGTATAATATGGCATTTTAAGGCAAGTGTCTTGTGCACTAATTGTAAATAATACCTATGTTCTGTATCAGTAAACGGCAGTAAATCCAGTTCAACCAAAAGTTATATTATTTATTTAGAAATAAAATCCATTAAACATAAGCCAAATTCAAAATAAGAGATAAAATTTTTAAATATATAAATGTACCCTCAAACTACAATGTAAATTTTTCCTTCAGTATCTGTAATTTCCATTTTAAATAAATATTAGCAACCTGAAATCATGGCATATTTTAAGTATTATAAACTATAGTTAAGTTGGACTTAGTTCTGATTCATAAATATTATTTAACATATACAAATGAATATATGAGATAACATCCCTTTAAAACACAAAGAATTCAAAAATAACAATCTCAAAATATGTAGGAAAATTATTGACAGATCTGATCTTAACTTTAATATTAAAATATTCTTAAATTCGCTCTAGATAGAATGTAACAAAACATAATAAAAGCCATATATGAAAAACCCATGGCTTACGTCAAGCTCAATGTTAACATACAGGAAGGTTTTCCTCTGGTCCAGTAATAAGAAAAAGTAGCTCATTTTCACAAGTCCTAAATTACACTACTAGAAGTCCTAGCCAGAACAACTAGTCAAGAAAAAATATAAAATTCATCCAACTTGTAATAAAGTAGTGAAGTTTTTACAGATGACATAATTAGGCATAGATAGAAAACTCCATAGACTCCTGCAGTGGCTGTTACAATTAATGAACAAACTTAGTAAGCTTGCAGAATACAAAATCAATATACAAATATCCATTGCATTTTTGTATAATAACAACACATTATCAGAAATAAAAATTATGAAAACTATTGTGTGTAAATTTATACCAAATAGAATACAATAGGAATAAATTTGATAAGTGAAATTTAAGTTCTAAACATAGATCTATGTATTACAGGTGCAAGAAATATAAGTAAATGAAATAAATAGAAAGATATTCTGAGCTCACGGATTGTAAACAATGTGAGGAAATAAACTAATCTATATTTTACATTTTCAATCTCCCCAGCAGTAATTATTGAGGTGAATGTCTTTTCTTAATTTTATACTCTTGCTTCCTTTTTCATGGGTTAATTGATCATATGTGTGAGGAATTATATCTGGTTGCTCTATTCTCTTCCATTGATTGGTGTCTGTTTTTAAGCCGGTATCATGTTGTTTTAATTAGTAAAGCTTTGTAGGACTGCTTAACACCAGAGAACTTTACACCATTACATTTAATACCCCTTTTCAAGATTATTTTGGCAACTCATGCTCTTTGTGGCTACATATACATTTTAAAATTATTTGTTCTATTTATTGGAAAAATTTCATGGGTATTTTCACATGAATCACACTAAATGTAGATTCCTTTGTGTAGTATGGTTGTTTCAAACACATTGTTTCACATCTTCAATGTAAGAGATCATTTAATTTCTTTGGATCAGTTTTTATTTCCTTTATCAATGTTTCCTGTTTTTTAATGTATAGGTTTTCACCATATTTGTTAACTTCATTTGTATGTGTTCTTTACATATATATATTATTATATACATTATACACATAAACTCGATTCCTACATAAATACAGCAGGCAGAAGGCAGTGGCAAGACATATTCAAAGTCCTGAAGGAAAGAAAGCTGTAATCTAAGATACTTTATCAAACAAGGCTAACTTTTAGAAGAGTAGGAGAGATAAATAACTTCCACACAAGTAAATACTTAAGAATATAGCAAGAGAAGATGAAATATAGAAAGATATACTCTAAATAAACAGAAGCAGGATGCTATAGAAAAGAGAAAGGCATAATTAGAAAGGCAATATCTACATTGACTTACAACAGAATAAATATGATGTTGTATTAGAGGACATCAAAATTTTTAAGAGTCACAGAGTGAAGCAGGAAAATACAGAGTGTTTTCCTCTTGTTTCTGTTCTCTTTAGGATGGGTTTGAGTTTGTATTCTTATCAGATAAAATAAATAAATATAGTACGGGTCAATATACATACAAAACAAAGTAACCATAAGTCAAAAGCATACAATGAAGTCACAAAGCCAAAAAGAAACCAAGATAATAAAAGAAAACTTATCAAGCCACAAAAACAAAAAGAAATGAACAAAAAGAATATACCAAATCAACTGGAGAATGAAGTTCAATATGGAAATAAACACTAGTCTAGCAATAATTATCGCAAATGTTAATGACTTATCAATATAATCAAAAGATATATATTATAAGATGGAATAATATAACAAGAACGTATATTATGAAGCATAGAAGAGACCCACTTTAGTAAGAGGAACACGCATCAATTGAAAGTCAGAAGGTGGAAAAATATATTCCATGCAAATGCACATGACAATAAAGCAGGACTAGCAGTATAGACTTCACTCAAAGAGACTTTACAAAAAAGGCCAAAGAAAAAGATAAACGCGGACATGATAAAATGATTAAAGAAGCAAATCAAAATGAGGGTATTATACTCATTAAGATATATTCCCTCAATATAGGAGCACTTTAATATATAAAGCAAACACTAATAGATAAAAAAAGAGAAATCCCTGGGAACACAATCAAAGTAGGAGACTATAATTTCCCATTACCATCACTGGACTGGTCTTTCACAGAGAAAATTAATAAGGGAACAAAGATACTAAAGTACATTATAAAATAATTGGAGATGCTTGATATATTCAAAAGAGTGCTTATTCCCAAAACAGAATATAAATTCTTTTCCTGTGCACAAGGTATGTTTTCTATGAAAGGTTATGTAATCAGGCACAGAAGAAGCCTCAAAAAATTTAAGAAGATAAAAATTATTTTAAGCATCTTTTCTGAGTATAATACCATGAAACTAGAAATCAATCACAGAAAAACTGGGAGAAAAAAAGACAGCATCCAGATTAAAAAATATGGTACTAAAACAAGGGGTGGAGGTGATGAAGTAAAAGAAGAAATTAAAAAATATCTTGAGAAATATCACAAAACACTACACAAAGTCTATGGAATACAGTGAAAGCAGGCTTAAGAGGGAAGTTCATAGTGACAAGGCCCTCCTCAAAGTAGCAGAACAATTTCAAAATATAATCTAACATTCAATGTAAACTAATAAAGAAAAGAAGTGCGAACAAAACCAAAAGTCCACAGAAAGAGGGAAAAAATAAAGATCAAGGGAGAAATAATTAAAATAGAGATTAAAAAAAGAAAAAAATTAATCAATCTCTTTTTTGAAATTGTAAACAAAATTGACAAATCTCTGGACAGGCTCACCAACAAGAAGTGAAAACACAAATAATATTAGAAATGAAAATGGAGAAACTACAAAGAGTACAAGAAATTTACCAAATATCATAAGGGAATACCATGAGTAACTGTATGGAAACAAACTGGATAACCAGGAAGAAATGGAGTTTTTGGAAACATTCAGCCCACCAATATTGCATCAAGGAGAAATTAGCCATTTGAACAGACAGATCACAAGAAATGGAATAGAATCATCAATAAAATAAAAAACCTCTGCAAAAAAATTTCAAAACCAAATAGCTTCACTGGGGAATTTGACCAAACATACAAAGAAAAATCCATACCTGTCCTCCTCAAACTTTTCCAAAAGATTGATATGGAGAGAGTACTCCCAAAGTCTCACCATAAGGTCAACATCAACCTGATACCAAAACCACAATAACACACTACCCCAAAAAGAAATCTATAGGCCAATATCTTTGATAAACAAAGAAGTAAAAGTCCTTGAGAAATTATTAACAAACCGAATGCAAAAGCATGTAAAAAAAGATCATGAACCATGGACAAGTTAGGTTCATCCCAGGAACACACGGATGGTTGAACATATGCAAATCGATCTATCAATTGTGATACACCGTATCAACAAAAGAGAAGACAAAAAAGATATGATCATCTCAGTAGATGCAGAAAAAGCATTTGATAAAATTTAACACCTATTTGCAATAAAAGTTCTTATCACAGTAGGCAGAGTACAACCATATCTCAACATAATGAAAGCTATTTATAACAAACATATAGACAGCATAATACTCAATGGTGAAAAACTGGAAATCTTCCCACAAAAACCTGAGAGAAGACAAGGATGCCCGTTCTCACAATTACAATTCTATATAGTCTTGGAATTACTAGCCACAACGATCAGGTAAGAAAAAGGAATAAAAGTATTCAGACTGGAAAAGAAAAGGTAAAATTGTCACAATATGCAAACATGACACTATATATAGAAAACTGTAAAAGCTTCACAAAAATATACTTAGGCTAAAAAGGAACTGGGCAAGGTAGCCAGATTAATGTACAAAAACCAATTACATTTCTTTACACTAACATTGAATCAAGGTGAAAAGAAATTATAGAAACCACCCCTTTTATAACTGCACCCAAAATTTTAAAATGCTTAAGAATAACTCTGACTAAGTTGGTGAATGACTTGTACATGGAGAAAAAGAAAACACTGATTGAGGAAATCAAGAAAGATTTGAAGAATTGAAAAGATCCCCAATGGTCTCGTAATGGAAGAAATAATATTGTTAAAATGGCCATACTACCCAAGGCAATCGACAGATTAAATCTGAGTTCCTATCAAATTATTCATAACATTTCTTTTTAGGACTGAAACAAATGATCATAAGATTTATATAGATAAAATAAAGATCCATAATTTCCAAAAGAATATTGAAGACAAATTAAGAGGCTGGAGGAATAACCTGCCTGGTCTCCATAAACTATTGCAGAGCTACAATAATCAAAATGTCATGATACACGTACAGAAACAGGCATATGGTCCAATGGAACAGAATAGAGGGCCTAGGAATAAATCTACAGGTCTATGATGAATTAATCTTTGACAGAGTAGCCAAGAATATGACAGACAAAAGACCATCTCTTCACCAACTGATGTTGGGAAAGCTGGATAGCGGCATGCAGAGCAATGGAGTTAGAACAATCCTTCACTCCATACACAAGAATAAACTCAAAATGACTTGAAGACTTAAATGTAAGAGAAGACAAAGTAAATCTCCTAGAAGAAAATATACGCAAAACACTCTGAGACAAATCGCAGCAATGATCCGCTAGAACAGCCTACCCAGGTAATGGATGTAAGAGCAAAATTAATAAATAGAACCTAATTAAACTTATAAGCTTTTGCACAGCAAAGGGAACCATAAACAAAGCAAAATGACAACCTACAGAATTAAAGAAAATATTTAGAATTGATGCAACTGACAAAGGCTAAATTTCCAAAATATAAAGAGTTCATACAAACTAATAATAATACATAAAAAAAACAAGAAACCCAATTTGAAAATGGGCAGAAGCCCTAAACAAGCTATTCTCCGTTAGAGACATACAAATGCCACACAGATATATGAAAGAAAAAATTGTTCACAATAAATATCAGAGAAGGGCAATTCAAAACTATAATGAAGTATCACCTCACAATACTCACAATGGCCATCACTCAAAAGTCCACAGACAATAAATGCTTGGGAAGCTGTGGAGAAAGGGAAACCTCCTACACTGTTGTTAGGAATGTAGTTTGGTGCAGTAACTGTGGAAAACAGGATGGGGATTCCACAAAAGAATAAAAATAGACTTAACATATGATCCAGCAATCTCACTTCTGGGTATATATCAAAGAGAACCCTAATTCAAAATGTCATCTGCACCCCAATGTTCTTAGCAGTGCTATATACAACAGCCACGACATGGAAGCACCCTAATTGTCCAACAATAGATAACAGTATACAGGATTTATGCCATATTTATGCAATGGAAAAATATTGGGCCATAAAAAATGATAAAACAATGATATTTGCAGCAAAATGAATGTCACCAATAAGTGTCATTCTAATTGAAGTAAGCCAGAAAGAGAAAGAAAAATAATACATGACATGATATATGTAGAACCTTAAAAAAAAATTTGAATGAGAACACTATGATTTCATCTACAAAACTGAAACACACTTGCAGATCTAATTAATAATCTTATGGTTACTTCTGAAAGGGGATAGTAGAGGATATATTTGGGAGCTGTAGATTTATAAATGTTTTCCGCTATATATAAAAATAGATATTTTCAAAATTTCTTTTGTATGACACATGGCAGTATGTTAAATATTGTGAAGTTAACTTTAATAGGCACACAAGTATACGCATGAAGTTTTACACTGTGCTATACACCACAGTTTGACACATTGTAAATGGCAGTAATTCAATGATAAATAAATGAATAAATAAGTAAATCAGAAAGTAAGAAAGAAAGTAAATAAATAAATAAATAAATAATATTTAATTATATTAGAAATACAAATATTCACACTACTTAACTTTAAACATCAAGAATCTAGGAGAAAACAGAAAGAATAAAGATGAAAATTGAATGAATGAGATTAAGGCTAATAACAAGAGAAACATTTGAAAAGATAGAAAAAATTCCTAAGTCTGTTTGTTTTAAACATAATGTGGACAAACTTATAGTTTGGTGAATAAAATAAAGACTCAAATGAAATTATAAATAAAAGAGAAGATATTACAACTGATGTAGAGATGCATAGCATCATAAGAAATTACCACAAGCCAACAATTTGAATGACCTAGAACAAAAGACAAATTCCCAGAAACATATGTCTTCCAATACTGAATCAAGAAGAAATTAGAAAGTTAAATAGAGCAAAAATGTGTATGAGTAAATAAGTAATCCAAACCTCCCAAACCAGAAAATATTTACAAGATGACTTCACTGGTGAATTCTGTGATACATTTGAAGAAAATTTCTCAACAATTCTTCCCCAAACCATCCAAGAATTTGAAGGGTGTGAAAGTATCCAAACTTGTTTTATGATGCCAGCTTTATTTGCATAACAATACTATAAAGGACATTATATGCAAAATATAGAATATTATTCCTGATGTATGTGCCAAATTTCTCAGCAAAATACAAGCAAAATGAATTCAACAACACATTTAATGTATCATACACATACATGAGTAAAGGGATTTTTCCCTGTGTTTAAGGATACTTCAAAATATTCAAATCAATAAAGGTGACATGCCACACTAATAGAATGAGAAATAAAACTCACATAATCATCTCAATAGGTGCAGAAAGAGCATTGTATATAATGCAACATTCTTTTAACATAATCCTAACAAATTAAATTAACAGTCAGTAGCAGGATATCATATACACACAAACACTGTGTGGACAGAAGTGGAGCAGTTCTCTGTTTATTGATTCTTAGAAAAAGGGTATATATGGCACATGCACAATGCCTCACATATCATCTAAGTTACAACTATGTTAATAATCTTAAGCTATTTATGTCCCCATGCTCCCACAGTAATCACAGAATGTTAGATGATCAAGGATTGTTTTAAAGTTCATCACAGAACTACATTAAGTAGGCCATCTCTTATCCAGCTGGCTGTGCATGTCTAAGGTTGTCGTCCTCTGAGGATCTTACTTAGCATAGGCTCTCCATCCATCCATAATTGATACATTGAGTAGGCCATTTCTTATCCAGCCTGGATATGTGACATTCCTCAGAGCTTGTTTGTCAATTCAGCCCATGGGCTTATTCTCTAGAGCATTCAGACAGGGTCCTACAAACACAACATCCCTTGACAGAAAAATGTATGAAGAAAATTTGACGTTTATATGCAATGGAATCAATACTTTGCATTCCTATCAACAGTGTCCACGGTGTTTCATTTTCCCCACAATCTCACTGACATCTATTAGTTTTCTTATTAATGAGAGCCTTCTGACTTGTGTGAGGTATTGTCTCATTTTTGGTTTATGACTTTCCTAATAATTTATAACTCTGAACATATTTTCATGTGTCATTTAGCCAACTGTATGTTTTCTACAGAAAATTGATTCAGATCTATATATTTAGTTCCTATGGCATTTTTTTAATTGGATTGTTTGGTCTTTTTCATTGTTGTGTATGAGTTTAACATATATTTAGATATTAACACTTGATAGGAAAATATCACTTGCAAGTATATTCTCCCATTGTGTTGGTTGACTTTTCATTTTATTGAACATTTCTTCTGCAGTGTAAATCTGTTTAGACTGATACAATCATATTTTGTTAGTTTTGCTTCTGCTTCCTTTGCCAGAGGAGACATTTGAAGAATCAAATTAAGTCAAGTGTACTTCTTATATTTACCCTAAGATTCTTTGTTTTCAGGTTTTATGTTTTATATGCCCAGGAGTGGGATTGCTGTGTCATATGATAGGTCTATTTTTATTATTTAAAGGAACTTCCATACTGTTTCCAAAGTGGTTGCACCAATTTTCATTCCCAACAACAGCGTTGGAGTGTCCCTTTTTCTCAACAACCTCCACAGTCTTTATTATTTGTAGACATTTTGATGACAACCCTTCTAACTAATGTGAGGTAAAACATTATCTTATGTTTATCTTGCCTTTGTATAATGATTAGCAATGTGAGCTTGTTTTTATGTTCTTGTTTGTCATCTGTGTGTCTTTTTTAGAGAACTGTCTTCTGCTCATTTTCTGGCTGATCTGTTTGTAGATTTTTGAAATGGAGATGTATGAACGATGTGGGTATTTTAGAAATTATCCTCTTTTTGATTGCATTGTTTCCTAATGTTTTCTCCCATTTGGAAGTTCATCTTCTCATTCTGTTTATTTTGTTGTGTAGAAGGATTTATGTTTAATTAGGACCTATTTGATCATTTTGCTTTTATTGTTTTCAGCTTGGGACAGTGACATAGGAAAGTTTTACTACAATTTATCTATTTTTTTCCTATGTTAGTTTCCAGGAGTTTTATTGTGTCATGTATTAGATTCAGATTTTAAAACATTTTGACTTTATTTTTGTACAGTGTGTAGGAGTGTTCTAATTTCATTGATTTACATGTAGATGTCTAGCTTTCTCAACATCACTTGCTGAATGCTGTCTTTTAATCATTGTATATTTTTTCCTTTGTCATTATTTAGTTGACCATAGGTGTGATGTTTTATTTCTGCCTCTGTGTTCTGTTCCAGTGATATAAATGTTTGTTTGTTTTCCAGAACTTTGCTGTTTTGATTACTGTATTATTGTAATAAAATCTGAGATCTGGGAGGGTTATGGATTATGCCTCCAACTTTGTTCTTTTTCTTGATTGTACCTTTTGCAGTTCTGGATCTTTTGCACTTAATTACAAATCTTAGGACTGTTTTAATTTCTGTGGAAAATATCACGTATTTCGTTCTGAATCACTTTATATCTGAAGACATCTTTTGTAGTATGTATGTTTAACAATATTAATTGCTCTAAACTAAGACCTTGAGATTTCTTTCCATTTTTTGCATCATCTTCAAATTTATTTTTCAGTGCCCTTTCGATTTTATTATCTTGTTTTTTTCATAGGTTTTTCATTTTTTGATCTGATTTCATATGGATTTTTTTAAATTTGGAATATTTCATTGTTAGTGTAAAAAAATGTGACAGTTTTTGTATATCAATCATGAATCATGCAAGTCTGTTAAATGTCTTTATTTGTTTTTGTTGTTTTGCTGTGGAGAATCTTTAGGGTTCTCTATATAGATTTTTATGTCCTCTAAAATAATAACAGTTGTAGTTCATTCAATCCAACTTGAATAATTTTTTTCTCTTCTGATTGCTGTTGCTACGACTTCCCATACTGTGTTTAATAGAAATGGTGAGAATGGCATCCTGGTAGTATTTCTTAATTTGGCTTGATTTTTTTCACGTTTTCATATTATGTTGTCTGTGGTTCTGTAATAAATGACTTTAGATATGTTGAGATATATTTTCTGAATCCTACTATGTTAAGAGTTTGTATTGCTGTTTTTGTTGTTGTTGTTGTTGTTGTTGCTGTTGTTGCTGTTCTAATGAATAAATTTTGAAATTTGTGAAATGCTTTTGATGGATTTATTGGAATAACCACGTCATTTTCTCTTTTAGTTTTGTTAATGTGGTGTATCAAACTGATTGATTTGTGAATGTTGAACTTCTCTTGTAACCCTGCAATAAATCCAAGTTGATCATGGTGTATGATTCATTTTTGGTATTGCTGGATTTAGTTTGCTAGTAATATTTTGTAGAATACTTGCATCTAAATCTATCAAATATATTGGCTTAAATTTGTCTTTGCCCATACTTCGTTTGTTGGTTTTGCTATAAGGGTGTTGAAATCTTCATAGAATTAATTTGGGGGTTTCCCACATCTTCAATATTTTTGAATAGTTTGAAGAGTATAAGCCCTGCTTTGTATTTTTGTACAGTTCTCCACGGGAGCTGTTTAAATCTGAACTAATATTTAATGATTTTTTTAAATGCAGAATATTTCTTTCTTCTAGTAATCAGTTTGTTCAAATTATTTGTTTCTCCTTATCTCTGTCTCTTTCTAGACATTTGTCTATTTCTTCTAAGTTGTCATTGGCATATGTTATTGGCATATAATTGTTGACAAAATGAACACTTATTTGTATATCTGAGGGAACAATTGTTTTTTCTCTTCTTTTATTTCTGACTTTATTTCTTTGGTGCTTTTCTCTTTTGTTCATGATGCACCTGGCTAGAGGTTTTATGATTTTGTTCATCTTAAAAAGAAAACATAAAACAAAATGATTGGTTTTACTACACGTTGCAGAGTTACTTTTCCTCTATAATTTATATATGCACCTGTAATATTTAGGATCATGTTTTTTTCTTTTTTTTTTACTTTTTTTTTTAGTGGTTTTAAGTCTTTTTACAAAGTTGTCACCAATTCCAGCATAGAGCACAATTTTTCAGTTACAATGAATATAGATAAATTTGTTGTCCCATTTTTTCTTCTGTGAGCTGCCGCAAGATCTTTTATATATTTCCCTGTCTTATACACTACAATCCTGTTTATCTATTCTATAATTTTGACCTCCAAGTCTATCTCTCCCCACCCTCCGACCCGTGGGCAACCTAAACATTGTATTCTATGTCTGTGAGTTTATTTCTTTTTTGAGTATGTGCTTTTTTTGATTTGTTTGTTTTGTTTTTAGATTCCACTGATAAGCCATCTCATATGGTATTTTTCTTTCTATTTGTGGTTTACTTCACTTAGACTGATTTTCTCCAGGAGCATCCATGTTGCTGAAAATGGCATTATGTTGTCGGTGTATATGGCTGAATTGTATTCCATTGTATAAATATAACACCTATTCTTTATTCAGTCAACTGTCGATGGACAGTTAGGCTGTTTCCATGTCTTGGCTATTGTAAATTGTGCTGGCTATGAACATTAGGGTTCAAGTGTCATCCTGAAATAGGGTTCCTTCTGGATTTATGCCCAGGAGTGGAATTCCTGTTTCTTATGATATGTCTATTCCTAGGCTTTTGAAGAATCTCCATTCTGTTTTCCACAGTGGCTGCACCAGACTGCATTGCCACCAGAAGTGAAGACGGTTCCCTTTCCTCCACAGCCTCTCCAGCATTTATCATTTGTGGATTTTTGAATGATGGCCATTCTGACTGCTGTGAGGTGATACCTCACTGTAGTTTTGATTTGCATTTCTCTGATAATCAGTGATATTGAGCACTTTCTGATGTGTCTTTTGATCATTTGTATGTCTTCCTAGGAGAATCGCTTGTTTAGGTTTTCTGCCCATTTTTGGATTGCGTTGTTTATTTTTTCTTATTCAGTTGGATGAGCTGCTTATATACTCTGAAGATCAAGCCTTTGTTGGTTTCATATGCAAATTATTTTCCCATTCCGTAGGTTGTCTTTTTGTTTTACTTCTGATTTCTATACTGTGCAGAGGCTTGTATGTTTCATTACGTCTCAATTGTTTATTCTGGCTTTTATTTCTTCTACAAGACGATTTTTGAGACTTATGCCAGATAACGTTTTGCCTATATCTTCCTAAAGGAAGTTTATTGTATCTTGCCTTATGTTTAAGTCTTTGATCCATTCTGAGTTTATTTTTGTGTATGGTGTTCTAGATTCATTGGGAGTGTTCTAGCTTCATTGATTTACATGCTGCTGTCCAGTTTTCCCAACAGAATTTGCTGAAGGGACTGTCTCAATTCCATTGTGTTTTCTTGCCTACTTTATCAAAGATTAATTGACCAAAAGTTTGTGGGTTCATTTCTGGTGTCTCTATTCTGTTCCATTGAATTATATGTGGGTTTTCCTACCAATAAAGTGCTGTCATGATGACTGTAGCTCTATAGTATTATCTGAATCATTAGCATAATTATATGCCAATGATTTTTGAACCTTAATCTTGTAACCTGCTACCTTGCTGAATTCTTTGATCAGCTGTAGTAGATTTTGTCTGGATCTTGCCGGGTTTTCTATATGTAGTAACATATTTTCTGCATATAGTGAGACTTTTATCTCTTCTTTCCAATTTGCATTCCTATAAATTCTCTCCCTTGTTTGATTGCTGGGCCTTGGACTTCCAAGATTATATTGAGTTGGAGTGGTGATAGTGTGCATCCTTGTCTTGTCCCAGATTTTAGTTGGAAAATTTTGACTTTCTCACCGTTGAGTACTACGTTGGCTGTAGTTCTGTTTTCTATTGCTTTCATGATGCTGAAATAAGTTCCCTCTATGCCTTGTTTGGTGAGATTTTTTATCATATGTGGGTGTTGAATTTTACCAAATGCTTTTCCTGCTTATATTGAGAGGATCATGTGATTTTGGTCCTTTCTCTTGTTGATGTGATGTATTACACTGCTTAATTTCTATATGTTGAACCACCCCTCTGTCCCTGGCATAATCCCCAATTGGTCATGAAGTATAATCTTTTATCTGTGTTGTTGGATTCTATTTGCTACTATTTTGGTGAGGATATTGGCGTCTGTGCTCATCAGTCATATTGGCCTATAATCCCCTTTTTCGGTAGTGTCTTTGCCTGGTTGTGGTGTCTGGGTGATTGTGGCTTCATAGAATGACTTTGGGAGTGTTCCTTCCTTTTCAATCTTCTGGAAGAGTTTGAGAAGGAATGGTATGAGTTCTTCTTTGTAAGTTTTGTAGAATTCTTCAGTGAATCCGTGCGGTCCTGGACTGCTATTTTTAGGGAGGTTTTACATTACTATTTTGATTTCATTTCTAGTGCAATGCTTGTTCAAGGGGCCAGTTTCTTCTTGATTCAGTCTTGGTGGACAGTATGTTTCCAGAAAGTTGTCCATCTCCTGTAGGTTATACAGTTTATGTCCATATAATATTATTAATCTGTTAATTAATAATTAAATCTGTTAGTAATTATTTTATGTACTTATTTGCTCCTCTATTTGGTGCATATGTATTAACGAGTGTGCTATCGTCATATTGTATCACTCCTTCAATCACTATAAAATGTCCTTCTTAATCTTACTTTATGGCCTTTGTTTTAAAGAGTATTTTGTCTGCAATCAGTACTGCAACACCTGCTTGTTTGGCTTTTCCAATTTTCTGGAATACACTTTTCCATCATTTCACTCTCAATCTATATGTGTCCTTCTCTCTGAAGTGGGTCTCCTGTATGCAGCATATTGAAGGTTTTTGCTTTCTTATCCAACATGCCACTCTATGACTTTCAACTGGAGCCTTTAGTCCATTAACATTTATTTTAGTTGATGATAGGTTTGAGTTTATTGCCATTTTCAACTTATTTTCCAGGTGATTTAGTATTTCCTCTTTGTTCCTTTCATCTTCCTTTTATGGTTAGGTAATTTTCCTTTGTATTATCATGAATTTTATTTAGGTTTAGTGACTCCCTGATAAGTTTTGCTTTCTTGTTACTCTTTTTTATAAGTCTTTTAGACCATTATTATAACTGCTTTTATTAAACTGATAGTAACATGATCTCAAACCCATCTTACCAAGAACAAAAAATTTTAAAAAGAAAGAAAAAAAATTCTCTATTTTCCTTCCTCCCTCTCCCACTCTCAATGATTTGTATGTCTTGTTTTAAAATTTTGTGTTTATTTTATTTGTAATTCATGAGTTGTCACCTTTCTAGCTGTGAGTTTCACATTTCTGTAGCATTCTGCTTCTTTTCTTTTTAGAGGAGACCTTTCAATATTTCCTTTAGCATGGGTCTAGTGTTGCTAATCTCTTGTAGCTTTTTCTTGTCTGTGAAATTCTTTATGTCTCCTTCTACCATAAAGGATAGCCTTGCTGGTTAAAGTATCCTATGGTGTATCATTTTTTTCATTCAGGATTTTGAGTATATCTTGTCACTCCCTTCTGACCTGTAGAAATTGTGTAGTGAAATCAGCTGGAAGCCTTCTGAGCATTTCCTTGTAACTCACTATTTGATATGACCTTGTTGCCTTTAGGATCATTTCTTTATCCTTGACTCTGGCCATCTTAATTATATGTCTTCCTGTGGGTGTGCTTGGGTTCTTCTTGTTTGGGACACTGAGCTTCCTGTACTTGTATATCTGATTCCTTCTTTAAGTTTGGAAAGTTCTCAGTCATGAATTTTTCAAACACCTTTACAATCCCCTTTGATCTCCCCTCCCCTTCTGGGACTTCTACCACGCCAAGTTTGGCATGCTTTCTATTATCCCATAGGTCTCTTCTGCTTTTTTCATTTGTTTCTCTTTGTTTCTCTTGTAGATCTTCTAATTGGGTGCTTTATATTGTCCTGTCTTCTTAGTCACTAATTCATTCCTCTGTGTTATCTAGTCAGCTTTGTGACTCCTTTAGAGCATTCCTCATCTCAGTGAACGAGTTTATCTATTCTACTCGGCTCTTCCTTATTGCTTCCATTTCATTTTTGACATATTTTTATCTCTAAACACTATCTCTTTTATTTCCTTCAGTACTTTGATCACTTCTTTTTTGAAATATTGATCTACTAGGATATCAGTGTCTATTTACTGATCATACTTTCTTGGGATTTCTACTGTTCTTTTAATTGGGAATGGTTTCTCTGCTCCTTCGTCTTGCTCCTACCTCTCTGGCAATGTGGTTTTTGGAGTATCAGTTAACTAGTGTGGTCCTAAAGGAGTTTATCTACCTAATGCCTATGTAATAATACATGTTAGAAAAGAGAAAACAGAGAGAGAGAGATAAAGAATTTTAAAGAAGGGATAAATAAATGTTTGAAGACATTGTATAATGAATAATAGAAAAGCAAGCTGAAACAGAGATTTGAAAAATATTAATAATTAAAATATTTTTAATTATTTCATAGGATTATAATGGGGGTATATATAATTGTATAAGAATTAGAAATTAGGAGAGTAATAGAAAATGGAACCTGTAAAAACTGATTTAAACAAGAGGGTTGTCAGTGTCCTCCTGGTGACTGTGTACTTTTAATGTGAAGTCTTTCTGTATTCATCCTGTTTTGGAAGCTCATCTTCCTGTTCCAGAGGCCCTCCATTGGAGCCCTTATCTGTGCTGCTCCCAGGGCATGTTGGCAAGCAGGTCGCTCCTAAACCCAACACTGGGTCAGGTGCAGCTCTCTTTACTCTGGGCTGTCTTGTCACTGCCCTGCCTGATGCTGCAGTCAGATGTTGCACACTGACCAGTAAGGATTGGGCATCATGCCCTCTCCCAGCACCATCATCAGAGGCTGCATTCCAGCAGAAAATGTGGGGGCCACCCGCCCCCTCAGTGTGCCAACCACTCTGAAGCTCTGTGACACTGTACGCTCTGCCTTGGGTTTGCACAACAGAAGTGGGCTGAGGGAAGACTGAGGGACTGCCCTGTCCATGGTCTGGGCCAAAATCCAGCTCCTTGTTTTCTTGGCAGACAAGTTCCCTGAGGAACCATTACAGTAGGATCCTATGTGCCTCATGGTATAGACAAATCTCCGTCTGACACTTGCGGCTTCTAATTCCTTAGGTGTAGATGAAGTTTTTGCCACACTGCTGCCTGGGCGCAAAGCACCAGAGGCTATGGAGACTGTGTCTGAGCCCCAGCTCTCTTCACCTAGAAACGTTTGCGGATTTTCAGAGATGGGGAATGCAACCTTCCCCCCACAGGGCACATCTGTGCTGTTGTTTTATGGACGGCCCAGGTTGTTCTGCCCTGTGCACCCACAACCATGGCACAAAGCCCACACCATTCCCCCAGGCTGCCACAGTGCAGCCATCCCCATCTACCACCCAGCTCGGGCAGCATGGCCCTGTCCTCAGTTTCCAGGCTACATCATTTGCTGGGCCTCACAGGGATCCTCTGTGACTGTTTATCATAGTTCTGTTAGTCAACTTATACTTTGTACAGGTCCAAGACTTGAATGCTCCCCCTCCATCCTACCGAAATCTCAGTTCTAGAGAGGAGACTTAGTGAATGAGCACCAGCCCTTCTTTGCTTCTCCCTCCCCGAGGTACCTGTCCCACTCTGTTTTGCCTTTTCTTCTTTCTTTCTTACTTTTCTACTGCCAGATTTTTTGCATCTTTATCTATTGAAGAGGACAATGTACTGTCAGAGTTCTGCAGGTTCTCTTGTTAGCTTAGTGGGTCTGTGGATGTGAGTCTTGGTGCATTTGTGGGAAAGGGTGAGCTAAGAGCATCTTTTTGCTCCACCATCTTTGCCTCCCCCCAAAAAATTCTCACTTTATGGTGGAAGATAAACATAGTCTGGAAATAAATGGAAAAGGTATACCATGGAATTGACAAGAAAGTGCAGATAGCAATGCTCAAATCATACAAAATACATTTTAAAATAAGGGCCAAAATGAAAGAGATATGAGATAATATAAAGAAACTTACATCAAGAAAAAAATTTGGGAATTACGTTCAGTAAATTATATATGGCCCAACAGCATAGATCCTAAATATAAAAAGAAATTTTAGTAGACATGAAAGAATTAATTCATTATAAAACAATAATAGTAGATGAGTTTAACACCTCACTCTTCTGATGATCAGATCATTCAGAAAGAATATCTGTTAGAAAACAGAGGTCTTAATTGCATATTAAATCATTTGAACCTAACTGAGCTATTGGACACTGCATCAGAAAAGCAGAACATATAAACTTTTCAAGTAAGCACAGGATTTTATCTAAGGAATTAACCACATATTAGGACATGATATAAGCCTCAGAAATTTTAAGCAATTATAGATTATATCAAGTATTTTTCCATACACAAAAGTATGAAGCTATGCATCAACTCTAGAAAGAAGAATAGGAAAACACAAACATGAGGTAAAACCACATCTTTTAAAAAAATACAATAAAACAAGTTCAATGGTGAAATCAAAGGGGAAATAAATTCATACCTGGAGACAAATTACAATGAAAACACAGCTACATAAAACATTTGGGATGCATCAAAGACAAATCTAAGAGGTAAGCTGAGAACAAATCAAGCCTTCTACAAGGAATAAGAAAAACCCCATACAAAAGTCCAATCATACCAACCAAAACCACAAGAAATAAGAACAAACAAAACCCAAAGGCAGTAGAATGAGAAATCTTTAATGATTAGGTCGAAAATAAATAAAAAGTTGAAAAATAAATTACAAATCATAAAACCAACAGCTTTAATTTTTCTTAAAATGTTAACATACAGGAAAGCATTTAGCCAGGCTTATCAAGAAATACAGAGACTGCACCCAAACAAAATGAGTAATTAAACAGTAGAAATAATATCTGATATTATAGAAATACAAAAAAAGATTATGAAAGCACTATAAGCTGTTACATGACAACCAACTGGATGACCTAAAAGAAATGGACAAATTTATAAAAACCTACAGCCTGCCAAGACTGAATAGAGAAAACTGAGAACTTGAGTAGAGCAATCAGTATAAGTTAAATAAAATTTATAATTTTAAAAACACCCTTTGAACAAAATGCCTGGATTCCTTCACTAAAACCCCTTTCCCCCTAACTAGTTTAACAAATGAAGGAGTAAGGACATTTCCCAATGTTATTCCATGAGGCCACCATTACCCTTATAACAAAACAACTCAAAGACAATCCCCCCAAAAATAAAAATGAAAATGAAAATCCAATACCATTGATGAATAGAGATTCAAAAATCCTCGAAAAATTTCAACAAATTAATCCAGCAATTCATATAAAGGATTATACATGATGATCAGATGGATTCCTTCCAGATTCACAAGGACGGTTCAACATACACAAGTCAAGCAGCATGACACATATCTAATAAAAGAAGGACAAAATTCACAAAACCATGTCAATACACAAAGAAAAAGCATTTGACAAAATTCAACATACATTAATCATCAGAACTCTCATGAAAATGTGTACAATGGGAACATTTCTCAACATACTAAAGGACATTTATAACAATTTATAATATTCAGGGGAAAGGCAGAAAGCCTTCTGTGTAAATTCGGGAACAAGACAAGGATTCCTACTCTCACCACATCTGTTCAATTGTAATAGAAGAAAGGAAAAGGGAAAGAAAAAGAAGTAACAGAAACACAAAATTGAATGAAAGAGGTAAAATCGTCACCAGTACTGAAGTCATAAAAATCTACACAGAGAGTCCTAAGGGCTCCACACTGACTATTATGAACAAAAAATAATTTCATCAAGGGAGCAGAGTACAAGATTAATGTAAAGACGTCTCTTGCATTTGTCCACATTAATCATGAGATACCATAAATTGGACTTTGAAAGCAAAAACATTTAAAACCCCATTCCCCTGAATATCTTAAAATAAATGTAATCACATATGTGAAAGATCTACACACTGAAAATTATTAAACATTGACAAAGAAATTAAAAATGATTCAAAGAAATGGAAAGATGTCTTGTGCTCTTGGATTGAAAGAGTTCATATTGTTAACAAGACAGTACTACACAAAGAAACATAAGGATTTAGTGCAATTATTGTTACGAAGCTGTATTTTCCACATAAGAAGAAAATAAATACCTCTAAGTTTTACATGAAACCATTAAAAATTGCCAAAATGATCTTGAGAATAAACAACAAATCTCGAGGTATAAACCTCCTGGATACATTACCCTACTAAAAACTTACAGTAATAAAAACACTATGGCATTGGCACAGAGATATAATCAGTAAAAACAGATAGAGACCCTAGAAATAATTCCAAACTCCTATGAGCAATGAATCTATGATAAAAGAGGCAAGAGTTCACAATGGAGAAAAGACAAGTCTCGTCAATGGATGGTGTTGGGAAATCTGGACATTTACATGTAAAACAGTGAAATGAAAGCTTTCCCTGACATCATATACAAAAATAAACTCCAAGTGTATTAAGGACCTACATGTAAGACCTGATACTATAAAACTGCTAGAAGGGAGTATAGGTGATACACTTTAGGATATACATCATAGGAATATTTTCTTATATCAGTCTCCTAAGGTAAAAGAAATAAAAGCAAAAATAAGCAAGTGGAACCTAAACAAACTAGAAAATTTCTGCACAGCTAAGGACACTATCAATGAAATGAAAACACTGCCTATGTAATTGGAGAACATATTTGCAAACAATGCAAGTGACCAGGGGTTAATAAATGTAGGTTAATAGATATAACATGGATTTAGGTTACACAGCTCAAGATGAAAAACAAAAACCCAATCAAAAACCAAAGTAGAGTACCTGAGTTAATATTTTTCCAAAGAAAACATTCAGATGAGTAACAGGAAAGTGATAAAATTTCACATTACAAATTATTACATAATTGCATATCAAAACAACAATGAGGTATCACTTCACTCTGGTCAAACGGCTATTATCAAAAAGTCTACAAATAGTAAGTGTTGGAGACGATGTGGAGGTAAGAAATCTCTTGTATACTCTTGGTAGGAATGTAAATTTGTACAACTTCTAAGGAAAACAGTATTCAGATTTGTGTAAAAACTAAAATGTTTACTACCATATGATCCAGTAATAACTCTTCTAGGAAAAATCTGGGGAAAACCCCCTAAATTGAGAAGAACCAATGTTCACAACTGCACTGTTTATAATATGCAAGACAGGGAAGCAATCCAAAAGTGTACTGTAGACTATGGACTTAAGAAGATATGATGTTTCTATAAATAAATGATGGAATAATACCCAGCCATGGAAAAATATAACACATTGCTATTTCAGCATCATGAAAGGACTTAGTAAATATTGTGCTTAGTGAATTAACTTAGACAAAGACAAAAGTGTATAATTTAATTTATCTGTGGAATCTAAAGAATAACAAATATCTGTGTACATCTATCTATAGCTATTTATTGATATATGACAGATAAATAGTTAGAAGTATAGATATATACATACATGATAGATAGATATATAGATAAATGATAAATAGATAGATAGATAGGTAGATAGATAGATAGATAGGTAGATAGAGCTATAGAGAGATAGATAGAGACATGATGGAGAGGTAAAGAGATTAGATAGACAAGACTTAAGCAGACTCTAAGATATGGGAAGAATTTATATTTACCAAAGTGGAAGGGAAAGAGAATTTAATGGTAGGAGATTGACAGATGCAAAGTAGTATATATTAAGTAGAGAAGCAACAACGATAATCTGTATAGATTAGGGAATTATACACAATAGCTTAAAATAATTTTATGTTACAATTATTGTAATAATTCATATTGCAATATAATCTACAAATTGGCTGGAATCATTATGCTATACATCTGAAACTATGCAATATTATACATCTACTGTACTTCAATAAAAAATAAAACATATCATATATAATTTAGTCCTTTCTCCATTGATAGAATCTTCCTTTAATATTGTTTTATTTCACTCTTTGCTTTTAATGATTACTGTTTCAAATTATTTCTTTTAAACTTCTAAACATGATACCAGTTTGAAGTATCTATATTTATTGCCCTTAATTCTTATTTTTCTCTCTTTAATCCATATAGTATAGTAGCATTTAATAACATAACCAAAGAAAAAGTTGCAACTTTCTCATGGTCTCTTCTTAGAATTTTGGTCAATGTTTTGCATATTTCTGCCATTTTATATTTCTTAGAAGACTTCTTTTCTACACCTCTTATAGGGTGTCTCGGTTTTGTTTTTTCATCTCATTCAGGTTTTGTTTGTCTGTTAAAGTCTTTACTTTCACTTTATATCTAAGAGATAACTGTGTAAGTATTATTGTGTGAGTGATTTCTTATTTCTGTAGTTTGAAAATGCAATTTTATTTACCCTTGGCATATGTTTTCTGCTCAGAATTCTGCCGAAAATCTAATGGTGGTTCCTTTGTAGATTATCATATCTTTTCCTGGATGCCTTTAAAATTTTACTCTTTCATTGACTTGCCAATTTGCATATGACGTATCTTGAAGGAGGTCCCTTTGTCTTAAAGTTATTGGTGTTTTTTTGGCTCACAGACTTGTATATCAGTTCCTTACACAGGTTCAGGAAGTTATCGACAATTACTTCTTTAAATAAACCATCAGCTGCCTTCTAACTGTCTTCTCCCTCTAGGGTTACAGTCTAAAGTGCACTTCCTGAGGAAGTCTGATGGCTACTGTAGAATTTCCTCACTTTTTAATATCTTGAATCTCTGCCCTCTCCTATAATTTCTAGTTTTGTAATGGTGAGTTTGCTAATCTCTCTTCCACAAAGACAGTCTACATCCAATGCTTTCTGTTGTACACTTCATCTCACTTATTAAGTTCTCCTTGTCCTCCAGTAATGTTTGGTTATTTTATAGTTTCAGTCTCTTAGGTAATGTATTCCTTATCATCATTTCATTTATTCCTGAGCTCACTAAACTGCTTTCTCAGTTATGTATTTTGTATTGAGTTTCTGTATGACATCTATTTGGATTCTCTACTAGTTTTATGGCAATATACCATGGCTTTAAGTTTGTTTGCTGCAGGGTTGTCATTGTGTGTGTGTGTGTGCAGGTGTGTGTCTGTGTTCATGTGTGTCTGTGTCTGTCTCAGTGTCTGTGTGTGTCTATCTGTGTGTTAGCATGCCCTATAATGTTACTGTGATTGGTCATGATCTTGATAAATTATTGCTCTGATGGCACTTAATAACAGATTGGGAGTTGGAGTCCTTGGTTATGTTTTCTGGTAGCTTGCACACTTTTTCGTTTTATTTACCTGAGCTACCTCTGATAATATTTCAAAATGGCACTTTCCAGTCGCTACTGTCTGGATAAAAGATGTGCTTCCATTGTCACTTCTTAGAATTCTCTGGTAGTTAATGCCTCTGTTGTCACGGGGCCTGTGAACCCTTCCTTTTATCTGATATCCCTTGAGAATCAGTGTACACATTGAGGAAATGTGTAAAAACAGGTGGGTATTTGGAATCAGACAAGTGCCTTTGCCATGTCCAGTGTTGCAAGATAACTTGTCTCCACCACTGTGAATGGGGAGTAGGGACAGTTTCATGAATGTCTGAGTGTCTGAAGGATGGAAATTCTGTCTCCAATGTGGCTCCCTCCTAGTTACCAGTGATCATGATACTGGTACAGTTGGAGGCCGAAACTCTGTGAGCCACTGAGACTCTGTTTCTACTGGGTTCTATGAACTTGTGGACTCAGATATCCTGCTCTGGTGGCCTTGGTTGCAGACACCAACACTGATCTTTCCTCAGTTCAGCTTCCAATGTGTGTTTTAGTCCACCAAACTTCACCTGTTCACATGCGTTGTGGAGTTTTTTTTTGTGTTGTAGTTATTTTTGTTCAGATGTCAATGTTTTACTGACTGTAGATGTAAGGGGAGAGTCAAAAATAGTTTAAACTTATGTCAGTTTTAAAAGTATATACCTTTTCAATTAAAAGCTTAAATTCTAATTAGTACATTATAAGAACACTAAATAAAGTGAACAAAACACCTCCCTTAATATCATAGTACTACAAAATATTTTGATTTTCCTGGGTTTTTTCTTCAATGTTTTCCCACCTACATGCACATTTTACTAAAATATATCCCTATAATCTCTTTAAAATCAATTAAATTATTAAAATAATTCTCTGTGCTGCAAATATAGCCCTTTTGGTTCTCTAATTTATTATTTGTACCTTGCACATTTCTGTCTTCTCCATCCTTCTTCCCTTTCCCCACAGGAAACCACTATTTGTTACACTACACATATATATGTCATTCTTTTTCTGTTTTTTTATGATTATTTCTCTTATATCTTTATTTTCCTCATTTAAGTGACAACATAGAGTGTTTTCCTCTGTATGACTTATTTTCCTATATGCAACAATTTCTGGGTCCAGTCACATTGTTTCAAATGGCAGAATTTTACTTTTTAATATACAATGATGAAGTATTTATTATGTTATCAATATCTCACATCTATTTCAGTCTATCATCTGTTGAAGGGCAGTTGAGTTGTGCTTCTACCCTTGGCTACTATAAATGATGATGTTAAAACATTTGGGGTAATATATCTTTTAAGCTAATCTTTTCATTTTTTTCTCAGATTTATATTGAAAACAGGAATTGCTGCAACAGATAATGCTTATATTTCTAGTTTTCTGAGCACTGTCCACAGTTTTATAATAGTGAATGCATCAATTTATGTTTTCACAATCAGTGTACCTGGGTTCCCTCTTATCGACATTCTTATTAATGTTTGTCATTTGTAGACATTTTGTTAATTTCCATTTAGGTTGCTGTAAAATTATGTTTCATTCTGGTTTGGATTTATGTTTCCTAATTAATAGCAATGTTGTGTTTCTTTTTATGAGCATGAAAATCATCCACATGTCTGTTTTTCTAAAGTTTCCATAAAGATTGTTTAACTGTTTTTACTTTGTGGTCTTTATTTTTAAATATCGAGTCTAATATGCTATATATATATATATATATATATTATTGATATTAACATCTTGTTGGTCCCATTGTGTGAAATTCTTCCTTCTATTCTGTCTGTTATATGTCTTGTTGAAGGTTTCCTTTGCTCTGCAAAAGATTTTGCGCTTCACACTAATACAAGAAATAGAATCCCTGTATCGCATAGTACATCTATTTTTTCCTTAGTAAACTAAAAATTGTAACTATTAGTGTTTTTTTCTTTAATTTGGAGACAGATCAAAAATAAAGATTGCTATGATTTATCTCAAAGTCTGTTCTGCTCATGTTCTTGGTCAAAAATTGTAAATTTTCAGGCTTTACATTTAGGAAATTAATCCATTTCTATCTCATTTTTTATACTATGGAAGGAAGTGCTCTTACATCTACCAATTACATGTACTGTCCTGTTATCTCAGAACGACTTTTTGAAGAGACTGTCTTTTTTCCATTGTATACTCTTGCCTCCTTCTTTGTACACTAATTCACCATATTTTTGTGGGTTTATTTTCTGACACTTTATTTTGTTCCATTGATCTATGTGTTTCTTTAATTGCCATATTTTGATGTATTGATTACTGTAGCTTTGTATTATGTTCTAAATTCAGGGAGGGTATTACCCACAGCTTTGTTTATTTTTTAAAATAATTTTGGAAAATTTGGATCTTTCAGATATATGTATAAATTTTATTATTTTTCTCCTTGTTTGGTGAAAAAACTTATGGATTCTGTGAGAATAGAAATTTACTAAAAGAAAAAACCTGAGAAAAATACTAAATTGTAGAGGATAAATTATTCAATATTAACAACAACTGGATTGCTGTATAAATCAAAGAAAATATATAAAGAAAAATGACAACAAAAACAAAATTCATGGGGTATAACAAAAGCAGTATTAGAAGGGATGCTTATAGCAAAATAATCCCACTTATACAAATAAGAACAATTTCTCTCTTATATTCTTACAACCAAAAGATGTCACATAATAATAAAAAAAAACTTGTTAGTAGAAGGAAAGACAGCTGAAAGGACAGAACATAATTAAATAAAATACGGATTAAAAATATAAATATTTGATCAATCTAAATAATGGCTTTTGAAAGATAAATAATGTTGGTACAGTTTAACCAGACACATGACCAAAAAAGAGAGTTACAGATAAATAAGCTGAGAAATAAATGAGGAGTTAGAGCTTATATCAAAGAAATACAAAGCATCATAAGATGATACAACAAATTATATGCCAATAAAATGGAAACCCTAGAAGAAATGGACAAATTCTTAGAAAGACTTAATCTCCAGAATGGAATGATAAATAAAATATGAACAGATTATCACTAATGAAATTGAATAAGTATTTAAACAAAATCTCCCAAGAAACAAAATTCCAGGCCTAACAGCTTCACAGGTGATTTCTCCCAAACATTTAAAGAAGAGCTATCATCTATATTTCTCAGAGAATTCCAAAAATTTCGAGAGGAAGGGAGGCTTTCTACCGGACATTTCTGTATCACATTGCTACTACAGCTGGAACAAATACCTCAAAAAATTACAGGTTAAATACTACTGATAAGCATAGATGCAAAAATCCCCACTAAATTGTTAGCAAATCAAACAATACATTAAGAAGATTATACATTATGATTAAGTCCACTTTATTCCACGGATGCAAAAGTGATTGAATACCCAAAAATTAATCAGTATGATACACCACACAAACAACCTGAAGAATAAAAATTATATGGTCACCTCAATAGACTCATAAAGTGTTTTGACAAATTCAGTATCTATTTAAGATTACATTTCTCTTCAAAGTGGGCATGAGGAAACATACCTCAACACAGTTACGGTCTTATATGACAAGAACTCATCTAACATGACACTCACTGATTAAAAGCAGAAAGCATCTCCAATAAGAGCAGGAGGAAGACAAGAATGCTGACTCTTACCACTTTTATTCAGTATAGTATGGAAATTCTAGCCATAGCTATCCAAAATAAAAGTAAATAAAATTTAGCTAATTAAGAAAAGGAGTAAAAGTATCTGTTTGAAGATGACATACTTTAAACAGAAATCCTAAAAAGGGTGCCACAATACTACTAGGGCTTATCAATGCATTTGGTAAAATTTTCAAATGTAAAATTAACTTACAGAAATCTTGCATTTCTACACACTAACAAGAAGCTAAATGATACAGAAAGTGAGGGAACTGTCTCATTTACAGTTGCATTACAAAAAAAATCAAAAAATGTATCCAACCAAGGAGGTAAAAGACCTGTACTCAGAAAACTATAAAATATTTATAACAGAAATTGAAGGTAATGCAAACAGATGAAAGGATATAGTGTGTTCATAGATGAGGAAAAATATAGTTTTTAAATGACAGCATAAGCCAAGAAAATGCACAAATTAAATTCAGTGCCTATCAAAATACCAAGGGCATTTTCAGACACTTAAAATAAATAATTCTAAAATTTACATGTAAACACAAAAGAATTGAAATCACTAAAAAAAAGAAAGAAAAGAATACAAACAGACTGAAAACAGAAACAACTTTAACAAAGAACAAAGAGGATATATCACTGTCCCTCATTTTAAACTATAATACAAAGCTACAGTAATGAAAAGAATATGGTAGTGGCACAGAACAAACAGAATAATAGAACACAAAAATGCCTGAAATTGGAAACAGACACTTATGGTTATTTAGCCCATTACAAAAAATGAATATACAGTGGGGGAAAGGAAACCAACAGGCACATGAAACCGATCAACATCACTAACCATCAGAAAAATGGAAGTCCAAAAACCAATGAGATTTTATGTCACTCCTGTCAGAATGACTATTATCAAAAAGATAACAAACGTAAATATTGGTGAGGATTTAAGAAAAACAACCCTGATGCACTGCTGGAGTGAATGGAAATATATGCTGCCACTGTGGAAAGCAACATGGAGATTTATCTAAAAATAAAAAATGAAATATAATTCTACATTTAAACATCTGGATACTAATTCCAAGAAAATAAAGATACTAATTAGAAGAGATTAATTCAACCATATATTCACTGCAACATTATTCACAAAAGACAGGATATACAGGCAAATTAATTGCTCAATAGATGATGGATAAAGAAGATATGAGTTTATAAAATATGTATCTATCCATTTAACTACAGATTTACCTATATATATATATATATATATATATATATACACACACACATAAAAATACAATGGGTTATTATTCAACTCCAAATAGATTAAGTTTTTGTCATTTGCAGCAAATGGGTAGACCAAGAGTGTAATATGCTAAGTGAAATAAGTCAGAAAGAGAATTACAAATACTGAATGATGTTATTCACATTTGGAATTTTAAACAAATGAACTTAACAACACAGAAAAGGAGTTATACATATAGAAAGAAAGAGTTTGTTCACAAGAAGGAGGGAAATGGGGTAAGGAAAAGAAAAAGTTGAGGAAAATTAAGAGAGAAATTTTTCCAGTTGCAAATTAAATGAAACACGGACAAGAAATATACTGTATGGGGAATAGTCAATAACTATGAAATATCTTTAAATAGCAACAAATCATAACTACATATATTCTGGAGAACAGTTTGAAATGTATTAAAAATAGTGAACAGTATGTTGTGTAGGGGAAACTAACGCAGTGTTATAGATTAAAGTACACTTCAAAAACAAACAAACATGCTTATGGTAAATGAAAATAGATTTCTAATTAACAAAGGCAGGGGTTGGAAAAGGAGAATTTGATTAATGCACTCAAAAGCTACAAACCTCCAGCCGTAAAATAATCGTGTTCTAGGGATGCCCCATATTAACTTGAAAATTACAAGCAATACTGATTTATGTTCAATATAAATGTTGTTAAGAGAGTAGACCATAAGATTTCACATCACAACCAAAGACAAATTATATTTCTTTAAAATTGTATCTAAATGAGATAATGAATTCTCCCTAAAGTTGCTATGAAATTTATTACATGATAGTTGTATATCAAATCACTATCCTGTGCACCTAAACTTACACAATTTTTTATGCCAATTATATCTCAATAAAAGCAGAAGGAAAAATGGAAATTCAATGGTAATTTTTCCCATGTCATTTCTCATGTTCGTATTTGCAGCAAGTAAACTTATGTCATGATATACTTATCCTAGATAATGATACTAATAAATAGGTGATTCTAATAAGTTATAAATAAAGATAGTAATAAAATTAGTGTTTTACTATGCCTAAACTTTCTTCATTTTAACAGCCCACTGCTTCTGTAGGCGTCAAAATTTCAATTTGTGTATTCATCTGAGATTAGGGAATGGATACAAATTTTAAACTGGCTGCTCTTGCTGTGAGTGATAAAGTTCACTGTCTCTGACCGATGGTCTCATCTCCCCGACAGCATCTGTAAGAAATGAACATGCTAGGTTGCTAAAAATCTCAGCATGGTTAAATCTCAGAACTCCTACAATTCTTAACTGTTTTGCAATGGGAATGCAATACTGACAAAGACTTGATTTTGGATAACAATGTGGTGTTTTCTCATGGTTGCATTACGGAATGAGAGGATAATCCCTGAGATCCACAACAAATATTCTTGCTCAAGTGCTGGGCAAAGAAGTGTAAAACTTCTGCATTATTAGGACTGAGGACTGCTTTCAAAATGATGACTATGCTCACTCTATTCCAGGTAGTCCAAGGGAAGAAAAGTTATTGCAATTTCTGTGTGAACGGGAATAATTCAGTGGTTGAGACTCTACAAAGTATTCAACGTGTGTTCAAAGCCAAAATATGTTGTGTAAACAATGAGAATTAAAAGAAAAAAAGTTAGACATAAGCTTAAATTAAAAAGGTGATACAGTCCTGTGCTGGGCTCTGGGGACTGGAGAATATGTATGCCTCAATCCCATTCAAGGGTTCAGAGGCATGGCCCTAACATCAGCTCGGGATTCAATGAGCAGATATCAATTAGTATACTGGGAGAAATATAATCTACCTCTCCCTGATCGGAAGAAAATCTGGTGGCTCAATGAAAGTCTTAATTCAGAGAGATTCTGACAGATGCAGAGGAAAAATTCACTGATGACTCAACTAAGACAAACTTAGTTACTGCTTAACAATCCATCTTCACACACACACACACAGTGTTTGAGAGATTTGTAGTATTTTGTGGGAAGAATTCAATGGGCAGAGCTCAGAGAATAGATTTCATAGCAACAGCAAACTTTTGTACTTTGATCAAAACTCTAATTTTCCCAGGTAGAAAACTACAGATGGACAAACAAACAATATTCTTCTTTACGATATCTAATTTTGAATATATACTGTAGCTTTTAACTTATCAGTATAGAACCTTGTTAAGATGATCACGGTAAGACCCACTGTCTTATAAGTGAGCTGGAAACTAGCTGCTCAACCAGCCCATCTGAACCCCAGACGACTAATGTAAGCAACAACATAGCCACCATCAGAGATCAGCAGACAAACTTAAAAGCTTGATGTATCTGTTGTAGGAAGAACCACGGCTGTCCAGACACAGTTCTCCAGCTGCAAGTGGTCTCTATTGTTCTCTTGGTATAGGTCATATTGGTGAGATGTTGCTAGAGTTCACCCTGGCCCATTTGCCCATTCTCCAGAATATCAAAAGCTTTCTTCACAACAGGTGACAAATTTTCAGTACACAATTCTGCCATTCTAGACTTATCAGCTGACACTGGCTGCATCATCATGAGTAGAAGTCTTAGGGACCCTGACCTTACCTACAATTTTCCAGTAATTCAGGGCATTTCACATTCTGAAAATGCTTCGTGTTTTTTTTTAAATTAATGGGAAAGAGTCAAAGACTTCCATGAATATTTTAAATTTCCTAATATCTGCAGAAATTTGGTATTCTTGCAGTTGGACAAATTTTTAATTCTATTACCCTCACCTCCTTCTAGTCCATACATTTTACATCGCAATTTGATTACTGAATACCACCACCCCATCCAAGGGTCTAATACATCTTAGAAATTTCCCGTGTGAAGGTAAGAAGGGGTAAATGTTATGTGGGGTATATAAACCTACATTAAATGTTTGCAATGGCACTGTCTCTTCTGGAAAAAGCTCTGATTCTAAGAAGTAAATTAATTTGGAGTCAGTATAGTTATTGGTATGGGGAAGAGAATCAGCTATTTTGGGATGGGTGGGTGATGAAAAGACAGGAAAATATCCAGCAAATGAGAAAGGAATGATTTAGACTTATGGAAGTATGAATTGAGAAGACAATGATACTTTGTCTTCTGTACCTACCTCCAATTACTGTCTTGAGTGACTAGTCCTTGCGCTGTGAAAAGAGCTAGTTTGTGGTATAGAGTAAAGACCATAACGAAATAGTTTGAAAACCATGACAGTTTTGATCTTTCAGGAAAGTAGATTTTGCTTAAAGTCAACATGTATTTTTCATTCACTAAATACTAAAATGCATCCTGTGGCATGTGCTGTGCTTACTGTGCTGGTATCCAAGGCCGACAAGGAAAGCGGGATAGACATAAAACATCTGGAGGAGGTGGTTTCTGTGCTGAGAGGAGGATAGTCTAAGTAGGTAAAAGGAGGACACCCAACGTCCAAGGATGAGCTCGAATAAAACTGTTGAGTTTGGAGCTAACATTGTTGAGAAACATTTGGCTGGATATATATCCAGATACAGTGAAACATAAAGATATGCCAAGGTAGTCAGATGCCAGATTTATAAAGAAATGACTAAACTAAATTGAGTTAATTTTGTGTGATTAGAGTTGGAAATGCATTAAGTGCCATCCTGAGAACGTAAGCTTTTCTTTGGCTGGAAGATAATAGCAACATAAATTATTAACTAGAAAATATAGTGTAGACTGTTGAGGGCAGGAAATGAAAGCACCAACTGGAATGCTTTGAGAACAGCACAAAGAACACCATAGATAAATTACTACTTAAATTCTACCACATGCTGAATGTGCCATCTGAGACTACATCATGTGACCTTTTTGATTCCAGGGATGACATATTAGAGAACATGATCCGTGGGTGGTTCCTGCATGTATCTCCTGTTCCAAACTATCCTAACTTAACACATTTAATACTTTCCAGGAAGAACCAAAAACCACTTATTACTTTTCCCTCTCTCCATGTTTTATTATTTTTCCAAATTCTTCCATTTTTTTCTTCTTCCTTACAAGAAATTATTTAAATTTACTCCCATATTGTTCCATCAAAAGATTTTATCAATCAAATATCTCTTTTTTTTAAATGGCAAGTTAGTCTCCTGTTTAAATCTTAACTCTATTAAGAAATATTAAGGAAAATACAGGTACACATCTATGTTTATTGTTCAAATAAGAAAATAGCAGATAGTTGTCGACATTCGCCAACATCATTTATAATTTTTGTTTCCTACATAATCTGGTAGTTCTCTGGTAGATCAGTTGTAATTAGGATGACATTCATAAACTGAAGATGGCTGATGAGTTGGCCTTGAAAGAGAGTTAGCTGATGTATCAGCTATCACTGGCACTGGAAAGCGTGGGTTTCACCCTGGTTGAAGTTTAGGAAAACGACCTTCATTTGCAGATATGTTGTGATATGTATTTGGAAAAGTAGAAGGCTCCAGCATCAGTCCATAATAATTGCCCTGTATGGGAGATAAGATACTCTACTGAGAAATAGAAGTTGTAGTTTAAATGGAGTTCACAACACGGCCATTTGTTTCATTGTAACTGCTTTGAGAGTGCCAGTGGAGAGTGGTCAACTTATTTAGAATAGCTCGTTGACCCACTGCAATTTGTTCTGGTGGTCTGACATTGATGATGGAGGAGAAAAATCACCTCTGATCGGGGTAGTTGTATCACCAATTATGTGGCTAGTAGAGGGCTTTCTTTTTAGAAATTTGCAGAAGGTAATCATGGACTTTCTCCAATAGTGTCAGCCACAAATCCAGAATTATTATTATCCACATTATATCCTGCTTTAAAGTGCTGCTCTTTGAAGTCTTCAGCCAATGAAGACACCAGAGAGGCATTTTTAATCCCAACTCTTCTTTTTATTCTCACTAAAAGCTGGGGACAGCCTCGTTTAAAATTTGGATTATGATAAAAGTGCAGCTACAACCAAAGGAGAAACATTTTAGTAATATTTATACCAAAATACAAGACTACAATAAGCCTAAAGTATAAAACCTGATTCCACGTTTACTATGTAAGGATAATATCATCAAAATATGAACATTGCTAACAATATTTTGAAGTTCCTTATTTGGAAAATACACATTTAAATATTATAGTCATCAAATTTAAATGTTAGCATTTGCGGTAACGGTGAATGCCACTTTTGAAAAGCAGCTTTATTACCTTTATATGGATTTCTGGAATGATTCATAGTTGTAAGCAAAGTTTCTCATAATCTTGAATACTTAAGTCACTGTCCTCATTTTTTAGAATAAATAAAGAATTTTAGACTTAATAGTTTAATACAATTTTCAAAATCTTGCTTTACTTTTATATTACCATTGATTGATGTGCAAAATAAAATTTTATATATAAGTTACCAAGTGGTAACTAAAATTTTTTATATCTTTCTTAATACAGACACTTCTTTTTCTTCTGCTGGAAAGTCAGCTAGACAAGCACACATTTGAAAATTCTGCCTCACTTTCCTAAACCCATAAAAGTTAAGCTGTCTAAGTAAACTTTTCATGCTTCCAGTTTCAAATATTCTGAAAGGGGCCTTTCTTTCCAAAACTTCCTTCTTCAAGACATCTTCATCAATCACTACGGAAGACCCCATGAACACCCCACCAGATGGATTTAAATTGGTCACTCCAATCTATTTTCCAGAGTTTTCTTGGAAATGTCAGAGAACGAAAATCATTATCTTCTTCTGGTTCAGAGACACAATATGTGTAACATGGTGTTTTTATCAAGGATTCTTCAGACAAAGTCTGAAAGCATTTTCTTCAATCATAAAACTCATGTCCAAATCCCCAGAGAATGTTTGATCACACAATAGAGATCTACTGGAGTTTCCTGAGCCACTTGGTCCATCTTTATGAGACACATCTTGAATTTCTGAAGAAACATGTGCCATCTCAAATAACTTTTTCTACAGCTCCTTTTCTAATCTGCATGATTTTGACCACTGCAGCTTCATATGCTGCTTTGGCAGGCCTGCACAGATAAACTGCTAGGCCTTCAAAATGGTTCTCAACCTGAGTAGCTGTGACATCACAAAACGACTGGTATCCTAGCAACTCAAGTGTAACATTCAGCCAGTGTTTACTTGTCATTCATCCAGTTAAAATGAAACATATATGATGCTTATTTTTAAAGTGTGATTTGCAAATATTATCCCAACAAAATCTTTTTAAATAATTTAATTTTGGGGTCTATGAAATAAAACCAATCTCCATCCTTTTGTATTAAAATTTATACCAGATTTGTGAACAGAGTATAAATATTGCACAAAATATATAGAATAATTTTAAAGTTTTGGAATTTAAAGTGAAATTCGTGTAAAACATGTACAGAGAATATATATCTATTTCTATATCATTTGTAATTAAAGTGAAACATAATTTGATTAGGAAATTGAAATACGTATTTATCTGTGTACTATATAAGAAGTAATTCAATATTCAAAACATGAGCAGATTAAATGTCAGTTTATTTGTTTTGTATATAAATAAATGTTTAATAATTATGAAATAAAATAAGATAAAATAATGCATCAAATTAAGATTTCCCATAAGGCGGAATTTTTGTTTTAAATTGTAATTCATTTCTATAAGTAAAACAAATTTAATTTAATAATCTACTCTAAAATTACATAAGAGAAAATCTTATTGTATATTTACAAATGTTTATTTTTGCCATTCTTTCAATCAGAGGTTTTTCATTCCCTAGAAGCAATAAATTTTCTTTACTTCTTTATAATCCATTCACTTGTGTCTTCTGTTAAGTGTTCCAAAATGATGTTGATAAGTACAATTATGCACAAGATCCTGGGTTCAATAAGCAGTGTCTCCATTAAGGGTCAAACAAACAAACAATCAAAAAACAAAGAAATAACACTATATGTGATTTGGGGTGGAAAAGGCCAGGTAATGCATTTTTGGAAGGAATATGTATCTCAGTCCTGAAACAGTTGACATTGTTAGTAAAATACGGCATTTTAAGGCAAGTGTTTTGTTCACTAAATGTAAATAATAGCTATGTTCTGTATCAGTAAACTGTAGTAAATCCAGTTCTACCAAAATTATATTCTTTATTTAAAAATAAATTCCATTAAACATAAGCCAAATTCAAAATGAGGGATAAATTTTTTAAATAAATAAATGTAAACTCAAGCTGTAATGTAAATTTTTCTTTCAGTATGTGAACATTCCATTCTAAATAAACACTAGCAACCTGAATTCATTACATATTACAAGTATTATAAACTATAGTTTAGAGGGATTTAGTCCTGATTCATAAATATTACTTATCAAATTCAAATCAATATATGTGATACAATCCCTTAAATAGCAGAGAATTCAAAAACATCAATCTCAAAAATTGTAGGAAATTTATTGACCGATCTGATCTTTACATTTTATAAAAATATTCTTAACAAATTCACTTTTAATACATTTCAACTAAACATAATAAAAGTCATATATGAAAAGCCCATGACTAACATCAAGTTCAATGTTAACATACAGGAAACTTTTCCTCTGGTCCACTAATAAGAAAAGGTAGCCCATTCTCACAAGTACTAAATTACACTATTTGAAGACCTAGCCAGAACAACTAGTCAAGAAAAAAATATAAAAGGCATATAACTTGTAAAAAAGCAGTAAAATTTTTAGAAATGGCATAATTATGCATAGATAGAAAACTCCATAGACTCCTCCAGTGACTGTTAGAAATAATGAACAAACTTAATAAACTTGCAGAATACAAAATCAATATACAAATATCCGTTGCATTTTTATATATTAAGAACAAATTATCAGCAAGAGAAATTAGGATAACAATTGTGTATATATTTATACCAAAAAGAATAAACTAGGAATACATTTGATAAGTGAAATAAAAGATCTAAATATAGATCTATAAATTACAGGTGCAAGAAATAAAAGTAAACCAAATAAATAGAAAGATATTCTCTGCTTATGGATTGTAAACAATGTGAGGATCTATTCTAATCAATCTTTTTTATGTTCAATCTCCCTTGCACTAATTATTGAGGAGAATGTCTATTTTCATTTTATACTCTTGCTTCCTTTTTCATGGGTTAATTGATCATAGGTGTGAGGGATTATATCTGGTTGCTCTATCCTCTTCTATTGATTCGTGTCTGTTTTTGAGCTAGTTTCATGTTGTTTAAATTACTAAAGCTTTGTTGGACTGTTTAACTTCAGAGAACTATACACTATTAGATTTAATACACTTTTTCAAGATTATTTTTGCAACTCATGGTCTATGTGGTTACATAAAGATTTTGAAATTACCTGTTCTATTAAATGGAAAAATCTCATGGTTACTTTGACATGAATCACACTAAATGTAGATTGCTTTGTGTAGTATGTTTGTTTCAACCACATTGTATCACATCATTAACATAAGAGAAATTTTCATTTCTTTGGATCAGTTTTAATTTCCTTCATCAATGTTTTCTATTATTTAACGTATAGGTTTTCTCCTTATTTCCTAACTTCATTTCTATGTATTCTATTCATCTATATGTAATTATATATATTATATTTGTAAACATGTTTCCTACACAAATACAACAGTCAGAAGACAGTGGCATGACATATTCAAAGTTCTGAAGGAAAGAAAGCTGTAATCTAAGATAATTTATCAAGCAAGGCTATTCTTTAGAATAGAAGGAGAGATAAATAACTTCCACTAAAGCAAGTACTAAAAGAATTTAGCAACAGAAAAAGAAATAATGTAAATCGACTCTAAAAAAAAAAAGAAGCAGGATTCTATAGAAAGGAGAAAGGCATAATTAGAAAGGCAATAGCTACAATGTCTTACAATAGAATAAACATGATGTTGCAGTACAGTACATCAAAAATTTTAAGAGTCAGTGAGTGAAACAGGACAATACAGAGTATTTTCTTCTTGTTTCTGTTCTCTATAGGAGGGGTTAGAATTTCTATTCTTATCAGTTAAAAGAAAAAGATATAGTAATGTGTCAATATACATACAAGACAGGGTGGCCATAAGTCAAAACTTACAATGAAGTAACAAAGCCAAAAAGAAACCAAGATAATAAAAGAAAACTTATCAAGCAACAGAAAGAAAATGAAATGAACAAAAAGGAAATACCAAATCAACTGGAAAATGAAGTTCAAAATGGAAATAAACACCAGTCTATCAATAATTATCATAAATGTTAATGGACTTAGTGCTTCAATCAAAAGATATATATTGTCAGATGGGATAATATAATGAGACCCTACATTATGAAGCATAAAAGAGTCCCACATTTGTAAGAGGAACACAAATTAATTGAAACTCAGAAGATGGAAAATATATTGCATGCAACTGGACATGACAAGAAAGCAGGACTAGCAGTACTGACTTCACACAAAATAGACTTTACAAGAAAGGTCATAGAGAAAGATAAACAAGGACATGAAATAATGATTAAAGGAGCAATAAAAAATGAGGGTATTAAACTCATTAATATATATGTACTCAATATAGGAGCACCTAAATACATAAAGCAAATACTAATAGATGAAAAGGGAGAAATGGATGGGAACACAATCACATTCGGAGACTATATCTCCCCTTTACCATCACTAGACTGGTGTTTCAGGCAGAAAATTATTAAGGGAAGAAAGATACAAAAAGATACGATAAAATAATTAGAGTTGGTGATATTTTCAAAACAGTACTCTTCCCCAAAACAGAATATACATTCTTTTCCAGTTCACCTGGAATATTTTCTAGAAAAGATTATGTCCTCAGGCACAGAAGAAGCCTCAACAAATTTAAGAAAATAAAACCAATTTGAAGCATCTTTTCTGAGTATAATACTATGAAAATAGTAATCCTTCACAGAAAAACATTGTGAAAAAATGACAGCATGAAAATTAAACACCATGGTACTATAACAAGTAGGGGAGGTGAAGATGTAAAAGAATAAATTAAAAAATATCTTCAGAAATATGTCAAAATACTACACAAAATCTATTGAATACATTTAAAGCAGGCTTAAGAGGTAAGTTTATTGTGACAACACTCCTCAAAGTAGAAGAGCAATTTCAAATAACTAATCAAAGTTTCTATGTACACTAATCATGAAAAGAAGAGCAAACAAAACCAAAACTCAGCAGAAAGAGAGAAATAAGAATGATCAAGGAAGAAAGAATTGAAATACACATTAAAAAATAGAAAAAAAACAATCAAAGTCTTGTTTGAAATAGTAAACATAATTGACAAAACTCTGGACAGGCTCACCAACAAGAAAAGAGAGAGAACACAAATAATATAAGAAATGAAAATGGAGAAACTAAAAAGAGTACAACAAATTTGCATATTATCATAAGTGAATAACATGAGCAACAGTATGGAAACAAAATGGATAACCAGGAATAAATGGAGAAGTTTTTGAAAACATTCAGCCCACCAATATTGCATCAAGAAGAAATTAACCATTTGAACATTCAGATCACCAGAAATTGAATAGAATTATCAATAAAATAAAAAATATCTGCAAACCAAATTGAAACCCAACTAGCTTCACTGGGGAATTATACCAAACATACAGAGAAAAATACATACCAGTCCTCCTCAAACTCTTCCAAAAGATTGATATGGAAAGAGTACACCCAAACTCACACTGTGAGGCCAACATCAACCTGATACAAAAACCAGACAAAGACACTACCCCAAGAGAAAACTATAGTCCAGTATCATTGATAAATATAGATGTAAATGTCCTTAAGAAAGTATTAACAAACAGAATCCAACAGCATGTAAAAAAAGATTATGCACCATGGTAATGTTACTTCATTCCAGGAAAACAAGGATGGTTTAACTTATGCAAATAAATCAATTGTAATACACCATATCAATAACTGAGAGGACAAAATAACACATGATCATCTCAGTATATGCAGAAATAATATTTGAGAAAAATTAACACCTATTTGCAGTAAAAGTTCTTGTAACAGTGTGCATAGAGGGACCATATCTCAACATAATGAAAGCTATTTATGACAAACATATAGCCAGCAAAATACTCAATGGTGAAAAACTGAAACCCTTCCCACAAAAACCTGAGACAAGACAAGGTTGCCCATTCTCACAATTTCAATACAATATAGTCTTGGAATTCCTAGCCACAATGATCAGGCAAGGAAAATATATAAAAGGATTCAGACTGGAATAGAAGAGGTAAAATTGTCATGATAGGAAGACATGACACTATATATAGAAAACTGTAAAAGCTTCACAAAATATTACTTAGGCTGAAAAAGGAACTGGGCATGGTACCCAGAGCAATGTAAAAAAACCAATTACATTTCTTTACACTACCATTGAATCAACAGGAAAACAAATTATAGAGACAACCGCTTTTATAACTGCACCCAAAGCAAAAAAATGCTTAAGAAAAATTCTGACCAAGGAGGTGATGAAATATACATGGAGCACTAGAAAACATTGATTGAGGAAATCAAAAAAGAATGAAGAATAGGAAAGATGCCCAATGGTCTCGTAATGGAAGAAACAAAATTGTTAAAATGGTCATATTGCCCAAGGCAATCCCCAGACTTAATGTGATTTCCTATCAAATTATGCCAAAATTTTCTTTTTGGGACTGAAACAACTGATTCTAAGATTTACATAGAGTCATAAAAGATCCATAATTTCCAAAGCAATATTAATGAAAAAGAAAGAGGCTGGAGGAATAAACTACCTGTTCTCCATACACTATTGCAGAGCCACAATGAACAAAATGACAAGATATTCATACAGAAAGAGGCATATGGACCAAAAGAACAGAATAGAAGGCCTAGGAATAAATTTACAGGCCTACGTTCTATTAATCTTTGACAGAGTAGCCAGGAATATGACAGAGAAAATACCATCTCTTCACCAACTGGTTTTGGGAATCTGGATAGCAGCATGCAGAGCAATGGAGTTAGAACACTCCTTCACTCCATACACAAGAATAAACTCAAAATGGCTTGAAGACTTAAATGTAAGGCAAGACACAGTAAATCTCCTAGAAGAAAATATTGGCAAAACACTTTGAAATAAATCTCAGGAATGATCTCTTAGAACAGACTACCCAGGTAATGAATGTAAGAATAAAATTAATAAATGGGACCTAATAAAACTTATAAGCTTTTGCACAGCAAAGGGAACCATAAACAAAGCAAAATGACAACCTGCAGTATTAAAGAAAATATGTAGAAGTGTGCAACTGACAAAGGCTTAATTTCCAAAATATAAAGAGTTCATACAAACTAATAATAATACTTAAAAAAAACAAGAAACCCAAATTGAAAATGGGCAGAAGCCCTGAACAAGCAATTCTCCAATAGAGACATACAAATGCCACATAGATATATGAAAAAAAAATTGCTCACTATCATTATCAGAGAAGGGCAATTCGAAACTCTAATGAAGTATCACCTCACAATAGTCACAATGGTCATCATTCAAAATTCCACAAACATTAAATCCTGGGGTATCTGTGGAGAAAGATGACCCTCTTTCACTGTTGGAAAGAATGTAGTTTGGTGCAGTCATTGCGAAAACCAGGGTGGGGATTCCTCAAAAGAATAAAAATAGGCTTAACATACGATCCAGCAATCACACTTCTGGGTATAAACCAAAGTGAACCCAAATTCAAAAAGACACCTGTACCCCAATGTTCTTTGCAGTGCTATATACAACAGCCACGACATGGAAGCAACCTAATTGTCCAACAACAGATAACAGTATTCAGAAGTTATCCCGTATTTACACAATGGAATACATTTCTGCAATAAAAAATGATAAAACAATGACATATGCAGCAAAATGGATGTCCCCAAAAAGTGTCATCTAATTGAAGTAAGCCAGAAAAATAAAGAAAAATAATACATGACATGACATATGGGGAACCTTAAAAAAAAATTTGGATGAGAACACTATGATTTCATCTACAAAATTGAAAGAAACTCACAGATCTACTAAGCAATTATATGATTACAATGGAAAGGGGCTGTGAGAGGATATATTTGGGAGCTGTAGATTCATAAATTTTTTCCTCTATATATAAAAGTAAATTTTTTCAAAATTTCTCTTTATGACACAGGGCAGTAAGTTAAATATTGTGAAGTAATGTTTAATAGGCACATAAATATATGCATGTAGTGGGACACTGTGCTATACACCACAGATTGACACATTGTAAATGGCAATAATTCAATGATAAGTAAATGAATAAACATGTAAATAAATAAATAAATAAATAAATAAATAAATAAATAATAACTAAATAAAAAATATTTAATAATAAATCAAATACAAAGATTCACACTACTTAACTTTACACCTTATGGATTTAGGAGAAATCAGAAAGAATAAAAAGAAAATTGAATGAATGAGAGTATGGCAAATAACAAGAGATGCAATTGGAAAGCTAGAAAAAAATATACCTAAGTCTGTTTCTTTTAAACATAAACTGGACAAATGTTTAGGTTGGCTAATAAAATACAGACTCAAATAAAATTAGAAATAAAAGATAAGATATTACCACTGATGTTGTAGAGATGCAAAGCATCATAAGAAATTACCACTAGCCAATGATTTGAATGACCTAGAACTAAAGACAAATACCCAGAAACATATGTCTTCCAATACTGAATCAAGAAGTAATTAGAAAGATAATAGAGCAAAAATGTTTTTGAGTAAGTCAATAATTCTAACTTCCAAAGCCAGAAAAAATTTACAAAACGACTTTACTGGTGAATTCTGTCATACATTTGAAGACAATTTTTCACCAATTCTTCCCCAAATCTTCCAAGAGTTTGAAGGGGGTGAAAGGTTCCAAACATATTTTATGATGCGAGCTTTATTTGCTTAACAAAACTAGAAAGGACATTATATGCAATAAATAGAATATTATCCCTGATGTACATATGTGCCAAAATTCTTAACAAAACACAAGTAAAATGAATTCAACAACACATTTAATGTATCATAAACATATATGAGTAAAGGTATATATCCCTGGGTTTAAGGATACTTCAAAATATTCAAATCGATAAAGATGACATGCCACACTAATTGAATGAGAAATAAAACTCACTCAATCATCACAATAAGTGCGGAAAGAGCATTGTATATAATACAACATCCTTTTAAGATACTCCCAAGAAATTAAATTAACCCTGTCAGTGGCACGATATAATTTACACACAAACACTGTGTGGATAGAAGCGAAGCAGTTCTCTGTTTTTTGATTCTTAGAAGAAGGGTTTATATAGGACATGCACAATGCCACACATATAATCTAGGTTATAACAATGTTAATAATCTTAAGCTATTTATGTTCCCATGCTCCTGCAGTAAGCGCAGGATGTTAAATGATCAAGAATTGTTTTAAAGTTCACCACGGATCTTCATTAAGTAGGCCATCTCTTATCCAGCCGGCTTTGCCTGTCTTAGGTTGTCCTCCTCTGACGATCTTACCCAGCATAGGCTATCCAGCTTTCCATACTGGATACATTGAGTAGGCCATTACTTATCCAGCCTGGATACGTGACATTCCTCACAGCTTGTTTATCAGTTCAGCCCAAGGGCTTATTTTCTAGAGCCTTCAGACAGGGGCCTACAAACCCAACATCCCTTGACAGAAAACTGGATGAAGAAAATTTGATGTATATATGCAATGGAATCAATACTTTGCATTCCTATCAACAGTGTACACGCTGTTCCTTTTTCTCCACAATCTCACCAACATCTATTTGTTTTCTTTTTGATGAGAGCCTTCTGAAAAGTGTGGGGTCTTGTCTCATATTAGGTTTATGACTTTCCTAATAATTTGTAACTCTGAACACATTTTTATGTGTCATAAAGCCTACTCTATGTTTTCTACAGAAAATTGATTCAGATCTATCTATTTAGTTCCTATGGACTTTTTTTATATTGGATTGTTTGCTCTTTTTTATGTTGTTTTGGGGTAAGAGTTTGCCATATATTTTGGATATTAACACTTGATTGTAAATTATCACTTAAAAATATATTCTACCATTGTGTTGGTTGACTGTTAATTTTATTGATCATTTCTTCTGCAGTGTAAATCTGTTTAGTGTGACACAATCATATTTTGTTAGTTTTATTTCTGCTTTCCTTGACAGAGGAGGCATATGCAGAATCAAATTAAGTCCAATATCAGAGTGTACTTCTTATGTTTTACCCTAGGATTCTTTAATTTCATGTTTTATGCTTTATGTGCCCATGAATGGGATTGCTGTGTCATATGATAGGTCTATTTTTATTATTCAAAGGAACTTCCATACTGTTTCCAAAGTTGTTTCACCAATTTTATTTCCCACCAACAGCATTGGAGAGTCCCTGTTTCTCCACAACCTTCCGCAGTCTTTATTATTTGTAGACATTTTAATGACAGCCCTTCTCGCTAGTGTGAGGTAAAACATTATTTTATTTTTGTCTTGTCTTTGTATAATGATTTGCATTGTGAGCACGTTTTTATATTCCTGTTTGTCATCTGTGTGTCTCTTTTTGAGAATTGTCTTCTGCTCATTTTCTGGCTGAGTTGTTTGTAGATTTTCAAAACGGTGTTGCATGAACATTCTGTGTATTTTAGAAATTAGCCTCTTGTTGATTGCAATGTTTCCTAATGTTTTCTCCCATTTGGAAGCTCATCTATTGATTCTGTTTATTTTTCTGTGTAGAAGTTTTAAGTTTAATTAGGACCTACTTGTTTATTTTAACTTTATTGTTTTCAGCTTGGGAGTGTGACATAAGTAAATTTTGCTACAATTTTTGTTTTGTTTAACCTATGTTTGATTCCAGAAGATTTATTGTGTCACACATTAGATTCATATATTTAAAACATTTTTAATTTATTCTTGTACAGTGTGAGGGATTGTTCTCATTTCATTGATTTTCATGTGGCTGTCTAGCTTTCTCAACATCACTTGCTGGAGACTGTCTTTAAGGCATTGTATATTTTTGTTTCCTTTGTCATATTTTAGTTGACCATAGTTGTGATGTTTTATTCCTGCATCTGTGTTCTTTTCCAGTGATATAGATGTTTGTTTCTTTTCCAGTATTGTGCTGTTTTGATTGCTGAATTTTTGTAATATAGTCTGAGATCTGGAAGGGTTATGGGTTATGAATCCAACTTTGTTCATTTTCCTCATTGTTTCTTTTGCAGTTCTGGTCCTTTTTAAGATCCATTCAAATCATAGGACTGTTTTTAGTTCTGTGGAAAATATCATGTAGTTCGATCTGAATCAATTTGTATCTGTAGACATATTTTGTAGTATGTATATTTTAACAATATTAATTCCTCTAAACGAAGACCTTGAGATTTCTTTCCATTTCTTTGCATCATCTTCAAATTTCTTTATAAGTGTCCTATAGATTTTATTATGTTGGATTTTCCTGAGGTTTTTCATGTTTTGACCTGATTTCATATGGATTTTTTAAAATAATGGAATATTTTATTGTTAGTGTAAAGAAATGTGACAGTTTTTTATATTAATCATGAATCATGCTACTTTGCTAAATGTCTTTATTAGTTTTAGTTGTTCTGGTGTGGAGAATCTTTAGGGATCTCTATATAGATTATCATGTCATCTAAAATAATAACAGTTTTACTGCATTCAATTCAACTTGAATAACTTTTTTTCTTGTCCTATTGCTGTTACTAGGACTTCCCATACTGTGTATAATAGAAATGGTGAGATTGGGCATCCTTGTCTTATTCCTTAATTTGGCTTTCAGTTATTCACTTTTGTATACTATATTGTCTGTGGGTTTGTAAGTAATGACTTTAGTTATGTTGAGATATGTTTCCTGAATCCTACTTTGGTAAGAGGCTTCTGTTGTTGTTCCTATTGTTGTTGTTGTTGTTGTTGCTGTTGTTGCTGTTTTAATGAATAAAATGTTCAATTTTCTGAAATACTTTTTATGTATTTTTTGAGATGACCACATCATTTTCTCTTTTCCTTTTGTTAGCGTGGTGTATCAAACTGATTGATTTGTGCATGTTGAACCTCTCTTGTGACCCTGCCATGAGTCCAAGTTGATCATGGTGTATGATTGATTTTTGGCATTGCTGGATTTAGTTTGCTAATAATATTTTGTAGAATTTTTGCATCAAAATCTGTCAAATTTATTGGCTTGAAGTTCCCTTTGCCTGTAGTTTGTTTGTTGGCTTTGCTATCAGGGTGATAAATTCTTCATAGGATTAATTTGGGAGTTTCCCACATCTTCACTATTTTTGAATAATTTGAAGAGTATAAGTTATGCTTTGTATTTTTGTTCTCCACACAATTTGTTTAAATCTGCACTTCTATTTAACGATTTTTTTAAATGCAGATATTTTCTTCTAGAAAATAGTTTGTTCAAATTATTTGTTTCTCCTTATTTCTGTCTCTTTCTAGACATTTGTCTATTTCTTCAAAGTTGTCAAGATTATTCGAATGTAAGTGTTGACAAAATGATCCCTTTTTTGTATATCTGAGGTAACAATTGTTATTTCTCTTCTTTTATTCCTTACTTAATTTCTTTGGGGTATCTCTTTATTCTTCATGATGCACCTACCTAGAGGTTTTTTTTATTTTGCTTATCTTAAAAAAAACAAAAATAATCTTTGGTTTTACTGCTCTTTTGCATAGTTTTCTTTTTGTCTCTAATGTATATTTACACCTGTAATATTTAGGATCATTTTTTTTAATTTTTTTAAATTTTCATCGATTTACTGTCATTTTACAAAATTGTCTCCAATCCCAGTGTAGAGCACAGTTTTGCAGTTGCAATGAACAAAAATACATTTTTTGTCCCATTTTTTCCACTGTGGGCTTCCATAAGAACTTTTATATATTTCCCTGTGCTATACAGTACAATCCTGTTTATCTATTATAAAATTTAGACCTCCTAGTCTATCCCTTCCCACACCCCGCCCCCTTGGCTAACAAAAGCTTGTATTCTACATCTGCATGTCTATTTCTGTTCTGTATTTGTGCTTTTTTTGTTTTGTTTTGTTTGTTTTTTTGATTCCACTGATGAGCCATATCATATGGTATATTACTTTCTCTTTCTGGCTTACTTCACTTAGACTGATTTTCTCCTGGACCATCCATGTTGCTGAAAATGGCGTAATGTTTTCACTTTATATGGCTGACCAGTATTCCATTGTATAAATATACCACCTCTTCTTTATCTAGTCAACTGTCGATGGATATTTAGGCTGTTTCTATGTCTTGGCTATTGTAAATAGTGCTGGCTATAAATATTGGGGTACAGGTGTCATCCAGAACTAGGGTTCCTTCATGATTTATGGCCAGGAGTAGGTTTCCTGGGTCATATGGTAAGCCTATTCCTAGGTTTTTGAGGAATCTTCATCCTGTTTTCCACAGTGGCTGCACCAATCTGCATTGCCACCAGCAGTGAAGGAAGATTCCCTATTCTCCACAGAAACTCCAGCATTTGTCATTGTGATTTAAGAATGATGGCCATTCTGATTGGTGTGAGGTGATACCTCTTTGTAGTTTTGATTTGTATTTCTCTGATAATCAGTGATATTGAGCATTTTCTGATGTGTCTTTTGATCATTTGTATGTCTTCCTTGGAAAATTGCTTGTTTAGGTCTTCTGCCAATTTTTGCATTGGGTGATTTATGTTTTCTTATTCAGTTGGATGTGCTGCTTATATACTCTGGAGATCAAGCCTTTGTCGGTTTCATGTTCAGATATTTTCCCATTCCTTAATTTGTATTTTTGTTTTACTTCCAGTTTCTTTGCTGTGCAGAAGCTTGTAAGTTTCATTAGGTCTCATTTGTTTATCCTTGCTTTTATTTTTTCTAGAAGAAAATTTATGAGACGTATGTCAGATACTGTTTTGCCTATATTTTCCAATAGGAAGTTTATTGTATCTTGTCTTATGTATAAGTCTTTGATCCATTTTGAGTTTATTTTTGTGTATGGTGTTCTAGCTTCATTGGGATTGTTCTACGTTCATTGATTTACATGCTGCTGTCCAGTTTTCCCAACATCAGTTGCTGAAGGGATTGTCTCTCTTCCATTGTATTTTCTTGTCTCCTTTGTCAAAGATTAATTGACCAAAAGTTTGTGGGATTATTTCTGGCTCTCAATTCTGTTCCGTTGGACTGTATGTATCATTTCCTACCAATACAATGCTGTCATGTTGACTGTAGTTCTGTAGTATTATCTGAATCATTAGCGTTAAGAAATGCCACTGATTTTTGAAACTTAATCTTGTAACCTGCTACATTGCTGAATTCTTCGATCAGCTGTAGTAGTTTTTGCCTGGATCTTGTACGGTTTTCTATATATAGTAACATATTTTCTGCATATAGTGAGACTTTTACCACTTACTTTCAAATTTGCAATCATTTTAACTCTTTCTCTTGTTTGATTACTGTGGCTAGGTCTTCCCAGACTATTTGAGTCAGAATGGTGATAGTGTGCATCCTTTTACTGTCCTAGATTTTAGTGTGAAGATTTTGACTTTCTCACCATTCAGTACAATGCTGGCTGTAGGTTTGTAATCTATAGCTTTTATGATGCAGAGATATGTTGCCTCTATGCCCAATTTGGTGAGATTTTTTATCATAAGTGTGTGTTGAATTTTATCAAATGCTTTTCCTGCATCTATTGAGATGATCATGCGGTTTTGGTCCTTTCTCTTGTTGACGTGCTGTATTACATTGATTAATTTGCCTATGTTGGACCACCCTTGTGTCCCTGGCATGATCCCCACTTGGTCATAATGTATAATTTTTTCTGTGTTTTTGGGTTCTTTTCGCTACTATTTTGGTGAGGATATTGGCGTCTGTATTCATCAGTGATATTGGCTAATAATTGTCTTGTTTGGTATTGTGTTTGCCTGGTTGTGGTATCAGGGTGATTGTGGCTTCATAGAATGACTTTGGGAGTATTCCTTCTTTTTCAATTTTCTGGAAGAGTTTGAGAAGGACAGGTATGAGTTCTTCTATGCATGTTTGGTAGAATTCCGTAGTGAAGCCGTCCGGTCCTGGATTGTTATTTGTAGGGAGGTTTTATATTGCTATTTTGATTTCATTTCTAGTGCTCTGCTTGTTCAAGGGGTCAGTTTCTTCTTGATTCAGTCTTGGTGCACAGTATGTTTCCAGAAACTTGTCCATCTCCTCTAGGTTATAAAGTTTGGTTTAATATACTTTTCATAATATTCTCATGTGATATTCTGTATTTCTATTTTATTAGTTGTAAATTCTACATTCTCCTTTCATATTTTGGCAATTTGTGCTGTCTCTCTTTTCTTGTTTTTGAGTTTGGCCTGAGGTTTGTCCTTTTTACTTACTTTTTAGACAAACCAGCCTTTGGATTGGTTGAATTTTTCCTATGGTCATTTTAAACTCTATTTTATTTATTTCCTCCCCAATATTTATGATTTCCTTCCTTCTGCTGCCTTTGGGTATTTTTTTCTTCTTTTTCTAGTTCATTCTCCTGATAGGTTAAATTGTTTATTTGTGGTTGTTCTTCATTTCTGAGGTCTTTATTGCTATAAACTCCCCTCTCAACACTACTTTTGCTGTGTCCCATAAATTTTGTGTGGTTTTGCTTTCATTTTCTTTTGTCCCATGGTAAATTTTCATTTCAGCTTTGATTTCTTTTTTGACCCATAATTTTTTAATAACATATTGTTTAATCCCCATGTTTTCCTTTTGTTCTCCTTTGTTTCTCTGTTGTTGATTTCTAGCTTCATGGCATTCTGGTCAGTAAAGATGCTTGAGGTAATTTCTATCTTCTTAAAGTTGCTGAGGTTTCTTTTATGCCCAAGTATATGATGAATCATGGAAAAGTTCCACGTGCACTTGAAAAGAATGTTTGTACTTTTTTGTGGGGGGTACAATGCTCTGAAAATATCCACCAAGTGTAATATTTCTATTGTATCATTTAACTTCATTGTTGCTTAAGTTATTTTTGATCTCGATGATCTGTCCAGTGATGTTAATGCAGTGTTGAAATCTCCAACAATAATTAGAATCCCATCACTATCCCCCTTTATATCTGTCATTAATTATTTCATGTACTTAGGTAGTCTTCTATTTGTTGCCTATGTATTAACGAGTGTGCTAGCCTCATCTTGTATCACTCCATCAATTATTATAAAATGTCTTTCTTTATCTTTCTTTATGACTTTTGTTTTAGAATGTTTTGTCTGAATTCAGTACTGCAACACCTGCTTTTTGGCTTTTCCATTTGTATGGAATACCCTTATCCATCCTTTCACTCTCAATCTATATGTTCCCTTCTCTCTGAAGTGGGTCCCTTGTATGCAGCATATTGAAGGTTCTTGCTTTATTATCCAGCCTGCAACTCAATGACATTGACTGGAGCATTTAGTCCATTAACATTTATAATAATCGATGATATGTTTGTGTTTATTGCCATTTTGACCTTATCTTTCCAGTTGATTTGTTGTTTCCTCTTTGTTCGTTTAATCTTCCTTTTCTGGTTTGGTCATTTTCCTTTGTATTATCATGAATTTTATTTAGTTTTAGTGACTCCCTGAATATGTTTTTGTCTTGTTTTTGCCCTTTTATACAGTCTATTAGACCATTACTATAACTGATTTTATTAAACTGATAGTAACATGATCTCAAAACCATCCTACCAAGAACAAAATATTTTAAAATGAAAGACCCCCAGAAAAATTCTCTATTTTCCTGCCTTCCTCTCCCACTCTCAATGATTTCTATGTCTTGTTTTAAAATTTTGTGTTTATTTTATTAGTAGCTTATGAGTTATCTCTTTTCCAGCTGTGAGTTTCACATTTCTGTAGCATCCTGCTGCTTTTCTTTTTAGAGTAGAACTTTCAATATATCTTTTAGCATGGGTTTAGTGTTGCTAAACTCTTGTAGCTTTTTTTGTCTGTGAAATCTTTTATGTCTTCTTCTATCATAGAGTATAGCCTTGATGGTTAAAGTATCCTAATGTATATAATTGTTTTCATTCAGGACTTTGAATTTATCTTGCCACTCCCTTCTGTTCTGTAGTATTTGTTTTGTGAAATCAGCTGTGAGCCTTATGGGGATTTCCTTGTAACTCTCTGTTTGAGATTCACTTGCTGCCTTTAGAATCATTTATTTATCCTTGAATCTGGCCATCTTTATTATATGTCTTGCTGTGGGTTTGTGTTCTTCCTGTCTGGGACACTCTGAGCTTCCTGTACGTGGATATCTGATTCCTTCTTTAAGTTTGGGAAGTTCTCAGTCATGATTTTTTCAAACACCTTTGCAATCTACTTTGATCTTCCCTCCTCTTCTGGGACTTCTACCACGCCAAGTTTGGCATGCTTTCTATTATCCCATAGGTCTCTTGTGCTTTTTTAATTTGATTCTTGTTGTTTCTCATGTAGCTCTTCTGATTGGGTGCTTTCTATTTTCCTGCCTTCTAGATCACTAATTCATTCCTCTGCATTATCTAGTCAGCTTTGCAACACCTTTAGATCATTCCTCATCTCAGTCAACGGGTTTTCCTATTCTACTCGGCTCTTCTTTATAGCTTCCATTTCATTTTTAACATATTTTACATCTCTAAACACTATCTTTTATTTCCTCCAGTAATTTGATCACTCCTCTTTTGAAATCTTGATCTAGTATGATATTGATGTCTATTTCACTGATCACACTTTCAGGGGATTTCTCTTGTTCTTTTAATTGGGAATGGTTTGTCTGCTTCTATATCTTGCTCCTACCTCTCTGACACTGTGGTTTATGGAGTATATGTTAACTACTGTGGTCCTAAAGGAGTTTATCTACCTAATGCCTATGTAGTAATACAACTAAGAAAGAGAAAAGAGAGAGAGAGAGGCAAAGAATTTTAAAGAAGTGGTAATAAATGTTTGAGAACATTGTATAATACATAATAGAAGAACAAGCTGAAACAGAGTTTTGAAAAATGATAATAATAATAAAATTATTTTTATAAATTTAACTGGGATTTAAAAGGGGGGGTATATACAAGTGCCCAAGAAATAATAATTAATAGGATAATAGAAAATGGAATAGGTAAAAACAGATTAAAACAAGGGGGTGGTCAGAGTGTCCTGGATACTGTGTACTGTTAATGTGAACTCTTTCTGTATTCATCCTGGTTTGGAAGCTCAGCTTGCTTTTTCCAGAAGCCCTCCATTGGAGCCCACATCTGTGCAGCTCCAGGGTCTGTCAACAAGCAGAACACTCCTACTCCCAACACTGGTTCCGGAGCAGCTCTCTTTACTCTGGGCTGTCTTGTCACTGCCCTGACTGATACCTCAGTCACATGTTTCAGACAGACCAGGCAGTAGTGGGCATCAAGCCCTCTCCCAGCCACATGGTCAGGGGCTGCATTACAGCCCAAAATTTGGCGGGCCATCAGCCCCCTCAGGGTGCCAGTCTCTCCACAGCTATGTGCCCTGTCACTGGTCTGGGTCAAAACCCAGCTCCTTGTTTGCATTGTCAGAGCAAGTTCTCTGAGGGAATAGGACAGTAATATCTTATATGTCTCAGACTGTAGACAAGTCCCCATTAGGCGCTTAAGGCTGCTAAGTCCTTAGGAGTGAATGGAGGTTTTGCTCTCGCTGCTGCCAGGGTGCAAAGCACCAGAGGCTATGGTGGCTGTGTCTGAACCCCAGGTCTCTTGTCCTAGATACTTTTGTGGATTTTCAGAGATTTGGAATGCACCTTTCCCCTCACAGGGCTAGTCTGCCTTGTTGTTTAATGGAGGGCCCAGGTTGTTTTCCCTTTGCAACCACAGAAATGGCACACAGCCCCCTCCATTCCCCTGGGCTGCCTCAGTGCAACCATCATCATCTTCCACCCAGGTCGGGCAGCATGGCCCTGCCCCCAGCTGCCAGGTTGCCTCTTGGGCTTGGAGTCATAGGGATCCTCTGTGCCTGTTTAACTTAGTACTGTCAGTCAACTTATAACATATAGAGGTTCAATTCTTGGAGGCTCCTCCTCCATCCTGCCGACCTCTCAGTTGGAGAGGGGAAACTCAGTGAATGAGCACCAGTCCTTCTTTGCTGCTCCCTCACTGTGGGACCTGTCCCAATCTGTTTTGCCTTTTCTTCTTTCTTTCTTCATTGTCTTCTTCCAGATTTTTTGCATCTTTACCTTTTGCGACCTGTCCCAATCTGTTTTGCCTTTTCTTCTTAATTCATTTTTTTTACCAGATTTTTTGCATCTTTATCTTTGAAGAGGACAATGTTCTATCATAGTTCTGCAGGTTCTCTGGTTAGTTGAGTAGGTCTGTGGATGTGAGTCTTGATGAATTTGTGGGAAAGGGTGAGCTACAAGCATCATTCTTCTCAACCATCTTCGCATCCCCCCAAAAATTCTCACTTTATGGTGGAAGTTAAACACAATCAGTAAATAGATGGAAAAGATGTTTCATGGAAATGACAAGAAAGTGCAGTTTGCAGTGCTCAACTCATACAAAATACGTCTTAAAATAAGGGCCCCAGTGAAAGTGAAATATGAGATTATATAAAAAAAGAGATCAATATAAAAATACAGTATTACACTCATTAAATTATATATGGACCCAACACCGTAGATCCTAAGAATAAAAAGAAATATTAGACATGAAGGAATTAATTTATTATAAAACAATAATAGTAGATGTGTTGAACAACTCACTATTCTGATGGCCATATCATCACAAAAGAATATCTGTAAGGAAACAAAGGTATTAATGGCATATTAGATCATTTGAACCTAACTCAGGTATTGGACATTGCATCAGAAAAGGAGAACACATAAACTTTTCAAGTGTGCTCAGGATGTTATCTAAGGAATTAACCACATATTATGTCATAAATTGAGCCTCAGGAACTTTAAGCAAATACAGATTACAGCAAATATTTCTCCATACATAAAATTATGGAAATATGCATCAACTCTAGAAAGAAGAACAAGATAAGCACAAATATGAGATTAAACCTCATCCTTTAAAAAATAAAATAAAACAAGGTCAATGATGAAAACAAAGAGGTAATAAAATCATACCTGAAGACAAATTACAATGAAAACACAGCTTTATCAAATATATGGGATGCAGCAAAGCAAATCTAAGAAGGAAGTTTAGAAAAATTGAGGGCTTCTACAAGGAAAAAGAAAAACCTCACACAAAGGAAAATGTTAACCAGCCAAAATAAATAGATATAAGAATAAACAAAACACAAAGACAGTAGAGTGAGTAAAGTTTAATGATTAGGTTGAAAATAAATAAAAGAAAAATTAAAAATTAAATAAAAATTCATAAAATCAACAGTTTTTTTCTTAAAAATATTAACAAATTGATAAGCATTTAGCCAGGATTATAAAGAAATACAGAGTCAACCCAAACAAAATAAGAAATGAAATGTTAGAAATAATTTCTGATAGTACAGAAATGCAAACAAAGATTATGAAATCACTCTGAGCAGTTACGTGACAACTAACTGGATGACCTTAAAGAAATGGACAAATTTCTTTAAAAGTACAGCCTGTCAACACTGAATAAAAAGAAAACTGAAAACTTGAAAAGAGCAATCAGCATAATTTAAATAAAATCTATAGTTTTAAAAACATCCTTTGAACAAAATGCCTGGATGTCTTCACTAAAACCTCTTTCCTCTAAACTATTTCAAAAAATGTATTAGGAAGGAAAATTCCCAAATTTATTCTATGAGGCCACTAATAACATGATAACAAAACCAGTCAAAGACACTACCAAAAAAAGAAATGAAAATGTAAAGCCAATATCCTTGATGAATATACATTAAAAAATTCTCAACAAAACATCAACAAATTAATCCAGCAATACATAGAATTTATTATACACGATGATTAGTTGGACTCCATCCAGAGTCACAGGGATGTTTCAACATACACAAGTAAAACAGCATGACACATATTTTATAAAGGAAGTACAAAATTCACAGGACCATGTCAATACACACAGAAAAAGCATTAGACAAAATTCAACATACATTCATAATCAGAACTCTCATGAAAGAGAGTATAATGGGAACATCTCTCAACATACTATAGGTCACTTATAACAATTTATAATACTTAGGGGAAAAGCTGAAAGCCTTCTGGGTAAATTCGGAAATAAGACAAGGATTCCTACTCTCAGCACTTCTGTTCCATAGTAAAAGAAGAAAGGAAAAGGGAAGAAAAAGAAATGCAAAATGGAAAGAAAGAGCAAAGTTGGCACCAGTACTGATGACATAACAATTTACATTGAGTCCTAAGTTCTCCACACAGACTAATATCAACAATAAGTTATTTCAAAAAGGGAGCAGGGTACAATATTAATGTAAAGTTGTCTCTTGCATTTCTACAAGTTAATCATGAGATACCCTAAAATGGACGTTGAAAGCAATACTATTTAAAATCCCAGTCTCCCGAATATCTTGGAATAAATGTAACCACATATATGAAAGATCTAAACACTGAAAATTAAAAAACATTGACAAAGAAATTAAAAATGTTTCAATAAAATGGAATGATGTCTTGTGCTCTTGGATTGAAAGAGTTAATATTGTTAACATGGCCGAACTGCACAAAGAAAACTACAGATTTAGTGCAATTCCTGTTATGAAGCTGTAGTATTTCCCACAGAACCAGAAAATAAATAACTCTAAGTTTTACATGAAACCATTAAAAATTGTCAAAGTGATCTTGAGTAAAGACAACAAATCTGGAGGAATAAACCTCCCAGATTCCTTACTATAGTACAAAGCTACAGTAATAAAAACTGCATGGCATTGGCACAGAGGTATAATCAATAAAATCAGATAGAGAGCCTAGAAATAATTCCACACACCTATGAGCACTGAATAAATGATAAATGAGGCAAGAGTACACAATGGAGAAAAGACAGTCTTGTCAATGGATGGTGTTTGGAAACCTGGACGTCTACATGTAAAACAGTGAAATGAGAGCATTCCCTGACATCATATATAAAAATAAACTCCAAGTGTATTAAGGACCTAAATGTAAGACTTGATACTATAAAACTTCTAGAAGGGGATATAGGTGATACACTATAGGATATATATCACAGGAATATTTTCTTGTTTCAGTCTCCTAAGGCAAAAGAAATAAAAGCAAAAATAAGCAAGTGAGACCTAAATAAACTTGAAAACTTCTGCACAGATAAGGAAAATTTGAATGAAATGAAAACACTGCCTGTGTAATTGGAGAACATATTTGCAAATAATGCAAGTGATCAGGGGATAATAGATGCAAGTTAATAGATGTAACATGGATTTAGGTTACACAACTTAATGTGAAAAAGAAAAACCCAATCAAAAAAAGAGCAGAGTACCTGAGTTAATATTTTTCCAAAGCAAACCTACAGATAAGTAACATGCTAGTGATAAAAATGCTCAACATTACTAATTATTAGTTAATAGCAGTTCAAAACCACAATGAGGTATCACTTCACACTGGTCAAATGGCTATTATCAAAAAGTCGTAAAATAGAAGCTGTTGGAGATGACTTTGAAGAAACAAATCACTTGTATACACTTGGTAGGAATGTAAATTTGTACAACTTTTTTTTAAAACAATATTCAGATTTTTTTAACACCTAAAACAGAACTACCATATGAAACACTAACACCTCTCCTTGGAAATATCTGGAGAAGAAACCCTAAATGAGTAAAACCAATGTTCACAACTGTACTGTTTATAATATGCAAGACAGGGAAGCAATCCAAGTGTCCACAGTAGACTATGGACTTAAGAAGATATGATGATTCTGGAAATATGCAATGGAATATTACTCAGCCATGAAAAAGTATAACACATGGCTATTTCAGCATCATGATTGGACCTAGTAAATATTGTTCTTAGTGAAGTAACTTAGACAAAGACAAAAGTATATAATATGATATATATGTGGAATCTAAAGAATAACAAATATATGTGTACATCTATATATAGATATCTGTTGATAGATGACAGATAAGTAGATACATAGAAGGATAGATACATAGACACATGATAGATAGACATATAGCTAGACAGTTAGATTGATAGATAGATAGATAGATAGATAGATAGATAGATAGATAGATAGAGACATCGTAGAGAGATAGAGAGATTAGATAGACAAGACTGAAAGATATGGGAAATAATTTATATTTACCAAAGGGGAAGGGAAAGACAATTTAATGGTAGGACATTGAGAGATAAAAAGTAGTATACAAAAAGGAGATAAGCATCAAGGATAATCTGTATAGATCAGGGAATTACAAGCAATAACTTAAAATAATTGTATGTTACAATTATTGTAATAATTTATAATGCAATCTAATCTAAAAAGTGGTTGGAGTCACTATACTGTACATCAGAAACTACACAATATAGTACATCTACTGTTCTTCAATTAAAAATAAAACATCTCATGTATAATTTAGTCCTTTTTCTGCTGATAGCATCTTCCTTTAATATTGTTTCAATTTTAGTCTTTACCTTTTATGAATACTGACTCAAATTATTTCTATTTCTGTTTTGAACATGTTACCAGATTGATGTACCTATATTTATTGCAAGTGAATTACTATTTTTCTTTCTTTAAATCATATAAAATAGAAGCATTTAAAAACATACCTAAGGAAACATTTGCAACATTCTCATGGTCTTTGCTTAGTATTTTGTTCAATATTTTGCGTATATTTGCCATTTTATTTTTCTTAGAATAGCTCTTTCCTGAACCTCTTGTAAGGTGTCTAGGTTTTGTTTTTTACATCTCATTCAGGTTTCTTTGTCTGGTAAAGTCTTTATTTTCACTTTACAAATAAGTGATAACTGTGCAAGTTAGAGTATTTTTGGGTGGGAGATTTCTTATTTCAGTAGTTTGAAAATGTCTTTATAATTACCCTCGGCGTATGTTTTCTGCTCAGCAAACTGCTGATAGCCTAATGGGGGTTTCTATGTAGATTAACATAACTTTTCTTGGCTGCTTTTAAAATTTTACTCTGTCATTGACTTGCCAATTTGCATATGACGTATCTTGAAGAAGGTCCCATTGTCTTAAAGTTATTGGTGTTTTGTTGGCTCACGGACTTGTATATCAGTTCCTTACCCAGGTTAAGGAAGTTATCAACTATATCAACTTTAAATAAACCATCAACTGCCTTCTAACTTTCTTCCCCCTCCAGGATTTCACTCTAATATGCACTTCCTGAAGAAGTCTGATGGCTATTGTAGAATATCCTCACTTTTTAATATCTTGAATCTCTGCCCTCTCCTATCATTTCTTGTTTTGTATTGGTGAGTTTGCTAATCTCTCTTCCACAAGAGAGTCTTCATCCAATACTTTCTGTTGCATTCTTCATATCACTTATTAAGTTCATGTGGTCCTCCAATAATGTTTGGTTTTTCATAGTTTCAGTCTCTTAGGTAATGTATACATTATCAACATTTATTTTATTCCTGAGCTCACTAAACTGCTTTCTGAGTTTTGTTTTTTGTATTGAGTTTTTGTATGGCATCTCTTTGGATTCTCTATTAGTTATACGGCAATATTCCATGACTTTAAATTTGTTTGCTGCAGTGTTGATGTTTGTGTGCGTGTGTGTGTGTGTGTGTGTATGCATTTGCCTGTGCATGTGTGTCTTTGTCTGTGTCAGTGTCTGTGTGTGTGTATCTGTGGGTGTGCGTGCCCTATAATGTTACTGTGATTGGTCATGGTCCTGGTAAATTATTGCTCTGATGACACTAAAAAGCAGATTGGGATTTGGAGTCCTTGCTTTTGTTTTCTGGTAGTTTGCAATATTGCACAATTTTTGGTTTTGCTTAACTGAGCTACCTCTGAAAATATTTCAAAATGGCACATTCTAGTCGCTACTGTCTGGATAAAAGATTGTTTACATTGTCACTTCTTAGACTTCTCTGGTAGTTAATGCCACCGTTGTCACTTGGCCGGTGAACCCTTCCTTTTATCTGATATCCCTTAAGACACAGTGCACACATTGAGGAAAGGTGTAAAGACAGATGGGTAGTTGAACTCAGGCAACTGCCTTTGCCATGTCCAATGTTGCAAGGTACATTGTCTCCACCACTGTGAATGGGAAGTAGAGAGAGTGTCATGAATGTCTGAGTGTCAAAAGGTTGGAAATTCTGTCTCCATTTTGGCTCCCTCCAAGTTACCTGTGACCATGAGTACTGGTGCAGTTGGAGGCTGATGCTGTGTGAACCAATGAGACCCTGATTCTACTGAGAACTCTGAAACTCTGGGCTCAGAAACCCTAGTAAGTGGACCATGGTTGCAGGCACAAACTCTGCTCTTCCCTCAGTTCAGCCACCTTTATGTGTTTTAGCCCACCAAACTTCAGCTGTACACATGTGTTCTGGAGTATTGTTTTGTGTTGTAGTTATTTTTCTTGAGATGTGATCGTTTCACTGACTGTAGATTTAAGGGGAGAGACAGAAATAGTTGAAACTTATGACACTCTTCTCAAAGAATATACTTTTACGTTTAAAATCTTAAATTCTAATAAGGACATTATAAGAAGAGCAAAGAAAGTGAACTAATCACCTCCCTTAATATCAGAGTACTACAAAATACTTTGTTTTTCCTGGGTTTTTTCTTCAATATTTTCCCACATGCATGCACATTTTAGTATAATATATGCCTATAATCTCTTTAAAATCAGTTAAATTATTAAAATATTTCTCTGTGCTGTAAATATAACCCTGTTGGTTCTCTAACTTATTATTAGTAGCTTGCATATTTCTGTATTCCCCATCCTTCTTCCCTGTCCCCAGTGTAAATCACTACTTGGTACACTACACATATATATATGATTCTGTTTCTGTTTTTTTATGATAATTTCTCTTATACATTTAGTTTCCTCATGAAAGTGGTAACATAGAGTGTTTTTCTCTGTATGACTTATTTTGCTATATGCAACACTATCTGGGTCCAGTCACATTGTTCCAAATGGCAGAATTTTATTTTTTGATATGACAATGACTAAGTTTTTATTATGTTATCTATATCTCACATCTATCTCTGTCAATCATCTGTTGATGGGCAGTTGATTTGTGCTTCTATCCTTGGCTATTATAAATAAAGATGTTAAGAACATTGGGGGTAATATATCCTTTAAATTTAATGTTTTCATTTTTATCAGATTTATAACAAAAACTGGAATTGTGGCTACATATAATGTTCCTATTTCTAGTTTCCTTAGCACTGTCCACAGTTTTTTAATAGTGGATGCATCAATTTATATTTCCACCAACAGTGTACCTCGGTTCCCTTTTATTGACATTCATATTAATGTTTGTCATTTGAAGACTTTTTTTAATAGCCATTTTGGTTGCTGTGAGATTATAATTCATTCTGGTATTGATTTATGGTTTCTTAATTAATAGCAACATTATGTTTCTTTTTATGTACATGAAAATCATCCACATGTCTGTTTTTGAAAAGTTTCCATGAAGATCCTTCAACTGTTTTTAAGTTGTGGTGTTTTTTTTAATAATGAGTTTAATATGCTATATATACATAATGGATATTAACACCTTGTTGGTTGCATAGTATGAAACTTCCTTCTATTCTGTGTATTGTCGTAAGTCCTGCTGAAGGTTTCCTTTGCTCTGCAAATGGTTTTGCATTTCACAATTATACAAGAAGTGGAATCACTGTATCCCATATTACATCTATTTTTTCCTCAGTATAATTAAAAAGTTATTGTTAGTTTTCCTTTTTTTTTACTTAGTAGATAGATCAAAAATACATATTGCAAAGATTTATCACAAAGGCACTTCTGCTCCTGTTTTTTTTCAGAGATTGTACAGTTTCAAGTTTTACATTTAGGAAATTAATCCATTTCTATTTTATTTTGTATTCTATGGAAAGAAGTTCTCTTCCATTTACCTTTTACATGTAATTTCCAGTTTTCCCAAAACTACTTGTTGAAGAGACTGCCTTTTTTCCATTGTATACTCTTGCCTCCTTCATTGTAGACTAATTGACCATATGTGTGTGTGTTTATTTTAGGGCTCTTTATTTTGTTCCATTGATCTTTGTGACTCTATTAGTGACATATTTTGATGTTTTGATTACTGTAGCTTTGTAGTATGTTCTAAAGTCAGGGAGGATAATACTCACAGCTTTGTTCATTTTTCAAGGATAATTTTTGAAAATTTGTGCCTTTCAGAATTTAGTGTAAATTTTATTATTTTTCTCCTTGTTTTGTGAAGAAACATATGGATTCTGTGAGAATAGCAATTTACTAAAAAGAAAAACATGAGAAAAATTGTAAAGTGTGGAGGATAAATCATACAACATTAAACAAGCAATGGATTGCTGCATAAATAAAAAAATACAAAAAGAAATATAACAACAAAAACAAAGACCTTGAGATATAGCAAAAGCAGTATTAATAGGGATGCTTATAGGAAAACAATCCCACTTATACAAATAAGAAATATCTATCTCTTATAACATAATCTTACAAACAAAAGATGAAGCAAAATAATAAACAAACTTGTTAGTAGAAAGAAAGAAAGCTGATAGTTTGGAACATAAATACATAAAATAAAGATTAAAAGTAGAAATATCTAAAGAAACTACATAATGGCCTTTGAAAGATAAATAAAACTGATAAACTTTAATGAGACTCATGAGCAAAAAAGAGAATGCAGGTTAAAAAGCTGCAAAATATATGAGAAGTTACAGCTTATGTCAACGGAAAAGAAAGCATCATAAGATGATACAACAAATTATATGCCAATTAAAATGGAATCCCTAGAAGAAATGGACAATTTCCTAGAAAGATCTAATCTCCAAAATGGAATGAGAAATAGAAAATATTAACTGATTATCACTAATGAAATTGAATAAGTAATTAAACAAAATCTCCCAAGAAACAAAATTCCAGGACTTGACAGTTTCACAGGTGACTTCTGCCAAACATATACAGAAGAGTTATCACCTTTACTTCTCAGAGAATTCAAAAAATTTGCAAAGGAAAGAAGGTTTCCTACCCCACCTTTCTGTATCACACTATTACTAAAACAGGAACAAATATCTCATAAAATTACAGTTTAAATACTACTGATAAGCATACATGAAAAAACATCAATAAATGTTAGCAAAGCAAACAAAACATTAAAAGAATTATATAGTATGATTAAGTCCCTTTTATCCCACTGATGCAAAAGTGATTCATCACCCAGAAATTAATCAATATGATACACCAAACTAACAAATTGAAAAATAAAAATTATATGGTAACCTCAAAAGTGTCATAAAATGTTTTGACAAATTCAGTATCTATTTATGATTATATTTCTCCTCAAAAAGGGTATGAGGAAACATACCTCAACACATTTAAGGTCGCATATGACAAGAACTCAGCTAACATGACACTCACTGATTAAAAGCTGAAAGCATCTACTGTAATAGCAGGAAGAAGACAAGAATGTTCACACTTGCCACTGTTATTCAGTATAGTATTGGAAATTCTAGCCATAGCTATCCAAAATAAAAGTGAATAAAATATAGGTATTTCTGAAAAGGAGTATAAGAATCTGTTTGCAGATGAAATACTTAAACAGAAATCGTAAAAAAGACACCACAAGGCTATGAGTGCTTTTCAATGCATTTGGTAAAATTTCAGAATGTAAAATTAACATACAGAAATCTTGCATTTCTACACACTAACAACAAGTTAACAGATACAGAAAGTGAGGGAACTGTCTCATTTACAGTTGCATTACAAAAAAAAATCAAGAAATGTATACAAAAAAGGAGGTAAAAAACCTGTACTCAAAAAACTATAATATATTTATAACAGAAATTGAAGATAATGAAAACAGATGAAAGGATATACAGTGTTCATAGATTAGGAGAAAAATATTGTTTAAATGACAATACTAGCCAAGAAAATACACAAATTAAATTCAGTGCTTTTCAAAATAAAAATGGCATTTTCAGACACTTTTAAAAAATAATTATTACATTTACATGTAAACACAAAAGAGTTGAAATCACAAAAAAAACAAAAGTAAAGATAACAAACAAACTAAAAACACAAACAACTTTGACAAAGAACAAACAGGATGTAACACTTTCCCTGATTTTTAACTTTAATACAAAGATACAGTAATGAATATGGTAGTGGCATAAAACAAACAGAATAATGGAACACAACAGAATGCCTAAAAATGAAATCAGACAGTTGTGGTCATTTAGCCCATTACAAAAAAATGAACATACAGTGGGGGAAAGGTAATCAAAAGACACATGAAAATGGTCAACATGACTAATCATGAGAAAAAAGCAAGACCATAACTCAATGAGATATTATGTCACTCCTGTCAGAATGCCTATGATCAAAAATGAAACAAATATAAATATTGTTGAGGATGTAAGAAAAAGCACCCTGCTGCACTGCTTGAGTGAATGTAAATTTGTGCTGCTTCTGTGGAAAAGAGTATGGAGTTTTATCTAAAAATTAAAAATGAACCAACATTTCCATAACTAAATACTTATCCCAAGAAAACATAAACACAAATTTGAAAAGATAAATTCACCCCTATATTCACTGTGGCATTATTTAAAATAGCCAGGCTATAGAAGCAAATTAATTGCTTTTCAATAGATGATGGATAAAGAAATGTGTGTTTATAGTATATATATCTACCCATCTATTAACTACAGATTTATCTATATTTATATATATATATGCACACTAAACATATATATATATATATATATATATATATATATATATGCACACACACACATAAAAATACAATGGGTTATCACTCAGCTATAAAAAGAATAAGTTTTTGTCATTTGCAAAAAATGGGTAGAACAAGAGGGTAATATGTTAGGTGAAAAATGTCAGACAGAGAATGACAAATTTAGAATAGTTTTACTCATATTTGGAATTTAAAGAAATGAACATAACAAAACAGAAAAGAAGTTATATATATAGAAAATAAAAGGTTGCTCACATGAAGGAGGGAAATGTGGTGAAGAAAAACAAATAGTTGAGGAAAATTAAGAGAGAAAATTATCCAGTTGCAAATTAAAAGATCAGGGACAAGAAATTTACTATGTGGGGAATAGTCAATAACTATGAATTATCTTTAAATAGCAACTATCAAAACTATATTTATTGTTGTGATCAGTTTGACATGTATTAAAAATAGCAAACATTATGTTATGTAAGAGAAACTAACACAGAGTTATAGATTAAAGTGCACTTCAAAAACAAACAAACACACTTATAGAAAAAATAATTTGATTTGTACATAACAGAGGCAGTGGTTGGGAAAGGAGAATTTGATTAATGCACTCAAAAGCTACAAACCTCCAGCAGTAAAATAAACCTGTTCTAGGGATGCCCTGTAAAAACATGAAAATTACAATTATTACTGCTTTATGTTCTATATGAATGTTGTTAAGGGGATAGACCATAAGATTTCTCATCACAACCAAAAGACAAATTGTATTTCTTTAAAATTGTATCTAAATTAGATAATGAATTCTCCCTAAACTTGCTATGATATTTATTTCTTAATACTTATAAATCAAATCCCTATCTTGTGCACCTAAACTCACACAATCTTTTATGCCAATTATATGTCAATAAAAGCGTTAGTAAAAATGGAAATTTAATGATCATGGTTTCCCATGTCATTTTTCATGATTTGTTTTGCAGCAAGAAAACTTGAGTCAAGATATACTTATCATAGGTAAATATACTAATAAATAAATGATTCAAATAAATTATACATAAAGATACTAATAAAATTAGGGTCTTACCATGCTTTAAGTTTTCTTCATCTTAGCCCACTGCTTCTGTAGGCATCAAAATTTCACTCTGTGTATTCATCTGAGATTAGGGAATGGATACAAATTTAAAACTGGCTGCTCTTGTTGTGAGTGATAAAGTTCAATGTCTGTGACCAATGGTCTCAACTCCCCGACAGCATCTGTAGGAAATGAACATGCTAGGTTGCAAAAAATCTCAGCATGGTTAAATCTCATAACTCCTACAATTCTTAACTGTTTTGCAATGGGAATGCAATACTGACAAAGTCTTGATTTTCAATAACAATGTGGTGTTTTCTCATGGTTGCATTAGTGTATGTGAGGATAATCCCTCAGATACACAACAAATATTCTTGCCCAAGTGCTGGGCAAAGAAGTGCAAATTTCTGTATTATTAGGACTGAGGACTGCTCTCAAAATGATGACTATGCTCACTCTATTCCAGGTAATACAAAGAAAAAAGTTTATTGCAATTTCAAGGTGAACGGGAATAAGTCAGTGTTCCAGTCCCTATAAATTAGTCAACGGGTGTTCAAAGCCAAAGTAAGTTGTGTCAACAATGAGAATTAAAAGAAAAAAACTTAGACATAAGTTTAAATTAAAAAGAAGACACAGTCCAGTGCTGGGCTCTGGGGACTGCAGAATGTATATGCCTCAGTCCAATTCAAGGATTCAGTGGCTTGGCCCTTGCATCAGCTCTGGATTCAATGAACAGGTAACAATTAGTATACAGGGAAAAATATAATCTACCTCTCCCTAATCTGAAGAAAATCTGGTGGCTCAATGAAACTCTTAATTCACAGACATTCTGACAGGTGCAGAGGAAAAATTCACTGATGACTCAACTAAGACAAACGTAGTTACTGCTTAACAATCCATCTTCACACACACACACACAATGATAGAGAGATTTGTAGTATTTAGTGGGAAGAATTCAGTGGGCAGAGCTCAGAGTATAATTTTCAAAGCATCAGCCAACTTTTGTACTTTTGCCAATAGTCTAGCTTTTCCCAGGTAGAAAACTACAGATGGACAAACAAATAATATTCTTCCTTAGAATTTCTAATTTTGAAAGTAAACTGTAGCTTTTGACTTATCAGTATAGAACCTTGTTAAGATGATCACGGTAAGACCCACTGTGTGATAAGAGAGCTGGAAACAAGCTGCTGAACCAGCCCATCTGAACCCCAGACTGCTAATGTAAGCAACAACATAGCCACAATCAGATTTGAGCTGACAAACTTAAAAACTTGATGTTTCTGTTGTAGGAAACACCACTGCTGTCCAGACACAATTCTCCTGCTGCATTTGGGCTCTTTTATTCTCTTGGTGAAGGTCATATTTATGGGATGTTGTTGGAGGTTACACTGGTCAATTTGCCCATTCTCCAGATTATCAAAGGCTTTCTTCACAAATGGAGACACATTTTCAGGACTCAATGTTGCCATTACGGTCTTATCAGATGACACTAGCTGCATCATTGTGAGTAGAAGCCTTAGGGTCCCTGAAATTGCCTACTATTTTCCCAGCATTTCAGGGTATTTCACATTCTGAATATGCTTCACCTTTTATTTTAAATTAATGGGAAACCATCAAAGACGTCCATGAATATTTTATACTTCCTAATATCTGTATAAATTTGGTATTCTTGCAGTTGGACAAATTTTTAATTCCACCACCCTCACCTCCTTCTAGTCCACATATTTTAGATTGCAATTTGGTTACTGAATACGAGAACCCCAACCAAGGGGATAGTACCACTTAGATACTTCCTTTGTGAAGGTTAGAAGGGGCACAAGTTATGTAGTGTGTATAAACCTACATTAAATGTTTGCAACGTCACTGTCTCTTCTGGACAAAGCTCTCATTCTAAGATGTAAATTAATCATAAGTCAGTATAGTTATTGGTATGGGGAAGAGAATCAGCTGTTTTGTGTTGGGTGGGTGATGAAGAGACAGGAAAAACTCCAGCAAATGAGAACGGATTGCTTTATGCCTCTGGAGGCATGAATTAAGAAGTAAATATTACTTTGTCTCCTGTACCTACCTCCACTTACTGTCTTGAGTGACTAGTCCTTGGGATATGAAAGATCTAGTTTGCGGTGAAGAGTAAAGACCATAATGAAATAGTTTGAAAACCATGAGAGTTTTGTTGTTTCAATAAAGTAGATTTTGCTTAAAGTCAACATGTGTTTTTCATTCACTTAATACAAAAATGCATCCTGTGACATGTGCTGGGCATACTGTACTGGTATCCAAGTTAGACAAGGAAAGGGGGATAGACAGAAAACATCTGGAGGAGGTGGTTTCTGTGCTGAGACTGGGAAAGTCTAAGTAGATGAAAGGAGGACACCCAAAGTCCAAGGATGAGCTGGAGTATATGTGGTGAGGTTGAAGCTAACATAGTTGACAATCGTTTTCCTGGATATATTTCCACATACAGTGAAACATAAAGATATACCAAGGTAGTGAGATGCCAGATTTATAAAGAAATGACTAAACCAAGATGATTCGTGGGCTTAGATTTGGAAAGGCATTAAGTGCCACCCTGAGGATGTAAGCTTGTCTTTGGCTTGAACATAAAAGCAACATAAAGTATTGACTTGAAAATATAATGTAGACTCTTGAGGGCAGGAAATGAAAGTACCAATTTTAATGCTTTGAAAACAGCGCAAAGAAGACCATAGATAAAATTACTTCTTAAATTCTACCACATGCTGAATGTGCCATCTGAGACTACATCATGTGACCTTCATGATTCCAGGAATGACATAATAGAGACCATGATCCCTGGGCCGGTTCCTGCATTTATCTCCTGTTCCAGCTTATCCTAACAACACTTTTAATACTTTTCAGGGTGAACAAGAAACTACTTAGTGCTTTACCCCCTCTCCATGTTTTAGTCTTTTTCCAAATTCTTCCATTTTCTCTTCCTCCTTACAAGACAGTATTTAAATTTACTCCCATATTGTTCCATCAAATGATCATATCAAGTATCTCATTTTAACTGTAAATGCTAACTTTGTCTCCCATTTAACACTTAACCTAATTTAAAAAAATATAAGGTAAATACAGGTACACATCTATGTTTCTTGTTCAAATAAGAAAATTGCAGATATTTGTCGACATTTGCCAACATCAATTTTAATCTTTGTAATCCTGCATAAACTGGTAGTCCTCTGGTAGATCCCTTGTAATTAGGATGACGTTCATAAAGTGAAGTTGGCTGATGAGTTGGCCTTGTAAGAGAGGTAGCTGATGTATCAGCTGTCACTCTCACTGGAAACCGTGTGTTGCTCCCTGGTTGAAGTTTAGAAGAACGACCTTCTTTGGCAGATATGTTGTGATATCCATTTGGAAAAACAGAAGTCTCCACCATCAGTCCAAAATAATTACTCTGCATGGGAGACAAGATGCTGTACTGAGATGTAGAATTTGTAGTTTTAATGAGTTCATAATATGGTCATTTGCTTCAGTGTATCTGCTTTGAGTGTGCCTGTGGACAAGGTTCAACTGATTTAAAATAGCATGCTGATCCACTGCAATTTGTTCTGGTGGTCTAACTGACCTTGATGATGGAGCAGAAAAATCACCGCTGATCGGGGTATTTTTATCACCATTTATTTGTCTAGTAGGGGGCTTTCTAATTAGAGGCATATTTAATTTTGCAACAGGTAAAAATGCACTTTCTCCACTAGTGTCAGTCACAAAAGCAGAATTATGTTTATCCACATTACCCCCTGCTATAAAGTGCTTCTTGTTGAAATCTTCAGCCAATGAAGATAACAGAGAGGCATTTTTAATCCCAACTCTTCTTCTTATTCTGATTAAAAGCTGGGGAAAGACTCGTTTAAAATTTGAATTATGGTAGAACTGCTGCTACAAAAATAGAGAAAAATTTTAGTAATATTTTAAACCAAAATACAAGACTACAATAAGCCTAACGTATAAAACATCAGATATCACGTTTACAATTGAAAGAAAATATCAGCAAAATATGAACATTGCTGACTATTTTTTAAATTTCCTTATTTGTAAAATACACATTTAAGTAGTATAGTCATCAAATTAAAGAAGTTACCATTTGCAGTAACGGTGAATGCCACTTTTCACAAGCAGCTTTAAATACCTTTATATATATTTCTGATAAGATTCATAATTGCAAGCAAAGTTTCTCTGAATCTTGAATACTTATGGCACTGTCCCCAATTTTAGAAAAAAATAAAGAATTTAAGACTTGGTAATTTTATTCAATTTTCAAAATCTAGCTTTAAATATATATTACCATTGATGGATGTACAACATAAACTTTCATATATGTTACCAAGTGGTTACTAAAATTTCTGAATACCTTGCTTAAAACAGAGACTTCTTTTTCTTCTGCCAGAAAGTCAGCTAGACAAGCAGATCTTTGAAATTCTGCCGCAATTTACTAAACCCATAAAGGTTAAGCTGTCTAACTAAACTTTTCATACTTCCAGTTTCAAATATTCTGAAAGAGGCCTTTCTTTCCAAAACTACCTTCTTAAAGATATCTTCATCAATCACGATGGAAGATCCATTATCATCCCACCAGATGGATTTATATTGGTTACTCCTAGGCATTTTCCAGAGATTTCTTGGAAATGTCAGAGAACGAAAATAATTATCTTCATCTGGTTCAGAGACACAATGTGTGTAACATGGTCTTTTTATCAAAGATTCTTCAGACAAACTCTGAAAAGCATTTTCTTCAATCACAGACCTCAAGTCCAAGTCCTCAGAGAATGTTTGATCACACAATAGACATCTACCAGAGTTACCTGAAACAGTTGGTCCATCTTTATGAGACACATCTTGAAATTCTGAAGAAACATGTGTCATCTCAAATAACTTTTTCTACAGTTACTTTTCTAATCTGCATGATTTTGAGCACTGCAACTTCAAATGCTGCTTTGGCAGGACTGCACAGATAAACTGCTAGGCCATCACAATTGTTCTCAACCTGAGTAGCTGTGGCATCATAAAACGACTGGTCTCCTAGCAACCCAAGTGTAACATTCCGCCTGTGTTTACTTCTCATTCATCCAGTTAAAATGAAACATAAATGTTGCTTATTTTTATAGTGTGATGTGGAAATATTTTCCCCACAAAATCTTTTTAAATAATTTAATTTTGGGGTCTATGAAATAAAACCAATCTCCATACTTTTGTACACAAATTTATACTTGATTTGTGAACATGGAATCAATAATGCAAAAAAAAAATAAAATAATTTTAAAGTTTTGGAATTTAAAGTGAAATTTGTGTAAAACCTCTACAGAAAAAGTATAACAATTTCATGATCATTTTATACTCTAGATTTTTTTTCATGGGTTAATTGATCATAGGTGTGAGGGATTATATCTGGGTGCTCTATTCTCTTCTATTGATTTGTGTCTGTTTCTGAGCCAGTATCATGTTGTTTTATTTACTAAAGCTTTGTAGGAGTGTTTAACATCAGAGAACTTTACACCATTACATTTAATACTCTTTTTCAAGATTATTTTGGCAACTCATGATCTTTGTGGTTACATATAAATTTTGATATTATTTGTTCTATATAATGGAAAAATCTCATAGTTATTTTGACATGAATCACACTAAACATAGATTCCATTGGGTTGAAAGGTTGTTTCAACCACATAGTTTCACATCATTAACATAAGAGTTCTTTTCATTTCTTTGGATCAGTTTTAATTTCCTTCACCAATATTTTCAGTTTTTTAACGTATATGCTTTCAACTTATGTGTTAACTTCATTTCTAGGTGTTCTTTACATATATATATATATATATATATATATATATATATATATAATTATATACATAATAAATGTAAACTCGTTTCCTACACAAATACAGCCGGCAGAAGGCAGTGGCAAGACATATTGAAATTCCTGAATGAAAGAAAGCTGTAATCAAAGATACTATATCAAGCAAGTCTATCTTTGAGAATAGAAGGAGAGGTAAATAACTTCCACACAAGCAAATACTTAAAGAATTTGGCAAGAGAAAATGAAATAATGAAAGATCTACTCTAAATACAAAAGAAGCAGGATTCTATAGAAAAGAGAAAGGCATAATTATAAAGGCAATATCTACAATGACTTACAACAGAATAAATATGATGTTGTAAAAGAGAACATCAAAATTTTTAAGGGTCACAGAATGAAACAGGACAATACAGAGTATTTTCTTCTTGTTTCTCTTCTCTGTAGGATGGGTAAGAGTTTGTATTATTATCAGTTAAAATAAATAGATACATTATGGGTCAATATAAATACACAACAAGGTAAACATAAGTCAAAATCTTACAATGAAATTGCAAAGCCATAAAGAAACCAAGATAATAAAAGAAAACTATCAAGCCACAAAAAGAAAAAGAAATGAACAAAAAGGAAATACCACATCAACTGGAAAATGAAGTTCCAAATGGAAATAAACACCAGTCTATCAATAATTCTCACAAATGATAATGGACTTAGTGCTTCAATTAAAAGATATATATTGTCAGATGGGATAATATAACAAGACCCTACATAATGAAGCATACAAGAGACCCAATTTAGTAAGTGGAAAACACAGTTGAAAGTGAGAAGATGGAAGAATATATTGCATGCAAATACACATGACCAGAAAGCAGGACTAGCAGTACTGACTTCACACAAATAGACTTTACAAGAAAGGTCATAGAGAAAGATAAACAAGGACATGATATGATGATTAAAGGAGCAATACAAAATGAGGGTTTTATACCCATTAATACTTATGCACTCAATATAGCAGCACCTAAATACATAAAGCAAATACTAATAGATACAAAGAGAGAAATCGCTGGGAACAAAATCACAATAGGATACTATAACACCCTATTACCATCACTGGACTGCTCTTTCACACAGAAAATTAATAAGGGAACAAAGATACTAAAACATGATAAAATAATTGGAGATGGTTGATACTTCCAAAAGAGTACTTCTCCCAAAAACAGAATATACATTCTTTTCCAATACACATGGAACATTTTCAAGGAAAGATTATAAACTCAGGCACAGAAGAAGCCTCAACAATTTAAGAAGGTAAATATTATTTCAAGCATCTTTTCTAAGTATAATACCATGAAACTAGAAATAAATCATAGAAAAACAGGGAGAAGAAATGACAGCATCCAGATTAAAAAACATGGTACTATAACAAAGGAGGGAGTTGATGAATTAAGAGAAGAAATTAAAAAATATCTTAAGAAATATGACAAAACACTTCAAAAAGTCTATGGAATACAGTGAAAGCAGGCTTAAGAGGGAAGTTCATAGTGACAAAGCCCTCCACAAAGGAGAAGTACAATTTCAACTAAATAATCTGACATTCTATGTAAACTAATCATGAAGAGTAGAGCAAACAAAACCAAAAGTCAACAGAAAGGGGGAAAAAGTAAAGATCAAGGAGGAAAGAATTGAAATAGGGTTTAAAAAATAGAAAAAAATTAATCAAATTCTTTTTTGAAACTTTAAACAAAATTGACAAATCTCTGGGCAGGATCACCAACAAGAAAAGAAAGAGAACCCAAATAATATAAGAAATGAAAATGGAGAAAATACAAAGAGCACAACAAATTTACAAAATATCATAAGGAAATATCAAGAGCAACTGTACGGAAACAAACTGGATAACCAGGAAGTAATTGAGAAGTTTTTGGAAACATTCAGCCCACCAATATTGCATCAAGAAGAAACTAACCATTTGAACAGACAGATCAACAGAAATGGAATACCATTATCAATACAATAAAAAATCTCTGCAAACAAAATTCAGACCCAAATACCTTCACTGGGGAATTTGACCAAACATACAAAGAAAAATCCATACCGGTCCTCCTCAAACACTTCCAAAAGATTAATATGGAGAGAGTACTCCCAAACTCACACCATAAGGCCAACATCAACCTGATACCAAAACCAGACAAAGACAATACCCCAAAAAGAAAACTATAGGCCAATATCATTGATAAACATTGATGTAAATGTCCTCAAGAATTAATTAACAAACAGAATCAAACATCATGTAAAAAAAGATCATGCACCATGGTCAAGTTAGGTTCATCCCAGGAACACAAGGATGGTTGAACTTATGCAAATCAATCAATCAATTGTGATACACCATATCAACAAAAGAGAAGACAAAAACGATATGATCATCTCAGTAGATGCAGAAAAAGCATTTGATAAAATTTAACATCTATTTGCCATAAAAGTTCTTATCACAGTGGGCATAGAGGGACCATATCTCAACATAATGAAAGCTATTTATGACAAGTATATAGCCAGCAAAATACTCAATGGTGAAAAACTGGAACCCTTCCCACAAAAACCTGAGACAAGGCTAGGATGCCCATTCTCACAATTTCAATTCAATATAGTCTTGGAATTCCTAGCCACAACGATCAGGCAAGGAAAATAAACAAAACTTTTCAGACTGGGAAAGAAGAGGTAAAATTGTCATGTTATGCAGACATGACACTGTTTATAGAAAACTGTAAAAGCTTCACAAAAAATTACTTAGGCTAAAAAAGGAACTGGGCTAGGTAGTCAGATTAATCTACAAAAACCAATTACATTTCTTTACATTATCATTGAGTCATCAGGAAAACAAATTATGGAAACAACCACTTTAATAACTGCACCCAAAACTATAAAATGCTTAAGAATAACTCTGACCAAGGTGGCAAATGACTTATACATGGAGAAAAAGGAAATATTGATTGAGGAAATCAAGAAAGATTTTAAGAATTGAAAACATACCCAATGGTCTCGTAATGGAAGCAATAATATTGTTAAAATGGCCATAATGCCCAAGGTAATTCACAAACTAACTGAATTCCTATCAAATTATGCAAAACATTTATTTTTAGGACTGAAACAAATGATCATAAGATTTACACAGAATCAGAAAAGATCCATAATTTCCATAACAATATTGAAGACAAAGAGGCTGGAGCAATAACCCGCCTGGTCTCCATACACTATTGCAGAGCTACAATAGTTAAAACGACATGATATTGGTACAGAAACAGGCATATGGATCAATAGAAGAGAATAGAGAGCCTAGGAATAAATCTACAGGCCTATGTTCAATTAATATTTGACAGAGTAGCCAAGAATATGACAGAGAAAAGGCCATCTCCTCACCAACTGGTGTTGGGAAAACTGGAGAGCAGCATCAGAGCAATGGAGTTAGAACAATCCTTCAATCCAGACACAAGAATAAGCTCAAAATGGCTTGAAGACTGAAATGTAAGGCAAGACACAATATATCTCTTAGAAGAAAATATTGACAAAACACTCTGAGATAAATCTCAGCAATGATCTCCTAGAACAGCCTATCCAGTTAATGGGTGTAAGAGCAAAATTAATAAATGGGACCTAATTAAACTTATAAGCTTTTGCACAGAAAATGGAACCATAAACAAAGCAAAATGACAACCTACAGGATTAAAGAAAATATTTAGAAATGATGCAACTTACAAAGGCTAAATTTCCAAAATATAAAGACTTCATACAACCTAACAATAATAAAAAAACAAACAAGAAACCCAATCTGAAAATGGGCAGAAGCCCTAAACAAGCATTTCTCCAATAGAGACATACAAATGCCACACAGATATATGAAAAAAAAAAATAATTGCTCACTATCATTATCAGAGAAGGGCAATTCAAAACTATAATAAAGTATCACTTCACAATAGTCACAATGGCCATCATTCAAAAGTCCACAAACAATAAATGCTGGGGAAGCTGTGGAGAATGGGAACCCTCCTACACTGTTGGTAGGAATGATGTTGGTGCAGTAACTGTGGAAAACAGGATGGGGATTCCTCTAAAGTATAAAAATAGACTCAGCATATGATCCAGCAATCCCACTTCAGGGTATACATCAAAGGGAACCCTATTTCAAAAAGACACCTGCACCCCAATTTTCTTAGCAGTGCTATATACAACAGCCACGAAATGGAAGCAACCTAACTGTCCAACAACAGATGACAGTATTCAAAATTATGCTGTATTTACAGAATGGAATAATATTCTGCAAAAAAAAATGATAAAACAGTAACATTTGCAGCAAAATGGATGTCCCCAAAAAGTGTCATCGTAATTGAAATAAGCCAGAAAGAGAAAAAAAATAACACATGACATGACGTATGTAGAACCTTAAAAAAAAAATTTGGATATGGACACTATGATTTCATCTACAAAACTGAAACACAGTAGCAGATCTACTTAATAATCTTATGATTACTGCAGAAAGGGACTGGTAGACGATATATTTGGGAGATGTAGATTTATAAATGTTATCCATTATATATAAAAATAGATGTTTCCAAAATTTTTTTTGTATGACACAGGGCAGTAAGTTAAATAACGTGAAGTAATGTTTAATAGGCACAGAAATATATGCATGTACGGGAACTCTGTGCTATACACCACAGATTGACACATTGTAAATGGCATACTTCAATGATATATAAATGAATAAATATGTAAATAAATAAATAAATAAATAATATTTAATAATAAAAGAAATACAAATATTCACACTTCTTATATTTACACATCAAGATTCTATGAGTAAACACAAAGTATAAAGAAGAAAATTGAATGAATGAGAGCAAGGCAAATAAAAAGAGAAACAATTGAAAAGATAAAAAATATCCTAAGTCTGTTTCTTTTCAACATAAAGTAGACAAATTTTACGTTGGTTAAGAAAATAATGACTCAAATTAAATTAGAAATAAAAGAGCAGATATTACCACTGATGTAGAGGTGCATAGCATCATAAAAGTTTACCACTAGCCAACGATTTGAATGACCTAGAACAAAAGACAGATTCCCAGAAACATATGTCTTCCCATACTGAATCAAGAAGAAATTAGGAAGTTAAATTCAGCAAAAGTGTTTAATAGTAAATCAGTAATCCAAACCTCCCAAACCAGAAAAAATTTACAAGATGACATTACTGGTTAAATCTGTCATATATTTGAAGACAATTATTCACCAATTCTTCCCTAAAACTTTCAAGAATTTGAAGGGGGTGAAAGATTCCAAAGAAGTTTTATGATGCCAGCTTTATTTGCACAACCAAGCTAAAAAGGACATTAGATGCAAAATATAGAACATTATCCCTGATGAACATATGTGCCAAAATTCTCAACAAAACACAAGCAAAATGATTTCAACAACACATTTAATATATCATACACATATACGAGTTAAGGGATTTATCCCTGGGTTTAAGGATACGTCAAAATATTCAAATCAATAATGGTGACATGCCTCACTAATAAAATGAGAAATAAAACTCACATAATCATCTCAATAGGTGCAGAAATAGCATTATATATAATGCAACAGCCTTTAAATATACTCCAAACTAATTAAATTAACCCTTCAGTGGCACAATATCATATACACACAAACACTGTGTGGAGAGAAGCAAAGCAGATCCCTGTTTATTGATTCATAGAAAAAGGGCTTGTATAGGACATGAACAATGCATCACATATTATCTAAGTTATAACAATGTTAATAATGTTAAACTGTTTATGTCCCCACGCTCCTGCAGTAAGCACAGGATGTTAAATGATCAAGGATTGTTTTAAATTTCATCATGGAATTTCATTAAGAAGGTCATCTCTTATCCAGCCGGCTTGCCTGTCTTAGGTTGTCCTCCTATGACGATCTTACGCATCATAGGCTATCCAGCCATCCGTACTGGATACATTGAGTAGGCCATTACTTATCCAGCCTGGATACGTGACATTCCTCACAGCTTGTTTGTCAGTTCAGCCCAAGGGCTTATTCTCTAGAGCCTTCAGACAGGGGCCTACAAACCCAACATCCCTTGACAGAAAAATGGATGAAGGAAATTTGATGTATATATGCAATGCAATCAATACTTTGCATTCCTATCAACAGTGTTCACGGTGTTCCTTTTTCTACACAATCTCACCAACATCTATTCCTTTTTTTGATGAGAGCCTTATGACAAGTGTGAGGTCTTGTCTCATTTTTGGTTTATGACTTTCCTTATAATTTATAGCTCTGAACATATTTTCATGTGTCATTTTGCCAACTCTATGTTTTCTACAGAAAATTGATTCAGATCTTTCTATTCAGTTCCTAAGGACACATTTTTTAACTGGATTGTTTGGTCTTTTTTTTGTATTTGTGGTGTATGAGTTTCCAATATAGTTGCATATTAACTCTTGATTGGAAAATATCACTTGCAAATATATTCTCCCATTGTGTTCATTGACTTTTCATTTTATTGATCATTTCTTCTGCATTGTAAATCTGTTTAGAGTGATACAAACATATTTTGTTTGTTTTCCATCTGCTTCCCTTGCCAGAGGAGACATATTTAGAATCAAACTAAGTCCAATGTCAGAGTGTACTTCTTATGTTTTCCATCTTCTTCCCTTGCCAGAGGAGACATATTTAGAATAAAATTAAGTCCAATATCAGAGTGTACTTCTTATATTTTACACAAGGATTCTTTGTTTTCAGATTTTATGCTTTATATGCCCAGGAGTGGGATTGCTGGGTCATATGATAGGTCTATAGAAAATTGCCTTCTGCTCACTTTCTGGCTGAGTTGTTTGTAGATTTTTGAAATGGAGTTGTATGAACGATGTGTGTAATTTAGGAATTAGCCTCTTGTTGATTGCATTGTTTCCAAATGTTTTCTCCCATTTGGAAGTTCATCTTTTCATTCTGTTTATTTTGCTATATAGACTCTTTTCAGTTTAATTTGGATCTATTTGATTATTTTGCCTTTGTTGTTTTCAGCTTGGGAGAGTGACATAAGAAAATTTCACTACAATTTATGTCTTGTTTTTCCTATGTTAGTTTCCAGGAGCTTTATTGTTTCATGTATTAGATTCAGATATTTAAAACATTTTGAGTTAATATTTGTACAGTGTGATGGAGTGTTCTAATTTCATTGATTTACATGTAGATGTCTAGCTTTCTCAACATCACTTGCTGAAGACTGTCTTTTAGGCATTGTATATTTTTGTTTCTTTGTCATAGTTTAGTTGACCATAGGTGTGATATTTTATTTCAGCCTCTGTGTTCTGTTCCAGTGATATAGATGTTTGTTTGTTTTCCAGCATTGTGCTGTTTTGATTACAGTTTTTGTAATATAGTCTGAGATCTGGGAGGTATACGCGTTATGCAACAAAGTTTGTTCTTTTCCCTCATTGTTTCTTTTGCAGTTCTAGTTCTTTTGCATTTCCATACAAATCTTAGGACTGTTTTAAGTTCTGTGGAAAATATCATGTAGTTCGATCTGAATCACTTTATATCCGTAGACATTTTTAGTAGTATACATATTTTAACAATATTAATTCCTGTAAAATAAAACCTTGAAATTTCTTTCCATTTCTTTACATCAACTACAAATTTCTTTATCAGTGTCCTATTGATTTTGTTATCTTGAATTTTTCATACGTTTTTCATTTTTGATCTGATTTCATATGGATTTTTTAAAATAATGGAATATTTCTTGTTAATATAAAGAAATGTGACAGTTTTTGTATATTAATCATCAATCATCCTACTTTGCTAAATGTCTTTAATAGTTTTAATTGTTTTCATGTGGAGAATCTTTAGGGTTCTCTATATAGATTATCCTGTCATCTAAAATAATACCAGATTTACTTCATTCAATCCAACTTGAATAACTTTTTTTCTTGTCTGATTGATGTTGCAATGACTTCCCATACTGTGTTTAACAGAAATGTTGAGATTGGGCATCCTTGTCTTATTCCTTAATTTGGCTTTCAGTTATTCACCTTTGCATATTATGTTGTCTGTGGGTCTGTAATTAATGACTTTAGTTATGTTGAGATATATTTCCTGAATCCTACTTTGGTAAGAAGTTTCTGTTTTTGTTGATTCTACTGTTCTTGTTGTTGTTGTTCTTGCGGCTGCTGTTTTAATGAATGAAAGTTGAAGTTTGTGAAATGCTGTTTATCGATTTATTGGGATGACCAAGTCATTTTCCTTTTTTCTTTTGTTAATGTGGTGTATCAAACTGATTGATTTCATGTAATTTCAACCTCTCTTATGATCCTGCAATGAATTAACGTTGATCATGTTGTATGATTCATTTTAGATATTGCTGGATTTAGTTTATTAATAGTACTTATTTTGAATTTTTGCATCTATTTCAATCAAAGTTATTGGCTTCAAATTCTCTTTGCTTGTACTTTGTTTGCTGGCTTTGCTATCAGGGTAATGAAAACTTCATAGAATTAATATGGGAGTTCCCCACATCTTCACTATTTTTGAATTGTTTGAAGAGTATAAGTCCTGCTTTGTATTTTTGTGCAATTCTCCATGGGAGCAGTTTAAATCTGCACCAATGTTTAATGATTTTTTTAAATGCAGATTCTATCTTTCTTCTAGTAATCAGTTTGTTCAAATTATTTGTTTCTCCTTATCTCTGTCTATTTCTAGGCATTTGTCTATTTCTTCTAAGTTGTCCAGTTTATTGGCATGTAATTGGTGACAAAATGTTCCCTTTTCTGTATATCTGAGGGAACAATTGTTATTTCTCCAATTTTATTTCTGAATTTATTTCTTTGGAACATCTCTCTTTTCTTCATGATACACCTGGATAGAGGTTTTTTGATTTTGCTTATCTTAAAAAGAAAACAAAAAACAAAATCTTTGGCTTTACTACTTTTTGAATAGTTGTTTTTGCTCTTTACTTTATATTAACACCTGTAATATTTAGGATCATGTTTTTCCTTTTTTTTAACTTTTTTTAATTGTTTTTTAATCATTTTACAAAGTTGTCTCAAAGTCCATTTTAGAGCACAATTTTTTAGGTACAATGAACATATATACATTTTTTGTCCCATTTTTTCCCCTATGAGCTGCCGTTAAGATCTTTTATATATTTCCCTGTGCTATAGAGTACAATCCTGTTTATCTATTTTACAATTTTGACCTCCCAGCCTATCTCTTCCCACACCACACCCCTTGGCAACCAACAATTTGTATTCTCTGCCTGCGAGTATATTTCTGTTTTCTATTTATGCATTTTTTGCTAAGTTTGGTTTTGTTTTTTGATTCCACACATGAGCCATCTCACATGGTATTTTTCTTTCTCTTTCTGGCTTACTTCACTTAGACAGATTTTCTCCTGGACCATCCATGTTGCTGAAAATGGCATTATGTTGTCAGTTTATAAGAATGACTACTATTCCATTGTATAAATATAACACCTCTTCTTTATCCAGTCAACTGTCGATAGACATTTAGGCTGTTTCCATGTCTTGGCTATTATAAATAGTGCTGGCTATGAACATTGGGGTGCAGGTGTCTTCCTGAAGTAGGGTTCCTTCTGGATTTATGCCCATGAGTGGGAGTCTTGGGTCATATGGTAAGTCTATTCCAAAGCTTTTGAGGAATCTCCATCCTGTTTTCCACAGTGGCTTCACCAACCTGCATTGCCCCCAGCAGTGAAGGACGGTTCCCTTTATTCCACAGGCTCTCCAGCATTTGTCATTTGTGGATTTTTGAATGATGGCCATTCTGACTGGTGTGAGGTGATATCTAATTGCAGTTTTGATTTGCATTTCTCTGATAATCAGTGATTTTGAGCATTTTCTGATGTTCCTTTTGATCATTTGTATATCTTCCTTGGAGAATTGCTTGTTTAGGTCTTCTGCCCAATTTTGGATTGGGTTGTTTATTTTTTCTTATTCAGTTGGATGATCTGATTATATACTCTGGAGATCAAGCCTTTGACGGTTTCATATGCAAATTTTTCCCATTCCATAAGTTGTCTTGTTGTTTTACTTCCGGTGTCTTTACTGTGCAGAAGCTTATAAGTTTCATTAGGTCTCATTTGTTTATTCTTGCTTTTATTTCTTCTACGAGAAAATTTTCGAAACGTATGTCAGATAACATTTTGTCGATATTTTCCTCTTGGAGGTTTATTGTATCTTGTCTTATGTTTAAGTGTTTTATCTGTTTTGAGTTTATTTTTTTTCTATGGTGTTCTAGCTTCTTTTGGAGTGTTCTAGCTTCATTGAATTACATGCTGCTGTCCAGTTTTCCCAACACGAGTTGCTGAAGACACTATCTCTATTCCATTGTAATTTCTTGCATCCTTTGTCTAAGATAAATTTACCAAACTTTCGTGGGTTCATTTCTGGGATTTCTTTTCTGTTCCATTGACATATATGTTTGTTTTTCTACCAATACACTGTTGTCATGTTGACTATAGCTCTATAGTATTATCTGAATTGTTAGCGTAAAGAAATGCCACTGATATTTGAAGCATAATCTTGTAACCTGCTACCTTGCTGAATCTTTTGATCAGCTGCAGTAAATTTTGTCTGGATCTTGTAGGGTTTTCTATATATTGTTACATATTCTCTGTATATAGTGAGACTTTCACCTCTTCCTTTCCAATTTGCATCCACTTTACTTCTCTCTCTTGTTTGATTGCTGTGGCTAGGACTTCCAAGACTATCTTGAGTAGGAGTCGTGATAGTGTACATCCTTTTACTGTCCTAGATTTTAGTGGGCAGGATTTCACTTTCTCACCGTTGAGTATTATGCTGGCCGTAGGTTTGTTATCAATAGCTTTCATGATGTTAAGATATATTCCCTCTATGCCCACTTTGGTGAGAGTTTTTATCATACGTGGGTGTTGAATTTTATCAAATGCTTTCCTGCATCTATTGAGATGATCATGTGGTTTTGGTTCTTTCTCTTGTTGATGTGCTGTATTACATTAATTGATTTGCATATGTTGAACCACCCCTGTGTCCCTGGCATGATCCCCAATTGGTCATGATGTATAATCTTTTTTCTGTGTTGTTGGATTCTATCTGCTACTATTTTGGTGAGGATTTTGGTGTCTGTGTGCATCAATGATATTGGTCTATAATACTCTTTTTTGGTAGTGACTTTGCCTGGTTGTAGTATCAGGGTGATTGTGGTTTCATAGAATGACTTTGGGAGTATTCCTTCCTTTTCAAACATCTGGAAGAGTTTGAGAAGGACTGGTATGAGTTCTTCTGTTATGTTTGGTAGAATTCCTCAGTGAATCCATCCGGTCATGGACTGCTATTTGTAGGGAAGTTTTATATTGCTATTTTAATTTCATTTCTGGTGCTCTGCTTTTTCAAGGGTTCAGTTACATCTTGATTCAGTCTTGGTGGACAGTATGATTACAGAAACTTGTCCATCTATTGTAGATTACACAGTTTGGTTCAATATATTTTCATACTATTCTCATATGATATTCTGTATTTCTAATTTTTTGTGGTAATTTCTGCATTCTCATTTCTTATTTGGTAATTTGTGCTCTCTCTCTTTTCTTCTTTTTGAGTTTGGCCAGAGGTTTGTCGATTTTACTTACTTTTTGGAAAAACCAGCTTTTGAATTGGTTGATTTCTTCCTGTGTTCTTTCTGATCTCTGTTTTATTTATTTCCTCCGCAATATTTATGATTTCCTTCCTTCCGCTGTCTTTTGGGTATTTTTGTTCTTCTATTTCTAGTTAATTCTGCTGGTGGGTTAAATTGTTTATTTGTGGTTGTTCTTCATTTTTGAGGAAGGCCTGTATCACTATAAACTCCCCTCTCAGCACTGCTTTTGCTGTGTCCCATAAATATTGTGTGGTTTTGCTTTCATTTTCTTTTGTCTCAAGGTACATTTTCATTTCAGCTTTGATTTCTTCATTGACCCATTTGTTTATTAATAACATATTATTTAATCCCTATGCTTTCCTTTTTTTCCCTTTGTTTCTCTGTTGTTGATTTCTAGCCTCATGACATTGTGGTCAGTAAAGATACTTGAGGTAATTTCTAACATCTTAAAACTGCTGAGGTTTCTTTTGTGCCAAAGTGCATCATGAATCCTGGAAAATATTCCACGTGAACTTGAAAAGAATGTATATCCTAATTTTTGGGGGTGCAATGCTCTGAAAATATTCACGAAGAGTAATATTTCTATTGTATTATATAAATTCTCTGTTGCCTAATTTATTTTCTGTCTCGATGATCTGTCTAGTTATGTTAATGCAGTGTTGAAATCTCCAAATATGAATCCCCCTTTATATCTGTTAGTAATTATTTTATGTACTTAGGTGCTCCGATATTTGGTGCATATGTATTAACGAGTGTGCTATCCTCATATTGTATCACTCCTTCAATCATTATAAATTGTCCTTCTTTTTCTTTCTTTATGGCCTTTATTTTAAAGACTATTTTGTCTGAAGTCAGTACTGCAACACCTGCTTTTATGGTTTTTCCAATTATATGAAATGCCCTTTTTCTATCCTTTCACTATCAATCTATATGTGCCCTTCTCTCTGATGTGGGTCTCTTGCATGCCACATTTTAAAGGTTCTTGCTTTATCATCCAGCCTGCCACTCTATGACTTTCGACTGGAGCATTTAGTCAAATAACATTTACAATAATTGATGATAGGTTTGTGTTTATTGACAATTTGACCTTATATTTGCAGTTGATTTGGTATTTCCTCTTTGTCCCTTTCATCTTCCTTTTATGGTTTGGTAATTTTGCTTTGTATTATCATAAATTTTTTTAGTTTCAGTGACACCCTGATAAGTTTTTGTCTTCTAGTTACCCTTTTATATAAGTCCATTAGACCATTAATATAACTGTTTTTATTAATCAGATAGTAACATGATCTCAAACCCATCCTACCGAGAACAAAAAATTTTAAAAAGAAAGACCAAAAAATAAATTCTCTATTTTCCTGTCTCCCTCCCCCACTCTCAGTGATTTGTATGTGTTGTTTTAAAATTTTGTGTGTATTTTATTTGTAATTCATGGGTTATCACCTTTCCAGCTGTGAGTTTCACATTTCTGTAGCATCCTGCTACTTTTCTTTTTAGAGAAGACCTTTCAATAATCCTTTAAGCTTGGGTCAAGTTTTGCTGAACTTTTGAATCTTTTTCATGTCTTAGAAAATCTTTATGTCTCCTTCTACCAAAAAGGATAGCCTTGCTGGTTAAAGTATCCTAGGATATAATATTTTTTTTCATTCAGGACTTTGAATACCACTCCCTTCTGGTCTGTAGTAATTTTGTAGTGAAATCACCTGGGAGCCTAATGGGGATTCCCTTGTACTCACTCTTTGCTCTTCTCATGCTGTCTTTAGGATCAGTTTTTATCCGTGACTCTGGCCTTCTTAATTATATGTCTTGGTTTGGGTGTATTTGTGTTCTTCCTGTTTCGTACACTGTGAGCTTCCCGTATCGGATATCTGATTCCTTCTTTAAGTTTGGGAAGTTCTCAGTCATGATTTCTACAAAAATATTTGTAATCCCCTTTGATATTTCTTCCCCGTCTGGGACATTTATCATGCCAAATTTGGCATACTTTCTATTATCCCATAGGTGCCTTATGCTTTTTTCATTACTTTCCCATTGTTTCTCTTGTAGCTCTACTGATTGGGTGCTTTCTATTGTCCTGTCTTCTCAGTCACTATTTTGTTCCTCTGCGTTATATAGTCAGCTTTGCTATGCCTTTAAATCATTCCTCATCTCAGTCAACAGGTTTACCTATTCTACTCGGCTCTCCTTTATAGCTTCCATTTCATTTTTGACATATTTTATATGTCTAAACACTAACTCTTTTATTTCCTTCAGTACTTAGATCACTCCAATTTTGAAATCTTCATCTAGTAGGATATCGATGTCTATTTCACAGATCATTATTTCAGGGAATTTCTCTTGTTCTTTTAATTAGGGATAGTTTCTCTGCTTCTTCATCTTTCTACTATCTCTCTGGTACTGATTTTTATGGAGTATTTGTTATATACTGTGGTCCTAAAGGAGTAGATCTACCTAATGACAATGTAGTAACACAACTTAGAAAACAGAAAAAAGAGGGAGAGAGATAAAGAATTTTAAAGAAGGGAGAAATAAAGCTTTGAAGACATTGCATAATGAATAATATTAAAGCAAATTGAAGCAGAGTTTGAAAAATAATAATAATAAAAATATTTTTAAAAATTTCAAAGGGATTAAAATGGGGGTATATATAATTGAATAAGAAGTATAAATTAAGAGGTTAATAGAAAATGGAACAGCTAAAAACAGATTAAAACAAGGGGGTGGTCTGTGTCCTCCTGGGGACTGTGTAATTTTAATGTGAAATCTTTCTGTATTCATCCTGTTTTGGAAGCTCAGCTTGCTGTTTCCAGAGGCCCTCCATTGAAGCCCTCATCTGTGCTGCTCCCAGGACATTTGGAAAGCAGATCCCTTCTACACTAAACACTGGTTCAGGTGCAGCTCCCTTTACTCTGGGCTGGTTTGTCACTGCCCTGCCCGATGCTGCAGACAGATGTTGCAGACTGACAAGGAAGGATTGGGCATTATGCCCTTTCCCAGCACCATGGTCAGGGGCTGCATTCCAGCTCAAAACTTGAGGGGCAACCCGCCCTCTCAGGTTGCCAATCACTCTGCTGCTCTGTGCCTCTGTACGCTCTGCCTCGGGTTTGCACACCAGACGTGGGCTCAGGGAAGACTGAGGAATAGCCCTGTCTCTGGTCTGGGCCAAAATCGAGCTCCTTGTTTGTCTTGGCAGACATGTTCTCTAAGGAACCAGACTGTAGTATCATATTTGCCTCATGCTGTCGACAAGTCTCAGTCTGGCCCTTGATGCTGCTAAGCCCCTAGGTGTAGATGCAGGTTTTGCCCCCACTGCCACCTGGGGGCAAAGCACCAGAGTGTATGGTGGCTGTGTCTGAGCCCCAGCTCTCTTCACCTAGAAACTTTTGTGGATTTTCAGAGATGGGGATGGCACCCTTCCACCAATAGGGCACATCTGCCCTGTTGTTTTATGGGGGGCCCAGGTTGTTCTGCCCTGTGCACCCACAGCAATGGCTAAAGCACACTCCATTCCCCCAGGCCACCACAGTGCACCGATTCCCATCTACCACCCAGCGCGGGCAGCATGGCCCTGCCCCCAGCTTCCGGGCTGCATCTTCGGCTGGGTGTCACAGGGATTCTCTGTGCCTGTTTAATTTAGTTCTGTCATTCAACTTATACTATGTACAGGGCCAAGCCTCGGAGGCTCCCCCTCTGTCCTGCCGATCTCTCAGTTGGAGAGGGGAGACATAGTGAATGAGCACCAATCCTTCTTTGCTTCTCCCTCCCCGTGGGGCCTGTCCCTTTCTGTTTTACCTTTTATTCTTTCTTTCTTCCTTTTCTCCTACCAGATTTTTCACATCTTTATCTACTGAAGAGGACAATGATCTGTCAGATTTCTGCAGGTTCTCTGGTTAGCTGAGTGGGTCTGTGGATATGAGTCTTGGTGCATTTGTGGAAAGGGTGAGCTACAAGCATCTTTCTACTCCTCCATCTTTGCCTCCCCCAAAGAAACTCTCACTTTATTGTGGAAGATAAACATAGTCTGGAAAAAATGGAAAAGATATTCTATGGAAATGACAATAAAGTGCAGATTGCAATGTTCAACTCATAGAAAATACGTTTTAAAATAAGGGCCAAAATGAAAAAAATATGAGATTATATAAAGAAAAAAGGATCAATAAAAAAATAGGATATTACACTCATTAAATTATATATGGACCAAACACCGTAGATCCTAGATATAAAAAGAAATTTCAGTAGACAAGAAAAAATTAATTCATTATAAAACAATAATAGTAAATGAGTTTAACTCCTCACTATTCTCATGGCCAGATCATCCAGAAAGAATATTTGTAAGGAAACAGAGGTCTTAATAGCATATTAGATCATTTGAACCTAAGTGAGCTATTGGACACTACACCAGAAAAGCAGAACACATAAACTTTTCAAGTGTGCACAGGATGCTGCCTAAGGAATTAACCACATATTATGTCATGAAATGAGCCTCAGGGAGTTTAAGCAAATATAGATTACAGCAAGTAGTTTTCCATACACAAAAGTATGATACTGTGCATCAACACTAGAAAGAAGAATAGGAAAAGCACAAACATAAAGCCAAATCACATCCTTTAAAAAAAATAAAGAAAGGTCAATGATGAAATCAAAGAGGTGATGAAATCAAAGAGGTTATAAAATCATACCTGGAGACAAATTACAATGAAAACACAGCTACATAAAATGTATGGGATACAGCAAAAACAAATCTAAGAGGGTAGATGAGAACAAATCATGACTTCCACAAGGAACAAGAAAAACCTCATAGAAAGTACCAAGCATATTACACAAAATAGAGAGAAATAAGAACAAACAAAACACAAAGGTAGTAGAATGACAAATCTTTAATGATTATGTTGAAAATAAATAGAATAAAAGTTGAAAATTAAATAACAAATCATATAATCAACAGCTTTAATTTCCTTAAAAATATTAACAAACAGGTATACATTTAGCCAGCCTTATCAAGAAATACAGAGACTGTACCCTAACAAAATAAGAAATGAAACAATAGAAATAACATCTGATATTACAGAAATACAAAAAATGATTATGTAAGCACTATGAGCTGTTACATGACAACCAACTGGACGACCTAAAGGAAATGGACAAATTTCTAGAAATGTACAGCCTGCCAACACTGAATAAAAAGAAAACTGAGAACTTGAAAAGAGTAATCAGTATAAGTTAAATTAAATCTATAATTTAAAAACACCCCTTGAACAAAATGCCGAGATGCTTTCAGTAAAACCCCTTTTCCCCCAGCTATTTTAAAAATGAAGGAGGAAGGAAAATTCCCAAAGTTATTCTATGAGGCTACCATTACCCTGATAACAAAACCAGTCAAAGACACTAACAAAAAAAAATGAAAATGAAAATCCAATATCCTTGATGAATATACATTCATAAATCCTCAAAAAACATCAACAAATGAATCCAGCAATACATAGAAAAGATTATACATGATGATCAGTTGGACTCCTTCCAGAGTCAAAAGGATGGTTCAACATGCACAAGTCAATCAGCGTGACATATCTCTAATAAGGGAAGGACAAAATACACAATACCATGTCAATACATTAAGAAAAAACATTTGACAAAATTCAACATACGTTCATAATCAGAACTCTCATGAAAGTGAGTACAATGGAAACATCTCTCAACATAATAAAGGCCATTTATAATCATATATAATTCTCAGGGAAAAGGCTGAAAGCCTTATGGGTAAATTCGGGAACAAAACAAGGATTCCTACTCTCACCACATCTGTTCAATAATAATAGAAGAAAAGAAAAGGAAAAGAAAAAGAAATGAAAGAAATGCAAAATGGAAAGAAAGAGGTAAAATTGTTACTAGTACTAATGGCATAACAATCTACATAGAGAATCCTAAGGGCTTCACACTGACTATTATGAACAACAAATAATTTCATCAAGGGAGCAGGGTACAAGATTAATGTAAAGAAGTCTCTTGCATTTCTACACATTAATCATGAGATACCATAAAATGGACGTTGAAAGCAATAATAATTAAAACCCCATACCCCCGAATATCTTGGAATAAATGTAACCACATACGTGAAAGATCTAAACACTGAAAATAATAAAACATTGACAAAGAAACTAAAGATGATTCAAACAAATGGAAAGATGTGGTCTTGGATTGAGACTTCATATTGCAAACATGGCCGTACTACACAAAGAAACCAAATGATTTAGTGCAATTCCTGTTATGAAGCTGTAGTATTTTCCACAGAACCAGAAAATAAATATCTCTAAGTTTTACATGAAACCATTAAAAATTGCCAAAATGTTGAGGAAAAACAACAAATCTGGAGGTATATCCCTCCCAGATACCTTACTATACTACAAAGCTTAAGTAATACAAGCAGCATGGCATTGGCACAGAGATATAATTGAAAAAAAAAACCAGATAGAGAGCCTAGAAATAATTCCACACACCTATGAGAAATGAAACTATGATAAAAGAGGCAAGAGTACACAATGGAGAAAAGACAGTCTCATCAATGAATAGTGTAGTGAAAGCTGGACATCTACATGTAAAACAGTGAAATGAGAGCATTCCCTGACATCATATACAAAAATAAACTCCAAGTTTATTAAGGACCTAAATGAAAGGCCTGATACTATAAAACTGCTAGAAGGGAATATAGGTGATTCACTTTTGGATGTATATCATAGGAATACTTTCTTATATCAGTCTCCTAAGGCAAAAGAAATAAAAGGAAAAATAAGCAAGTGGGACCTAAAAAAACTTGAAAATTTCTGCACAGTTAAGGACACTATAAATGAAATGAAAACACTGCCTGTGCAATTGGAGAACATATTTGCAAACAATGCATGTGACCAGGGGTTAATAGATGTAGGTTAATAGATGTAACATGGATTTAGGTTACACAACTCAAGGTGGAAAACAAAAATCCAATCAAAAACTAGAGCAGAGTACCTGAGTTAATATTTTTCCAAAGAAAACTTACAGATGAGTAACAGGCAAGTGATAAAATTGCTCAACATTACTAATTATTAGATAATTGCAAATCAAAATCAAAATGAGGTATCACTGAAAACTGGTCAAATGGCTATTATCAAAAATTCTACAAATAGAAAGTGTTGGAGACAATGTGGAGGTAACAGATATTTGGTTTTCTCTTCGTAGGAAAGTAAATTGTTGGAACTTATATGGAAAACAGTATTTAGATTTGTTTAAAAACTAAAAAGTTAACTACCATATGACTCAGAAGTAACTCTCCAAGAAAAAATCTGGGGAAAAAAACCTAAATTGAGAAGAACCAATGTTCAGAACAGCACTGTTTATAATATGCAAGACATGGAAGCAATCAAAGGGTCCACAGTAGACTATGGACTTAAGAATATATGATGTTTCTATAAATATACAATGGAATATTACTCAGCCATGAAAAGTACAATACATTGCTATTTCAGCATCATAAAAGGACCTACTAAATATTGTGCTTAGTGAAGTAACTAAGACAAAGACCAAACTATATTATGTAATTTATATGTGGAATCTAAAGTATAACAAATAACTGTGTATATCTATCTATGGCTATCTATTGATAGATGACAGATAAATAGATAGAAGGATAATACATGATAGATAAATAGACAAACAGACAGATAAATAGATAAATAGATAGATAGATAGATAGATAGATAGATAGATAGATAGATAGATAGATAGATAGAGAAATGATGGATAGGTGAAGAGATTAGATAGACAAGACTTAAGCAGACTCAAAGATATGGGAAAAATTAATGTTTAACAAAGTGAAGGGAAAGAGAATTTAATGGTAGAACATTGACAGATACAAAGTAGTATAAATAAAGAGAGAAGAAACATTGATAATCTGTATAGGTCATGGAATTATACACAATAGTTTAAAATACTTGTAAGTTACAATCATTGTAATAATACATAATGCAATATAATCTAGAAAGTTGTTAGAATATCTATGCTGCACATCTGAAACAACACAATATAGTACATCTTCTGTACTTCAATTAAAAAATACATCTCATGTATAATTAAGTCGTCTTTCCGTGGATAAAAGCTTCCTTTAATATTGTTTTATTTTTACTCTTTTCTTTTTATGATTACTGACTCAAATTATTTCTTTTACTGTTGTAAACAAGTTACCAGTTTGAAGTATCTATATTTATTGCCCGTGTTTTCCTATTTTTCTCTCTTTTTATTCATATAGTATAGTAGTATTTAAAAACATACCCAAAGTAACAGTTGCAAATTTCTTGTGGTATCTCCTTAGCATTTTGTTCAATGTTTTGCATATATTTGCCATTTTATATTTCTTAGATTTCTTTTCTACACCTCTTATTTGCTGTCTCAGTTTTGTTTTTTTCATCACATTCAAGTTTTGTTTGTCTGATAAAGTCTTTATTTTCACTTTATATCTAAGTGATAATGGTGTAAGTATTATTGGGTTAGTTATTTCTAATTTCAGTAGTATGAAATGTAATTTTATTTAACATTTGCCAATGTTTCCTTCTCAGAAATCTGCTCATAGCCTAATGAGGTTCCTTTGTAGATTATCATAACTATTTTTGGCTGTGTTTTAAATTTTTCTCTGTCATTGCCAATTTGCATATGATGTACCTTGAAGGAGGTCCCTTTCTCTTAAATTTATTGGTGTTTTATTGGCTCACGGAATTGTATATCAGTTCCTTACACAGGTTCAGGAATTTATCAACCATTACATCTTTATATAAACCATCAGCTGCCTTCTAACTTTCTTCTCCCTCCAGGTTTCCACTCTAATGTACACTTTCTGGGGAGATCTGATGGCTTCTGTTGAATTTCCTCACTTTTTAATATCTTGTATCTCTGCCCTCTCCTATTATTTCTAGTTTTGTATTGATGAGTTTGCTAATCTCTATTACACAAAGACAGTCTACTTCCAATGCTTTCTGTTGCATTATTCATCCCATTTATTAAGTTCTACTGGTCCTCAAACAATAATTGGTTATTTCATAGTTTCAATCTCTTTGGTAATGTATTCCTTATCATCATTTCATTTATTCCTGAGCTCACTAAACTACTTTCTTAGTATTTTTTTTGTATTGAGTTTCTGTATGACACCTATTCGGATTCTGTATTAGATATATGGCAATATACTATGACTTTAAGTTTGTTTGCTTCAAGGTTGACATTGTGTGTGTGTGTGTGTGTGTGCACAGGTGCATGTGCGTGTGTGACTGTGTTTGTGTCAGTGTCTGTGTCTGTGTATCTGTGTGTGTGCATGCCCTATAAATTTACTGTGATTGGTCATGATCTTGAAAATTTATTGCTCTGATGACACAAAATAACAGGTTGGGAGTTGGAGTCCTTGCTTTTGTTTTCTGGTAGTTTGCAATATTGCACAATTTTTGGTTTTACTTTTCTGAGCTACCTTTGATAATATTTCAAAATGGCACTTTCCAGTCACTACTGTCTGGATAAAAGATGTGCTTTAATTGTCACTTCTTAGACTTCTCTGGTAGTTAATGCCACTCTTCTCACTGGAACAGCAAACCCTTCCTTTTATCTGATATCCCTTGAGACTCAGTTTACACATTGCAGAAAGGTTAAAGACAGGTGGGTATTTGGAATCAGACAAGTGCCTTTGCTATGTCCAGTGTTGCAAGGTACTTTGTCTCCACCACTGTGAATGGGGAGTAGGGACAGTGTCATGAATGTCTGAGTGTCTGAAAGATGGAATTTCTGTCTCCATTGTGGCTCCATCCCAGCTACATTTGACCATGAGTACTATTGCAGTTGGGGGCGGAAGCTGTGTGAATTACTGAGACCCTGACTCTACTGGGTTCTCTCAACATGTGGGCTCAGATATCCTAGTCAGGGTGCCATGGTTGCAGACACCAAATCTGCTCTTTCCTCACTCCCGCCACCTTTGTGGGTTTTAGTCCACCAAACTTCACCTGTTCACATGTATTCTGGAGTATTGTTTTGTGTTGTTATTTTTGTTGAGTTGTGAACGCTCTACTGACTGTAGATTTAAGGGGAGAGACAAAAATAATTTAAATTTATGTCACTTTTAAATGTATATACTTTTTCAATTAAAAGCTTAAATTCTACAAAGGACAATATAAGAACAGTAAAGAAAGTGAACAAATCACCTCCCCTAATATCATAGTACTACAAAATATTTTGATTTTCCTGGGTTCTTTTCTTCGAAGTTTTTCCCATCTACATGTTCATTTTACTATAATATATCCCTATAATCTCTTTAATATCAATTAAATTATTTAAATATTTCTCTGTGATGTAAATATAGCCCTGCTGGTTCTCTAATTTACTAATAGTAGCTTACACATTTCTGTCTTCTCCATCCTTCTTCTCTTTCCCCACAGGAAACCACTACTTGGTACAGTACCCATATCTATGTGATTCTTTTCGTGTTTTTTTATGATTATTTCTCTTATATCTTTATTTTCCCCATTTAAGTTACAACATAGATTGTTTTTCTCTGTATGACTTACTTTCCTACGTGCAACACTCTCTGGGTCCAGTCACATTGTTCCAAATGGCAGAAGTTTATTTTTTAATTTGACAATGATGAAGTATTTATTATTTTATCTATATCTCACATCTACTTCAGCAAATCATCTGTTGATGGCAGTTGAGTTGTTCATCTATCCTTGGCTACTATAAATGATGATGTTAAGAATATTGGGGGTAATGTATCCTTTAAAGTTAATATTTTCATTCTTTTTTGAGATTTATACATAAAACTAGAATTCCTGCAGCATATAATGCTTCTATTTCTAGTTTTCTGAGCACTGTCCACACTTTTATAATAGTGGATTCATCAGTTTATATTTTCACCAACAGTGTACCTGGGTTCCATTTTATCGACATTGTTATTAACGTTTGTCATTTGTAGACTTTTTGTTAATAGCCATTTTGATCCTGTGAGATTATATTTCATTCTGGTTTTGATTTATGATTTCCTAATTAATAGCAAAGTTATGTTTCTTTTTATGTGCATGAAAATCATCCACATGTCTGTTTTTGAAAAATTTCAATGAAGATCTTTCAGCTGTTTTTATGTTGGGGGTCTTTGTTTTTTTAAATATTGTGTCTAATATGCTATATATACATTATGGATATTAATAGCTTGTTGGTCTCATTGTCTGAAACTCTTCCTTCTATTCTGTGTATTGTCTTAAGTCTTGCTGAATGTTTCCTTCACTATGCAAAAGGTTTTTCACTTCACAATTATACAAGAAGTGGAATCCCTATATCACATATTATACCTATTATTTCCTCAGTAAAATTAAAAACTGTTTTTGTTAGTTTTCCTTTTTTTTTTACTTAGGAGATAGATCAAAAGTAAAAATTGCTATGATTTATCTCATAGGCAGTTCTGCTCCTGTTGTTGGTCAGAAATTTTATAATTTCATGTTAACATTTAGGAAATTAATCTATTTTTGTCTTACTTTGTATAACATGGGAGGAAGTGCTCTTACATCTTCCTGTTACATGTACTGTCCAGTGTTCCCAGAACTACTTGTTGAAGAGACTGCCTTTTTCCCATTGCATACTCTTGCCTCCTTCATTGTAGACTAACTGACCATATGAGTGTGGGTTTATTTTAGGACTCTTTATTTTGTTCCATTAATCTATGTGACTCTTTTAGTGATATATTTTGATGTTTTGATTACTGTAACTTTGCAGTATATTCTTAAGTCAGGGAGGATAATACCCACAGCTTTGTTCATTATTCAAAGATAATTTTATAAAATTTGGGTCTTTCACAATTTTGTACAAATTTTTTCATTTTTCTCCTTGTTTTGTGAAGAAACATATGGATTCTGTCAGAATAGAAATTTACTACAAGGAAAAAACCTGAGAAAAATTGTAAATTGTGTAGGATAAATCATAGAATATTAAACAACCAATGGATTGCTGCAAAAATCAAAGAAAAAATACATAAAGAAATATGACCACAAAAACAAAGTCCATGGGGTATAGCAAATGCAGTATTTATAGGGATGCTTATAGCAAAATAATCCCACTTATACAAATAAGACACATCTCACTCTCATAAAATAATCTTACAAACAAAAGATGTAGAAAAATAATAAAGAAACTTGTTAGTAGATGGAAAGACAGCTGGAAGGTCAGAACAGAAATAAAAAAATAAAGATTAAAAATAGAAATATCTAATCAAACTACATAATGGCTTTTGAATGATAAATATAACTGATAAACTTTAACGAGACTCATGAGCAAAAAGAGAGTACAGATTAAAAAGCTCCAAAATAAATGAGAAGTTACAGCTTATATCAAAGTAACAGAAAGCATCATAAGATGATACAAGAAATTATATGTCAATTAAAATCAAATCCCTAGAAGAAATGGACAATTTCTTAGAAAGATATAATCTCCAGGATGGAATGAGAAATGGAGAATATTAACAGATTATCACTAATGAAACTGAATAAGTAATTAAACAAAATCTCCCAGAAACAAAATTTCAGGCCTAGGCAAATTCACAGGTGATTTCTTCCAAATATTTACAGAAGAGCTATTACCTATATTTCTCAGAGAATTCCAAAAATTTGTAGAGGAAGTAAGGCTTCCTACCCCACATTTGTTTATCACACTACTACTAAAAGAGGAACAAATATTTCATAAAATTACAGGTTATATACTACTGATAAGCATAGATGCAAAAATCATCACTAAATTGTTAGCAAAGCAAACAAAACATTAAAAGGATTATACAGTATTTTTAAGTCCCTTTTATTCCAGGGATGCAAAATTGTTTCATTACCCACAAATTAATCAATATGATACACCAAACTAACAAATTGAAAAATAAAAATTATATGGTCACCTCAAAAGAGTCATAAAATGTTTTGACAAATTCAATATCTATTTATGATTAAGTTTCTCCTCAAATTGGGCATGAGGAAACATACCTCAACACAGTTAAGGTCATATATGAGAAAAATTCAGCTAACATGACACTCACTGATTAAGAGCTGAAAGCGTCTCCTGTAAGAGAAGGAAGAAAACAAGAATGCTCACTCTTACCACTGTTATTCAGTATAATATTGGAAATTCCAGCCATAGCTATCCAAAATAAAAGTAAATAAAATATAGCTATTTCAGAAAAGGAGTAAAAGTATCTGCAGATGAAATACTTTAAAAAGAAATCCTAAAGAAGATGCCACAAAACTACTAGGGCTTATCAATGCATTTGGTAAAATTTCAGAATGTAAAGTTAACATACAGAAATCTTGCATTTCTACACACTAACAACAAGCTAACAGATAGAGGAAGTGAGGTAACTGTCTCACTTAGAGTTGCATTACAAAAAACAAAAAAATCAAGAAATGTATCCAACCAAGGAGGTAAAATACCTGTACTCAGAAAACAATAAAATATTTATAACTGAAATTGAAGATAATGCAAACAGATGAAAGGATATAATATGTTCATATATTAGGAAAAAAATTTTGTTTAAATGACAGTACTAGCCAAGAAAATACACAAATTACATTCAGTGCTTATCAAAATACAAAGTGCATTTTCAGACACTTACAAAAAATAAATCTTATATTTACATGTAAACACAAAAGAGTTGAAATCACTAAAAAAGAAAAGAAAAGAAAAGAAAACAAAACAAACAATCTAAAAATACAATCAACTTTGACAAAGAACAAAGAGGAAGTATCACTGTCCCTGATTTTAAACTATAATATAAATCTACAGTAATGAATATAGAAGTGGCACAGAATAAACAGAATAGTGGAACACAACAGAATGCCTAAAAATTAAATCAGACAGTTATGGTCATTAAGCCCATTACAAAAAATGAATATACATTGGGGGAAAGGTAATCAACAGGCACATGAAAATGGTCAACATCACTAACCATCAGAAAAATGCAAGTCCAAAACACAGTGAGATTTTATGTCACTCCTGTCAGAATGACAATGATCAAAAAGATAACAAATATAAATTTTGGTGAGGATGTAAGGAAAAGAACCCTGATCCAAAGCTTGAGTGAATGTAAATTTGTACTGCCACTGTGGAAAACACTCTGGAGTTTTATCTAAAAATTAAAAATGAAATATGATCCAACATTTCCAAATCTGGATACTTATTCCAAGAGAATAAATCACTAATCAGAAAAGATATATTCAACCCTATATTCACTGCTGCATTATTTACAATAGCCAGGATATAGAAGAAAATTAATTTCTCATCAAAAAATGATGGATAAAAAAAGTCTGTTTATAGTGTATATATCTAACCATCTATTAACTAAATATTTATCAATATTTGTATATATATATATGCATACACTCTAAATATGTATATATATATATGCTCACTGTATATATATATATGCACACACACACATAAAGTTTCAATGGTTTATAACTCAGTTCTAAAATGTATAAGTTCTTGCCATTTGCAACAAATGGGTAGACCAAGAGTGTAATATGCTAAGTGAAAAAAGTCAGATAGATAATGACAAATGTTAAATTATTTTACTCATATTTGGAATTTAAAACAAATTAACATAACAAAACAGAAAATGAGTTATAGGTATAGAAAGAAATAAGTTGTTCACAAGAAGGAGGGAAATGTGGTGAAGAAATAGAAAGAGTTGAGGAAAATTAAGAGAGAAAATTTTCCAGTTGCAAATTAAATGAGTCAGGGACAAGAAATTTCCTGTATGGGGAATAGTCAATAATTATGAAATATCTTTAAATAGCAACATATTATAACTATATTTATTGTTGTGATCAGTTTGAAATGTATTAAAATTTGCAAACATTTTGTTATGTAAGAGAAACTAACACAGTGTTATACATTAAAGTACACTTCAAAAACAAGCAAACATATTTATAGAAAAAAAACAGATTTGTAGTTAACAGAGGCAGGGGTTGGGAAAGCAGAATTACATTAATGCATTCAAAAGATACAAATCTTCAGCAGTTAAATAAACGTGTTCAAGGGATGCTACGTATTAACATGATAAATACAATTAATACTGTTTTATGTTATATATGAATGTTGTTAACTGATACATGTAGCTCAAATATCTACCCTGTGAACCAAACCTTACACAATGTGTTATGTCAAATATATCTCAATAAGAGCAGAAGGAAAAATGGAAAGACAATGATCATTGTTTCTCATGTCATTTCTCATGATTGTTTTTGCAGCAAATAATCTTGAGTCATGATAGACTTATCCTAGATAAAGATACTGATAAATAAGTGATTCTAATAAATTATACATAAAGATACTAATATAAATAGTGTTTTACCATGCCTTAAACTTTCTTCATGATAACAGCCCACTGATTCTGTAGGCATCAAAATTTCACTCTGTGTATTCATCTGAATTTTGGGAATGGATACAAAAGTTAACCATGGCTGCTTTTGCTGTGAGTGATAATGTTCACTGTCTCTGACCAAAGGTCTCTTCTCCCCAACAACATCAGTAAGAAAGGAACATGATAGGTTGCTAAAAATCTCAGCATGGTAAAATCTCAGAACTCCTACAATTCTTAACTGTTTTGCAATGGGAATGCAATACTGACAAAAACTTGATTTTGGATAACAATATGGTGTTTTCTCATGGTTGCATTAGGGGATGTGAAGATAATCCCTGGGATCCACAAGAAACACCCTCACTCAAGTGCTGGCAAAGAACTGTAAATGTTCTGCATTATCAGGACTGAGGACTGCTTTCAAAATTATGACTATGCTCACTGTATTCCAGGTAGTCCAACGAAAGAAAGGTTATTGGTATTTTTAGTTGACGGGAATACATCAGCAGTTCAGACTCTATAAATTAGTCAGCAGGTGTTCAAAGCCAAAATAAGTCGTGTCAACAATGAGAATTAAAAGAAAAAATTTTGGACATAAGTTTAAATTAAAAAGGAGACACAGTCATGTGCTGGGCTCTGGGGATTGGAGAATGTATATGCCTCAGTCCAATTCAAGGGTTCAGTGGCTTGGCCCTAGCATTAGCTCGGGATTCAATGAAAAGTTAACAGTGAACTGGGAGAAATATAAACTACCTCTCCCTGATCGGAAGAAAATCTGGTGGCTCAATGAAACTCTTAATTCGCAGACCTTCTGACAGGTGCAGAGGAATAATTCACTGATGACTCAACTAAGACAAACTTAGTTACTGCTTAACAATCCATCTTCACACACACACAGAGTGGTAGACAGATTTGTAGTATTAAGTGGGAAGAATTCAGTGGACAGAACTCATAGAATAGTTTTCAAAGCACCAGCCAACTTTTGTACTTTTGCCAATAGTCTAGATTTCTAAGGTAGAAAACTAGAGATGGACAAACAATATACTTCTTTAGGATTTCTAATTTTGAAAGTAAACTGTAGCTTTTGACTAATCAGTGTAGAACCTTGTTATGATGATCACGATAAGACACACTGTGTGATAAGAGAGCTGGAAACAAGCTGCTGAACCAGCCCATCTGATGCCCAGGCTGCTAATTTAATCAACAACATAGCCACCATGAGATTTCAGCTGACAAATTTAAAGCTTGATGTTTCTGTTACAGGAAATACCACTGCTGTCCAGACACAGATCTCCTGCTGCAAGTGGTCTCTTTTCTTCTCTTGGTAAAGGTCATATTGGTGGGATGTTGCTAGAGCTTACCCTGGCCAATTTGACCATTCTCCAGATTTTCACAGTCTTTCTTCACAACTGGTGACACATTTTCAGGACTCAATGTTGCCATTCCAGTCTTATCAGCAGACACTGGCTGCATGATTGTGAGCAGAAGCGTTAGGCTCCCTGACCTTGCCTATACTTTTTCCAGAATTTCAGCTCATTTCAAATTCTGAAAATGCTTCACCATTTATTTTAAATTAATGGGAAATAGACAAAGTCTTCCATGAATATTTTATATTTCCTAATATCTGCAAAAATTTGGTATTCTTGCAGTTGCACAAATTTCTAATTCTACCACCCTCACCTCTTTTTAGTCCACAAAGTTTAGATTGCAATTTAGTTACTGAATATGACCACCCCAACCAAGGGGCTACTACCTCTTAGATACTTCTTGTGTGAATGTTAGAATGGGCACAATTTATTTGGGGTGTATAAATCTACATTAAATGTTTGCAATGGCAGGGTCTCTTCTGTTTCTAAGAAGTCAATTAATTAGAAAACAGTATAGTTATTGGTATAGGGAAGAATATCAGCTATTTTGAGGTGGATGGATGATGAAGTAACAGGAAAAAATCCAGCAAATGAGAATGGAATGCTTTATGCCTCTGGAAGCATGAATTAAGAAGGAAATAATACTTTGTCTCCTGTACCTACCTCCAGTTACTGTGTTGAGTGACTAGTCCTTGGGCTACGAAAAGAACAAGATTGTGGTGAAGAGTAAAGACCATAACGAAACAGTTTGAAAACCATGAGAGTTTTATTGTTTCAGGAAACTAGATTTTGCTTAAAGCAAACATATATTTTTCATTCACTAAATACTAAAATGCATCCTGTGGCATTTGCTGTGCTTACTGTGCTGGTATCCAAGTTAGACAAGGAAAGGGGGATAGACAGAAAATATCTGGAGGAGGTGATTTCTGAGCTGAGACTGGGAAAATCTAAATAGGTAAAAGGAGGATATCCTTTGCCCAAGGATGAGCTGGAGCAAAAGTTCTGAGGTTGGATTTAATATGGTTGATAAGCATTTGCCTGGACGTATCTCCAGAAACAGTGAAACAAAAAGATATGTCAAATTAGTCAGATGCCAGATCTATAATGAAATGACTAAACTACGTTGAGTTTGTGGGATGAGAGTTGGAAAGGCATTTTGTGCCACCCTGAGGATGTAAGCATGTCTTTGGCTGGAACAAAAAAGAAACATAAAATATTCACTTGAAAATATAGTGTAGACTCTTGAGGGGAGAAAAAGAAAGCACCAATTGGAATGCTTTGAAAACGTCACAAAAAAACCATAGATAAAATTACTTCTTAAATTCTACCACAAGCTGAATGTGCCATCTGAGACTACATCATGTGACTTTTATGATACCAGAGATGACATAATAGAGACCATGATCCCTGGGCCGTTTCCTGCATTTATATCCTTTTCCAACATATCCTAACTAAACACTTTTAATACTTTCCAGGATGAACCAGAAACAACTTAGTAATTTTCCCTTTCTCCATGTTTTAGTTTTTTTACAAATTCTTCCATTTTCTTCTCTTCCTTACACAAATTATTTAAATATACACCCATATTGTTCCATTGAATGATCATATCAATCAAATATCTCTTTTTTTCTTTAAATGGTAACTTAGTCTTCCGTTTAACTCATTAATCAATTTTAAAAAAATGATAATAAATGTATACAACTCTGTTTATTGTTTAAATAAGAAAATTGCAGATATTTGTTGACATTTGCCAACATCAATTTTAATCTTTGTTATCCTGAATAATCTGGTAGTCCTCTGGTAGATCAGTTGTAATTAGGATGACGTTCATAAACTGAAGATGTCTGATGAGTTGGCCTTGAAAGAGTTGTAGCTGATGTATCAGTTATCACTGGCCCTGGAAACCATGGGTTGCTCCCTGGTTGAAGTTTAGAAAAATGACCTTCATTGGCAGATATATTGTGATATCTTTTTGGAAAAGTACAAGGCTTCACAGTCAGTCCAAAATAATTGCTCTGTATGGGAGAAAAGATGCTGTACTGAGAGTAGAATTTGTAGTTGTAATGAAGTTCACAACACGGCCATTTGCTTCAGTGTAGCTGCTTTGAGAGTGCCCGTGGACAGTGGTCAACTGATTTAGAACAGCACTCTGATCCACTGCATTTTGTTCTGGTGGTCTAACTGACATTGATGATGGAGGAGAAAAATTAACTCTGATCGAGGTAGTTGTATCACCCATTATGTGGCTAGTAGAGGGCTTTCTTATTAGAGGCATGTTTAAATTTGCAGAAAGTAAAAATGCACTTTCTCCAAAGTGTCAGAGACAAAACCAGAATTATTATTATCCATATTATCCAATGCTTTATAGTGCTACTTGTTGAAATCTTCAGCCAATGAAGATGCCAGAGGGGCCTTTTTAATCCCAACTCTTCTTTTTATTCTCACTAAAAGCTGGGGACAACATTGTTTAAAATTTATATTATGATAGAACTGCAGCTACAAGCAAATTAGAAAGATTTTTGTAATAATTTAGAACAAAATACAACACTGCATTAAGCCTAACCTATAAAACCTCAGATTTCACATTTACTATGCAAAGATAACATCATCAAAATATGAACATTGCTGACGATATTTTGTAGTTCCTTATTTGGAAAATACACATTTAAAGAGTATAGTCATAAAATTTAAGAAGTTAGCATTTGCAGTAACGCTGAATGCCACTTTTGAAAAGCAGCTTTAATACCTTTATTTAGATTTCTGGTAAGATTGATAGTTACCAGCAAAGTTACTTATAATCTGAACACTTAAGGCACTGTCTTCATTTATAAGAAAAAAAAAGGTTTATAGCCTTAGTAGATTTATACAATTTTCAAAATTTATCTTTTCATTTATATTAACATAGATTGATGTGCAAAATAATATTTTTTATATAAGTTACCAAGTGGTAACTAAAGTTTCTGAATACTTTGCTTAAAACAGAGACTTCTTTTCTTCTGCCAGAAAGTCAGCTAGACCAGCAGATTTTTGAAAATTCTACTGCACTTTACTAAACCCATAATGATTAAGCTGTCTAAATAAACCTTTCATACTTCCAGTTTCAAATATTCTGAAAGGGGCCTTTCTTTCCAAAACTTCCTTCTTAAAGACATCTTCATCAATCACTATGGAAGTTCCATTATCATCCCACCAGATGGATTTAAATTGGTCACTCCCAGACATTTCCCAGAGTTTTCCCAGACACAATGTGTGTATCATGGCCTTTTAATTAAGGATTCTTCAGACAAAGTCTGAAAAGCATTTTCTTCAATCATAGATCTCAGGTCCAAGTCCCCAGAGATTGTTTGATCACACAATAGAGATCTACCGGAGTTTCCTAAACCAGTTGGTCCATTTTTACGAGACACACCTTGAATTTCTGAAGAAACATGTGCCATTTCATATAACTTTTTCTACAGCTACTTTTCAAATCTGCATGATTTTGAGCACTGCAGCTTCAAATGCTGCTTTGGAAGGACTGCACAGATAAACTGCTAGGCCATCACAATGGTTCTCAACCTGAGTAGTCGTGATATTCCAAAACGTCTGGTCTCCTATCAACTCAAGTGTAACTTTAAGCCAGTGTTTACTTCCCATTCATCCAGTTAAAATGAAACATATAGGATGATTTTTTTCATAGTCTGATCTGCAAATATTAACCCCACAAGATCTTTTTAAACAGTTAAATATTTGGGTCTTTTAAATAAAACTAATCTCCATTCTTTTGTACACAAATTTATAACAGATTGGTGAACAGAGTATAAATAATGCAGAAAATATATAAAATAAATTTAAAGTTTTGGAATTTAAAGTGAAATTTGTGTAAAACCTGTACAGAAAATATAAATATTTCATCATCATTTGTAATTAAACTGAAACATAATTTGATTTGGAAATGGAAGTAGGTATTTATTTGTGTACTTAAGAATAAGTAGCTCTATATTCAAAACATGAGAAGAATAAATATCAGTTTATTTGGTATGTTTATATATAAACGTTTTATATTTATGAAATATAATTACATTAAAATAATCAATCAAATTTAAGAAATTCCAAAGGTGGAATTTTTGTTTTAAATTGTAATTCAGTGCTATAATTGAAACAAATGTAATTTTATATTCTACATTAAAATTGCAAAAGAGACAATCTTATTGTATATTTATAAATGTTTATTTTTGCCATTCTATCACACAGAAATTTATCAGACCTTATAAGTAATAAATTTTCTTGTCATCTTTATAATCCATACTCTTGGGGATTCTGTTAAGGGTTCAAAAATGATGTTGATAAATAGACTTATGCACAAGATACTGGGTTCAATAAGCATTGCCTCCATTAAGGGGCAAACATCAATCAAAAAACAAAGATATAACAGTATATGTATGTTGGGGTGGAAAAGACCAAGTAATACATTTTAGGAAGCAATATGTTTCTCAGTCCTGAAACAATAGGCATTGTTAGAATAATACGGCAATTTAAGCCAAGTGTCTTGTGCAATAATTGCAAATAATAGCTATGTTCTGTATCAGTAAACTGTAGCAAATCCAGTTCTACCAAAATTTATATTTTTTATTTAGAAATAAATTCCATTAAACATAAGCCAAACTCAAAATGAGAGATAAAATTTTTAAATAAATAAATGTACCCTCAAGCTACAATGTAAATTTTTCATTCAGTGTCTGTAAATCCATTCTAAAAAAATACTGGCAACCTGAATCCATGGCATTTTAAAAGTATTATAAACTATAGTTTAGTTGGATTTAGTCCTGATTCATAAATATTATTTAACATACACAAATGAATATATGTGATATCATCTCTTTAAAAAACAAAGAATTCAAAAATAACAATCTCAAAATATGTAGGAAAATTATTGCCTGGTCTGATCTTAACATTTTTATAAAAATATTCTTAAATTCGCTCTAGATATACTGTAACTAAGCATAATAAAAGCCATATATGAAAAACCCATGATTTACTTCAATTTAAATATTAACATAAAGGAAGGTTTTCCTCTGGTCCAGTAATAAGGAAAAGAAGCTCATTTTCACAAGTAATAAATTACACTACTAGAAGTCCTAGCCAGAACAACTAGTCAAGGAAAAATATAAAATTCATTCTACTTGTAATAAAGAAGTGAAATTCTTAAGGTTGACATAAATATGCATAAATAGTAAACTCCATAGTCTCCTCTAGTGAGTGTTTGAAGTAATGAACAAACTCAGTAAACTTGCAGAATACAAAATCAATATACAAATATCCGTTGCATTTTTGTATAGTAACAACACATTATCAGAAAGACAAATTTGGAAAACAATTGTGTGTAAATTAATACCAAAAAGATTAAAATAGTAATAAATTTGAAAAGTGAAATAAAAGTTCTAAACATAGATCTATATATTACAGGTGCAAGAAATATAAGTAAACAAAATAAATAGAAAGATATTCTGTGCTCATTGATTGTATACAATGTGAGGAAATATTCTTATCTAACTTTTACATGTTCAATCTCCCCAGCAGTAATTTTTGAGGAGAATGTCATTTCTTAATTTTATACTTTTGCTTCCTTTTTCATGGGTTAATTGATCATAGGTGTGAGGGAATATATCTGGTTGCTCTATTCTCTTCTATTGAATTTTGTCTGGTTTTGAGCCAGTATTATTTTGTTTTAATTACTAAAGCTTTGTAGGACTGTTTAACAACAGAGAATTTAACACCATTAGATTTAATACTCTTTTTCAAGATTATTTTGGCAGGTCATGGTCTTTGTGGTTACATATAAATTTTAAAATTATTTGTTCAATTTATTGGAGAAATCTCATGGGTATATTCACATGAATCACACTAAATGTAGATTGCTTTGAGTAGTATGGTTGTTTCAACCACATTGTTTCACATCATTAACATAAGAGATCATTTCATTTCTTAGGATCAGTTTTAATTTCCTTTATCAATGTTTTCTGTTTTTCAATGTATAGGTTTTCACCATATTTGTTAACTTCATTTATATGTGTCCTTTACATCTATATATAATTATATACATATTTGTAAACTCATTTCGTACACAGAAACAGTAGGCAGAAGGCAGTGGCACGACATATTCAAAGTCCTGAATGAAAGAAAGCTGTAATCTAAGATACTTTATCAAGCAAGGCAAAATTTTAGAATAGAAGGAGAGATAAATAACTACCACACAAGCAAATACTTAAAGAATTTAGCAAGAGAAAAAGAAAAAAAAAGATCTACTCTAAATGAAAAAGAAGCAGGATGCTATAGAAAAGAGAAAGGCATAATTAGAAAGGCAATATTTACAATGACTTACAACAGAATAAATATGATGTTGTAAAAAAGGACATCAAAATTTTTAAAGGTCACAGAGTGAAACAAGAAAATAGATAGTGGTTTCTTCTTGTTTGTGTTCTCTGTAGGATGGTTTTGAGGTTGTATTCTTATCAGTTAAAATAAACAAATATAGTATGGGTTAATATACATAGAAAACAAGGTAACCATAAGTCAAAAGCTTACAATGAAGTCACAAAGACAAAATGAAACCAAGGTAATAAATGAAAACTTATCAAGCCACAAAAACAAAAAGAAATGAATAAAAAGAAAATACCAAAACAACTGGAGAATGAAGTTACATATGGAAATAAACACCAGTCTATCAATAATTGTCACAAATGTTAATTGACTTTGTGCTTCAATCAAAAGATATGTATTGTCAGATGTGATAACACAACAAGACCCTACATTATGAAGCATAGAAGAGACCCACATTATTAAGAGGAACACACATCAATTGAAAGTCAGAAGGTGGAAAAATATATTCCATGCAAATGCATATGACAATAAAGCAGGACTAGCACCACTGACTTTATAAAATTATACATTACAAAAAGACCATAGAGAACGATAAACAAGGACATGATATAATGATTAAAGGAGCAAATCAATCAAAATGAGGGTATTATACCTATTAAGATATATGCACTCAATATAGAACCACCTAAATACATAAAGCAAATACTAATAGATAAAAAAAGAGAAATCCCTGGGAACACAATCAAAGTAGGAGACTATAACTCTACATTACCATCACTGGAGTGGTCTTTCACACAGAAAATTAATAAGGGAAAATAGATACTAAATACATTATAAAATAATTGGAGATGCTTGATATTTTCAATACAGTACTTCTCACCAAAAGAGAATATACATTCTTTTCCTGTGCACAAGGAACATTTTCTATGAAAGATAATGTACTCAGGCACTCAAGAATCCTCAACAAATTTAAGAAGATAAAAGTTATTTCAAGCATCTTTTCTGAGTATAATACCATGAAACTAGAAATCAATCACAGAAAACCAGGGAGAAAAAATGACAACATCCAGAATAAAAAACATGGTAGTAAAACAATAGGGGGAGGTGATGAAGTAAAACAAGAAATTAAAAAATATCTTGGGAAATATGACAAAACACTACACAAAGTCTATTGGATACTGTTAAATCAGGCTTAATAGGGAAGTTCATAGTGACAAGGCCCTCTTCAAAGTAGAAGAAAAATTTCAAATAAATTATCAAACGTTCTATGAAAACTAATCAAGAAAAGAAGAGCAAACAAAACCAAAAGTCAACAGAAAGAGGAAAGAAATAAAGATCAAGGAATAAATAATTGAAATAGAGATTAAAAAATAGAAAAAAATCAATCAATTTCTTTTTTGAAATAGTAAACAATATTGACAAATCTCTGAACAGGCTTCCCAACAAGAAAAGAGATAGAACACAAATAATATAGGAAATGAAAATTGAGAAACTAAAAAGAGTACAACAAATTTACCAAATATCATAAGGGAATAACATGAGCAACTGTGTGGAAACAAACTGGATAACCAGGAAGAAATGGAGTAGTTTTTGTAAACATTCAGCCCACCAATATTGCATCAAGGAGAAGTTAGCCATTTGAACTGACAGGTCACCAGAAATGGAATAGAATTATCAATTAAATAAAAAATCTCTGCAAAAAAAATTCAAACCCAAATATCTTCACTGGGGAATTTGACCAAACATACTAAGAAATACCCATACCAGTCCTCCTCAAACTCTTCAAAAAGATTGATATGGAGAGAGTACTTCCAAACACTCACCATAAGGCCAACATCAATCTGATACCAAAACCAGACAAAGACACTACCTCAAAAAGATAACTATTGGCCAATATCTTTGATAAACATAGAAGTAAAAGTCCTTGAGAAATTATTAACAAACAGAATCCAAAAGCATGTAAAAAAAAGATCATGAACCATGGACAAGTTAGGTTCATCCCAGGAACACATGGATGGTTGAACATATGCAAATCAATCAATCAATTGTGATACACCATATCAACAAAAGAGAAGACAAAAACGATATGATCATCTCAGTAGATGCAGAAAAAGCATTTGATAAAATTTAACACCTATTTGCAATAAAAGTTCTTATCACAGTGGGCATAGAGGGACCATATCTCAACTTAATGAAAGCTATTTATCACAAACATATAGTCAGCATAATACTCAATGGTGAAAACCTGGAACCCTTCCCACAAAAACCTGAGACAAGACAAGGATGCCCATTCTCACAATTTCAATTCAATATAGTCTTGGAATTCCTAGCCACAACGATCAGGTAAGAAAAAGAAATAAAAGTATTCAGACTGGAAAAGAAGAGGTAAAATAGCCACGATATGCAGACATGACACTATATAAAGAAAACTGTAAAAGCTTCATAAAGAATACTTAGGCTAAAAAAGGAATTGGGCAAGGTAGCCAGAGTAATATACAAAAACCAATCACATTTCTTTACACTACCATTTAATCAACAGGAAAACAAAGCATAGAAACAACCCCTTTTATAATTGCACCCAAAATTATAAAATGCTTAAGAGTAACTCTGACCAAGGAGGTGAATGACTTATACATGGAGAAAAAGAAAACATTGATTGAGGAATTCAAGAAAGATTTCAGGAATTGAAAAGATACCCTATGGCCTCGTAATGGAAGATAAAATATTGTTAAAATGGCCATACTACCCAAGGCAATCCACAGACTTATTCTGAGTTCCTATCAAATTTTTCAAAACATTTCTTTTTAGGACTGAAACAAATGATCTTAATATTTAAATAGAATCAAAAAAGATCCATAATTTCCAAAACAAAATTGAAGAAAAAGAAAGAGGCTGGAGGAATAACCTACCTGGTCTCCATACACTATTGCAGAGCTACAATAATCAAAATGTCATGATATTGGTACAGAAACTGGCATACGGACCAATGGATCAGAAGAGAGGGCCTAGGAATAAATGTACAGGCCTATGTTCAATTAATATTTTACAGAGTAGCCAAGAATATGACAGACAAAAGACCATCTCTTCACCAACTGGTGTTGGGAAAACTGGACAGCAGCATGCAGAGCAATGGAGTTAGAACATACACTTCACTCCATACACAAGAATAAACTCAAAATGACTTGAAGACTAAAATGTAAGGCAATACACAGTTAATCACCTAGAAGAAAATATACGCAAAACACTCCGAGATAAATCGCAGCAATGATCTCCTAAAACAGCCTAACCAGGTAATGGGTGTAAGATCAAAATTAATAAATAGGACCTAATTAAACTTATAAGATTTTGCACAACAAAGGGAACCATAAACAAAGCAAAATGACAACCAACAGGATAAAAAAAAATTTAGAAGTGATGCAACTGACAAAGGCAAAATTTCCAAAATATAAAGAGTTCATACAACCTAATAATAATACTTAAAAAAAAACAAGAATCCCAATCTGAAAATGGGCAGAAGCCATAAACAAGCAAGTCTCCATTAGAAACATACAAATGCCAAAAAGATATATGAAAAAAAATTGCTCACTATCATTATCAGAGAAGGGCAATTCAAAACTCTAATGAAGTATCACCTCACAATAGTCTCAATGGCCATCATACAAAAGTCCACAGATAATAAATGTTGGGGAAACTGTGGAGAAAGGGAAATCTCCTACACTGTTGTTAGGAATGTAGATTGGTGCAGTCAATGTGGAAAACAGGATGGGGATTCCTCAAAAGAATAAAAATAGACTTAACATATGATCCAGCAAACCCACTTCTGGGTATATATCAAAGAGAACCCTAATTCAAAATGTCACCTGCACCCCAATGTTCTTAGCAGTGCTATATACAACAGCCACGACATGGAAGCACCGAAATTGTCCATCAACAAATAACAGTCTTCAGAATTTATGCCATATTTACACAATGGAATAATATTCTGCCATAAAAAATGATAAAACAATGACATTTGCAGCAAAATGGATGTCCACATAATGTGTCATTCTAATTGAAGTAAGCCAGAAAGAGAAAGAAAAATAATACATAACATGATATATGTAGAACCTTAAAAAAATTTGGATGAGAACACTATGATTTCATGTACAAAACTGAAACACCGTTGCACATCAACTTAATATTCTTATGGTTACTGATGAAAAGGGCTTGGAGAGGATATTTTTGGGAGCTGTAGAGTTATAAATGTTATCCACTATATATAAAAATAGATGTTTTCAAAATTTCTATTGTATGACACAGGGCAGTATGTTAAATATTGTGAAGTTAAATTTAGTAAGCACACAAATATATGCATGAAGTGGGACACTGTGCTAAACACCACAGATTGACACAATGTAAATGGCAGTACTTCAATGATAAATAAATTAATAAAAAAGTAAATAAGTAAGAAAGTAAATAAATAAATAATTAAATAAATAGTATTTAATAAAAAAGAAATACAAAGATACACACTACTTAAATTTACACATCAAGATTCTAGGAGAAAACAGAAAGAAGAAGAAAATTGAATGAATGAGAGGAAGGCAAATAACAACAGAACCAATTGAAAAGATAAAAAAAAAATCTAACTCTGTTTTAATCATAAATTGTGCAAACGTTTAGGTTGATTAAGAAAATAACGACTCAAATAAAATTAGAAATAAAATAGAAGACATTACTACTGATGATATAGAGATGCATAGCATCATAAGAAATTACCACTAGCCAACAATTTGAATGACCTAGAACTAAAGACATATTCCAAGAAACATATGTCTTCCAATTCTGAATCTAGAAGAAATTAGAAAGTTAAATAGAGCAAAAGTGTGTATGAGTAAATCAGTAATCAAAACCTCCCAAAACATAAAACATTCAGAAGATGACTTTACTGCTGAATTCTGTGATACATTTGAAGAAACTTTCTCACCAATTCTTCCTCAAACCATCCAAGAATTTGAGGGGGGTGAAAGTATTATAACTTGTTTTATGATGCCAGCTTTATTTGCATAACAATGCTAGAAAGGACATTATATGCAAAATATAGAATACTATCCCTGATGTACGTATGTGCCAAAATTCTCAACAAAACACAAGCAAAATGAATTCAACAACACATTTAATGTATCATACACATACATGAGTAAAGGGATTAATCCCTGGATTTAAGGATACTTCAAAATATTGAATTCAATAATGGTGACATGCCTCACTAATAGAATGAAAATTAAAACTCACATAATCATCTCAATAGGTGTGGAAAATCATTTTACATACTGCAACAACCTTTTAAGATATTCCCAACAAGTTAAATTATTCAGTGGCACAATATCATATACACTCAAACACTGTGTCGAGAGAAATGAAGCAGTTCTCTGTTCATTGATTCTTTGGAAAAGGGTTTATATAGGACATGCACAATGCCTCACATATCTAAGTTATAACAATGATAATAATCTTAAGCTATTTACATCCCCATACTCTCGCAGTAAGCACAGAATTTTAAGTGATCAAGGATTGTGTTAAAGTTCATCACGGAAATTCATTAAGTAGGCCATTTCTTATCCAGCAGGCTGTGCCTGTCTTAGGTTGTCCTCCTCTGAGGATCTTACCCAGCATACTCTATACAGCCATCCATACTGAATATATTGAGTAGGCAATTTCATATCCAGCCTGGATATGTGACATTCCTAACAGATTGTTTATCAGTTCAGCCCATGAGCTTATTCTCTAGAGCCTTCAGACAGGGGCCTACAAACCCAACATCCCTTGACAGAAAACTGGATGAAGAAAATTTGGTGTATATATGCAATGGAATCAATACTTTGCATTCCTATCATCAGTGTCCATGGCGTTCTGTTTTCTCCTCAATCTCACCAACATATATTTCTTTTCTTTTTGATGAGAGCCTTCTGACAAGTGTGAAGTCTTGTCTCATTTTTGGTTTATGACTTTCCTTCTAATTCATAACTCTGAACACAATTTCATGTGTCATTTAGCCAACTGTATGTTTTCTACAGAAAATTGATTGTGATTAATCTATTCTGTTCCTATGGACTTTTTTTTTAATTGAATTGTTTGGTCTTTTTTGTTGTTGTTGTGTATGTTTGCATATATTTTGGATATTAGCACTTGATTGGAAAATATCACTTGCAAATATATTCTCCCATTGTGTTGGTTGACTTTTCATTTTATTGAACATTTCTTATGCAGTGTAAATCTGTTTAGACTTATACAGTCAAATTTCTTGGTTTTGCTTCTGCTTCCCTTGCCAGAGGAGACATATGAAGAATCAAATTAAGTCAAGTGTTCTTCTTATGTTTTATCCTAGGATTCTTTGTTTTCAGGTTTTATATTTTATATGCCCAGGAGTGGGTTTGCTGTGTCATATGATAGATCTATTTTTATTATTTAAAGGAAATTGCATACTGTTTCCAAAGTGTTTGCACCAATTTTCATTCCCACCAACAGCGTTGGAGTGTCCCTTTTTCTCTACAACCTCCACAGTCTTTATTATTTGTATACATTTTGATGAAACCCCTTCTCAATAGTGTGAGGTAAAACATTATTTTATTTTTTTCTTTCCTTTGTATAATGATTAGCAATGTGAGCATGTTTTTATATTCCTGTTTGTCATCTGTGTGTCTTTTTTAGAGAATTATCTTTTGCTCATTTTCTGGCTGAGTTGTCTGTAGATTTTTGAAATGGAGTTGTATGAACGATGTGTATTTTAGAAATTAGCCTCTTGTTGATTACATTGTTTCCTAATGTTTACTTCCAGTTGGAAGTTCACATATTCATTCTGATTATTTTGCGGTGTAGAAGCTTTTAAGTTTAATTAGGACCTATTTGATTATTTTGCTTTTAATGTTTTCAGCTTGGGAGAGTGACATAGGAAAATTCTAATACAATTTATCTATTGTTTTTCCTATGTTAGTTTCCAGGAGTTTTATTGTGTCATGTATTATATTCCGATATTTAAAGCATTTTGAGTTTATATTTGTACAGTGTGAGGGAGTGTTCTAATTTCATTGATTTACATGTAGATGTCTAGCTTTCTCAACATCACTTGCTTAAGACTGTCTTTTAGGCATTGTATATTTTTGTTTCTTTGTCATAGTTTAGTTGACCATAGGTGTGATGTATTATTTCTGCCTCTGTGTTCTGTTCCAGTGATATAGAAGTTTGTTTGTTTTCCAGTATTGTGCTGTTTTGATTACTGTAATTTTGTAATATATTCTGAGATGTGGGAGGGTTATGGGTTATGCGGCCAACTTTGTTCTTTTTCCTGATTGCTTCTTTTGCAGTTTTGGTTCTTTTGCAGTTCCATACAAATCATAGGACTGTTTTTATTTCTGTGGAAAATATCATGTAGTTCGATCTGAATCACTTTATATCTGTAGACATCTTTGTAGTATGTATATTTTAGCAATATTAATTGCTCTAAACTAAGACCTTGAGATTTCTTTTCATTTCTTAACATCAGCTTAAAATTTTTTTTATCAGTGTCCTTTTGATTTTATTATCTTGGTTTTTTCATAGGTTATTTATTTTTTGATCTGATTTCATATGGATTTTTTAAAATTATGGTATATTTCATTGTTAGTGTAAAGAGATTTGACAATTTTTGTATATTAATCATGAATCATGCAACTTTGTTAAATGTCTTTATTAGATTTAGTTGTTCTGGTTTGGAGAATCTTAAGGGTTCCCTATATAGATTATTATGTCATCCAAAATAAAAATGTTTTATTTCATTCAATCCAATTTGAATAAATTTTTTTCTATTCCGATTTCTGTTGCTTGGACATCCCATACTGTGTTTATTAGAAATGGTGAGAGTGGGCATCCTTTTCGTATTCCTTAATTTGACTTTCACTTTTTCAATTTTGCTTATTATGTTGTAAGTTTTTCTGTAATAAATGACTTTAGTTATGTTGAGATATATTTCCTGAATCCTACTTTGGTAAGTGGTTTCTATTGTTGTTGTTGCTGTTGTTATTGTTGTTGTTGTTGTTGTTATTGTTGTTGCTTTTCTAATGAATAAATGTTGAATTTTGTGAAATGCTTTTAATGGGTTTATTGGGATAACCACATCGTTTTCTGTATTACTTTTGTTAATGTGGTGTTTCAAACTGATTAATTTGTGTGTGTTGAACCTCTCTTGTGACACTGCAATGAGTCCAAGTTGATCATGGTATATGATTCATTTTTGGCATTGCTGGATTTGGTTTGCTAATATTTTTTTGTGGAATATTTGCATCTAAATCAATCAAATATATTGGCTTGAAGTTGTCTTTGCCCATACTTTGTTTTTGGCTTTGCTATCTGGGTGATGAAATCTTCATATAATTAATTTGGGAGTTTCCCACACCTTCACAATTTTTGAATAGTTTGAAGAGTATAAGTTCAGCTGTGTATTTTTGTATAGTTCTCCAAGGGAGCTGTTTATATCTGCACTTCTTTTCAACAATTTTTTTAAATGCAGATTCTATCTTTCTCCTAGTAAAGTTTGTTCAAATTATTTGTTTCTCCTTATCTCTGTCTCTTTCTAGACATTTGTCTATTTCTTCTAAATTGTCTATTTTATTGGCATATATGTGTTGACAAAATGAACACTTTTTTTGTATATCTTAAGTAAAAATAGTTATTTCTCTTCTTTTATTTCTGGCTTTATTTCTTGGGAGCATCTCTCTTTCCTTCATGATGCACCTGCCTCGAGGTTTTCTGATTTTGCTTATCTTAAAAAGAAAACATAAATCAAAATCTTTTGTTACATTAAACTTTGAATAGTTATTTTTCCTCTATAATTTATATTTGCACCTGTAATATTAACGATCATGTTTTTTTTTAATTTTTACTGGTTTACAGTCATTTTACAAAGTTGTCTGAATTCCAGCATAGAGCACAATTTTTCAGTTAAATATATTCATTTGCTGTCCCATTTTTTCTTCTGTGAACTGCCGTAAAAACTTTTATACATTTCCCTGTCCTATACAGTACAATCCTGTTTATCTATTCTACAATTTTGACCTCCCAGTCTATCTCTTCCCACCCTGCGCCCCCTTGGCAACCAAAACATTGTATTCTAAGTTTGTGTGTCTTCTTCTGTTTTGAATTTTGGCTTTTTTTGTTTTGTTTTGTTTTGTTTTTAGATTCCACTGATGAGCCATCTCATATGATATTTTTCTTTCTCTTTCTGGCTTACTACATTTAGACAGATTTTCTCCAGGAGCATCCATGTTGCTGAAAATGGTGTTATGTTGTTATTTTATATGTCTGACTAGTATTCCATTGTATAAATATACAACCTCTTCTTTTTCCATCAACTGTCAATGGACATTTAGGCTGTTTCCATGTCTTGGCTATTGTAAGTAGTGCTGGCTATGAACATTGAGGTTCAAGTGTCATCCTGAAATAGGGTTCCTTCTGGATTTATACCCAGGAGCGGGATTTCTGGGTCATATGGTAAGTCTATTCCTAGGCTTTGAAGAATCTCCGTACTGTTTTCCACAGTGGCTGCACCAAACTGCATTGCCACCAGCAGTGAAGGACGGTTCCCTTTTCGCCACAGTCTCTCCAGCACTTGTCATTTGTGGATTTTTGAATGATGGCCATTCTGACTAGTGTGAGATGATACATCACTGAAGTTTTGATTTGCATTTCTCTGATAATCAGTGATATTGAGCATTTTCTGATGTGTCTTTTGATCATTTGTATGTCTTCCTTGGAGAATCGCTTGTTTAGGTTTTCTGTCCTTTTTTGGATCGTGTTGTTTGTTTTTTCTTATTCAGTTGGATGAGCTGCTTATATACTCTGGAGATCAAGACTTTGATGGTTTCATATGCAAATTATTTTCCCATTCCGTAGGTTGTCCTTTTGTTTCACTTCCGGTTTCTTTACTGTGCAGAAGCAAGTAAGTTTCATTATATATCGTTTGTTTATTCTTGCTTTTATTTCTTCTACAAGAAGATTTTTGAGACTTATTTCAGATAACATTTTGTCAATAGTTTCCTCAAGGAGGTTTATTTTATCTTGTCTTATGTTTTAGTCTTTGACCCATTCTCAGTTTATTTTTGTGTAGGTTGTTCTAGCTTTATTGGGAGTGTTCTAGCTTCATTGATTTACATGCTGCTGTCCAGTTTTCCCAACACTGTTTGCTGAAGGAACTGTCTCTATTCCATTGTATTTTCTTGCCTCCTTTGTTGAAGATTAATTGACCAAAAGTTTGTGGGTTCATTTATGGGCTCTCTATTCTGTTCCATTGGCCTATATGTCTGTTTTCCTTCCAATACAGTGTTGTCATGTTGACTGTACCTCTGCATAATATCTGAATCTTTAGCGTAAAAATATGTCACTGATTTCTGAACCTAATCTTGTAACCTGCTACCTTGCTGAATTCCCTGATCAACTTTAGTACTTTTTGCCTGGATCTTGCTGGGTTTTCTTTATATAGTAACATATTATCTGCATAGAGTGAGACTTTACATCTTCCTTTCCAATTTGCAACCCTTTTAATTCTCTCCCTTGTTTGATCGCTGTGACTAGGGCTTCCAATTTTATATTGTGTTGGAGTGGTGATAGTGTGCATCCTTATCTTGTCCCAGATTTCAGTTGGAAATTTTGACTTTCTTACCATTGAGTACTATGTTGTCGGTAGGTTTGTATTCTATAGCTTTCATGATGCTGAAATATGTTCCCTCTATGCCCACTTTGGTGAGATTTTTTATCATACGTGGGTGCTGAATTTTATCAAATGCTTTTAATGCATCTATTGAGATGATCATGCCGTTTTGGTCCTTTCTCTTATTGATGTGCTGTATTACACTGATTGATTTCCATATGTTGAACCACCTCTTTGTCCTTGGCATGATCCCCACTTGGTCATGATGTATAATCCTTTATCTGTGTTTTTGGATTCTATTTGCTACTATTTTGGTGAGGATTTTGGCATCTGTGTTCATAAGTGATATTGGGCTATAATCCTATTTTTTGGTAGTGTCTTTGCCTGGTTGTGGTATCAGGGTGATTGTGGCTTCATAGAAAGTCTTTGGGAGTATTCCTTCATTTTCAATCTTCTGGAAGAGTTTGAGAAGGACAGGTATGAGTTCTTCTTTGTATGTTTTGTAGAATTCCTCACTGAATCTGTCCGGTCTTGGACTGCTATGTATAGGGAGGATTTATATTGCTATTTTGATTTCATTTCAAGTACTTTGCTTGATCAAGTGGTCAGTTTCTTCTTTATTCAGTATTGTTTGGCAGCATTTTTCCAGAATATTTTCCATCTCCTCTAGGTTATACAGTTTGTTTCAATATAATTTTAATAATACTTTCATGTGATATTCTGTATTTCTTTTTTATTTGTTGTTATTTCTCCATTCTCCTTTCTTATTTTGCAAATTTGTGCTCTCTCTCTTTTCTTTTTTTTCAGTGTGGACAGAGGTTTTTTGATTCTACTTACTTTTTTGAATAACCAGCTTTTGGATATGTTGCATTATTCCGTATGGTGTTATTAATCTCTATTTTATTTATTTCCTCCACAATATTTATGATTTACTTCTTTCTGCTGCTTTTTGAGTTTTTTTGTTCTTCTTTTACTAGTGTATTCTGCTGGTGGGTTCAACTGTTTATTTGTGATTCTTCTTCTTTTTTAAAGAACGCCTGTATCACCGTAAATGCCACTCTCAGCACTGCTTTTGCTGTGTCCCATAAATTTTGTGTGGTTTTGCTTTCATTTTCTTTAGTCTCAAGGTACTTTTTCATTTTTGCTTTGATATGTTCATTGAACCATTGGTTTTTTAATAAAATATGGTTTAATCTCCATGTTTTCCTTTTGTTGTCATTTGTTTCTCTGTTGTTGATTCCTAGCTTCATGGCATTGTGTTCAGTAAATAATGTATCATTCCTTCAATCATTATATAATGTCCTTCTTTATCTTTCTTTATGGCCTTTAAGGTCTACTTTGTCTGCAATTAGTACTGCAACACCTGTTTTTTTGGCTTTTCCAATTGTATGGAATACCCTTTTCCATTCTTTTACTCTCAATCTATATGTGTCCTTCTCTCTGAAGTGGGTGTGTTCTATGTAGCATATTTAATGTTCTTGCTTTATTATCCAACATGCCACACTATGAATTTCAACTGGAGCATTTAGTCCATTAATATTTATATTAATTCATGATATGTTAGAGTTTATTGCCTTTTTAACCTTATTTTCCATTTGATTTAGCATTTCCTCTTTGTTCCTTTCATCTTCTTTTTATGGTTTGGTAATTTTCCATTGAATTATCATGAATTATATTTAGTTTTTGTGACTCCTTGTAAGTTTTTGTCTTCTTGTTACCCTTTTTTATAAGCCTTTTTGACCATTACTATAACTGCTTTTATTAAAATGATAGTAACATGATCTCAAACCCATCCTACTGAGAACACAAAATTTTAAATGGAAAGACCAAAAAAAAAGTCATATTTTCCTGCCTCCCTCTCCCACTCTCAATGATTTCTATATATTATTTTAAAATTTTGTATCTCTAAACACTATTTATTTTATTTCCTTCTGTACTTTGATCACTCCATTTTTGAAATCTTGATCTATTTGGATATCAATGTCTATTTCACTGATCTTTCTTTCAGAGGATTTCTCATGTTCTTTAAATTGGGAATGGTTTCTCTGATCCTTCGTCTTACTCCTACTTCTCTGGCTCTGTGGTTTTTGGGGTATCGGTTATCTATTGTGGTCCTAAAGGAGTTTATCTACCTAATGCCTATGTAGTAATACAACTTAGAAAAGAGAAAAGAGAGAGAGAGTGATAAAGAATTTTAAAGAAGGGAGAAATAAAGCTTTGAAGACATTGTATAATGAATAATAGAAAAGAAAGTTGAAGCAGAGTTTTGAAAAGTAATAGTAATAAAAATATTTTTTAAAATTTCAAAGGTATTAAGATGGGGGTATATATAATTACAGAAGAAGTAGAAATTAGGAGAGTAATAGAAAATGGAACCAGAGAAACCGATTAAAACTAGGGAGTGTTCAGTGTCCTCCTGGAGATGGTATACATTTTATGTAAAATCTTTCGGTATTCATCCTGCTTTGGAAGCTCAGCTTGCTGTTTCCAGATGCCCTCCATTGGAGCCCTCATCTGTGCTGCTCCAGGGCATGTTGGCAAGCAGATCATTCCTAAAACCAACTCTGGGTCAGCTCACCTGACTCTGGGCTGCTTGTCACTGCCTTGCTTGATGCTGCAGTCAGATGTTTCAGACTGACCAGGCAGGATTGGGCATCACACCCTCTCCAGCACCATGGTCAGGGGCTGTATTCCTGCCCAATATTTGAAGGGCCATCCGCCCTCTCAATTTGCTGATCACTCTGCTGCTCTGTGCCACTGTATGCTCTGCCTCATGTTTGCACACTGGAAGCGGGCTCAGGGAAGTCTGAGGAACAGCCCTCTCCCTGGTCTGGGCCAAAATCCAGCTCGTTTGTCTTGGCGGACAAGTTCCCTGATTAACCATTACAGTAGGTTCCTATCTGCCTCAGGCTTTAGACAAGTCTCCGTCTGGCTCTTGAGGCTGCTAAGTCCTTAGGTGTAGATGCAGTTTTGCCCCCACTGCCACCTGGGTGCAAAGCACCAGTAGGTATAGTGGCAGTGTCTCAGCCCTAGCTCTCTTCACCTAGAAAATTTGTGGAGTTTCAGAGATGGGGAATGCACCCTTCCACCCACAGGGCACATCAGCCCCTTTGTCTTATGGAGGGCCCAGATTGTTCTGCCCTGTGCACCCACAGCCATGGCACAAAGCCCAATCCATTCCACTGGGCTGCCACATTGCAGCCATCCCCATCTACCACCCAGTTCTGGCAGCATGGCCCTGCCCCCAGCTTCCAGGCTGCATCATTTGCTATGTCCCACAGGGATCCTCTGTGCCTGTTTAACTTAGTTCTGTCCATCAACTTATACTTTGTACAGATCCAAGACTTGGAGGCTCCCCCTCCATCCTGGCAAACTCTCAGTTGAAGAGGGGTGACACAGTGAATGAGCAGCAGTCCGTCTTTGCTGCTCCCTCCCCATGGTACCTGTCCCACTCTGTTTTGCCTTTTCTTCTTTCTTTCTTCCTTTTCTACTACCAGATTTTTTACATCTTTATCTATTGAAGAGGACAATGTTCTGTCACAATTCTGCATGTTCTCTGGTTAGCTGAGTGGGTCAGTGGATGTGAGTCTTGGTGCATTTGTGGGAAAGGGTGAGCTACAAGCCTCCATCTGCTCCAGCATCTTTGCCTCCCTCCAAAAAAGTCTCACTTTGTGGTGGAAGATAAACCTAGTCTTGAAATAAATGGAAAAGTTATTCCATGGAATTGACATAAAGTGCAGATTGCAATGCTCTACTCATACCAAATACGTTTTTAAATAAGGGCCAAATTGAAAGAAATATGAGATTATATAAAGAAAAAGATATCAATAAAAAAATTGGGAATTACACTCATTAAATTATATATGGACCAACACCATAGAACCTAAGTATAAAAAGAAATTTTAGTAGACATGAAAGAATTAATTCATTATAAAACAATAATAGTAGATGAGCTTAACATCTCACTATTGTGATGATCATATCATCCAGCAAGAATATCTGTAAGGAACCAAAGGTCTTAATAGCATATTAGATCATTTGAACACAACTGTGTTATTAGACACTGCATTAGAAAGGCAGAACACATGACCTTTTCAAGTGTGCACTGGATCTTATCTAAGCAATTAACCACATATTATATCATGAAATAAGCTTCAGGAACTTTAAGCAAATATAGATTACAGCAAGTTTTTTTCCATACACAAAACTATGAAACTTTGCATCAACTCTAGAAAGAATAGGAATAGTACAAACATGAGGTAAAACCACATCCTTTAAAAAAATACAATAAAATGAGTTTAATGATGAAATCAAAGAGGTAACAGAATCATACCTGGAGACAAACTACAATGAAAAGACAGCTTAATAAATGTATGGGATGCAACAAATACAAATCTATGAGGTAAGTTGTGAACAAATCAGGCCTTCTACAAGGAACAAGAGAAACCTCATACAAAGGACCAAACGTACTCCCAAAATAACAAGAAATAAGAACAAACAAAACCCAAAGGCAGTAGAATGAGAAATCTTAAATGATTAGGTTGAAAATAAATAAAAGTTAAAAAATAAATTACAAATCATAAAATAAACAGCTTTAATTTTACTTAAAATATTAAAAAACAGGAAAGCATTTAGCCAGCCTTATCAAGAAATACAGAGACTGGACCCAAACAAAATAAGAAATGAAACAGTAGAAATAATATCTGATATTACAGAAATACAAAAAAAAGATTATGAAAGCACTATGAGCTGTTACGTGACAAGCAACTGGACGACCTAAGAAAATGAACAAATTTCTAAAACCGTACAGCCTGCCAAGACAGAATAAAGAGAAAACTGAGAACTTGAATAGATCAATCAGTATAAGTTAAATAAAATGTATAATTTTATAAACACCCCTTGAACAAAATGCCTGGACTCCTTCATTAAAACACCTTTCCCCCCAAGTATTTTAAAAATTGAAGGAGGAAGGACAATTCCCAAAGATATTCCATGAGGCCACCATTACCCTTATAACAAAACCAGTCAAAGACACAACCAAAAAAAAAAAATGAAAATGAAAATCCAATATTATTGATGAATATAGATTCAAAAATACTCGAAACACTTCAACAAATTAATCCAGCAATACATAGAAAGGATTACAAACGTTGATCATTTGGATTCCTTCCAGAGTCAAAAGGATGGTTCAACATACACAAGTCAAGCAGCATGACACATATCTAATAAAGGAAAGACAAAATTCACAAGACCATGTCAATACACAAAGAAAAAGCATTTGACAAAATTCAACATACATTCATCATCAGAACTCTCATGAAAGTGAGTACAATGGGAACATTTATCACCATACAAAAGGCCATTTATAACCATTTATAATACTCAGGCGAAAGGCTGAAAGCCTTCTGGGTAAATTTGGGATCAAGACAAGGATTCCTACTCTCACCACTTCTATACAATAGTAATAGAAGAAAGGAAAAGGAAAAGAAAAATAAGTAAAAGAAATGCAAAATAGAAAGAAAGGGGCAAAATTGTCACTAGTACTGAAGACATAACAATCTACACAGAGAGTCCTATGGGCTCCACACTGACTATTATGAACAATAAATAATTTTATCAAGGGAGCAGGGTACAAATTTAATGTAAAGACGTCTCTTGCATTTGTCCACGTTGATCATGAGATACCATAAAATGGACATTGAAAGCAATAATATTTAAAACCCCATAACCCCGAATATCTTGGAATAAATGTAACCACATATGTGAAAGATCCATACACTTAAAAATATAAAACATTGGCAAAGAAATTAAAAATGATTCAGAGAATTGGAAAGATGTCTTGTGGTCTTGGATTGAAAGAGTTCATAATGTTAACAAGGCCGTAGTACACAAAGAATCCTAAGGATTTAGTGCAATTCCTGTTATGAAGCTGTAGTATTTTCCATAGAATGAGAAAATAAATAACTCTAAGTTTTACATGACACCATTAAAATTTTTCAAAATAACTTTGAGAAAAAACAACAAATCTGGAGGTATAACCCTCCGGGATAACTTACTATACTAAAAACCTACAGTAATAAAAATGTATGGCATTGGCACAGAGATATAATCAACAAAAACAGATAGAGAGCCTAGAAATAATTCCACACACCTATAAGCAATGAATCTATGATAAAAGAGGCAAGAGTTCACAATGGAGAAAAGACAGTCTCGTCAATGGATGGTGTTGTGAAAGCTGGACATCTACATGTAAAACAATGAATTGAGAGCATTTCCTGACATCATATACAAAAATAAACTCCATGTGTATTAAGGAAGTAAACGTAAGACCTGATACTATAAAACTGCTAGATGGGAATATAGGTGATACACTATTGTATATACATCATAGGAATAATTTCTTATATCAGTCTCCTAAGGCAAAAGAAATAAAAGCAAAAATAAGCAAATGGGACCTAAACAATCTTGAAAATTTCTTTACAGCTAAGGACACTATCAATGAAATGCAAACACTGCCTGTGTAATTGGAGAACATATTTGCAAACAATGCAAATGACCAGGGGTTAATAGATGTAGGTTAATAGATGTAACATGGATTTAGGTTACATAACTCAAGGTGAAAAACAAAAACCCAATCAAAAACAAGAGCAGAGTACGTGAGTTAATATTTTTACAAAGAAAATATTCAGATGAATAACAGGCAAGTGATAAAATTTCACATCATTACTAATTATTAAGTAATTGCAAATCAAAACCACAACGAGGTATCACTTCACACTGGTCAAACGGCTTTATCAAAAAGTCTACAAATAGTAAGTGTTGGAGATGATGTGGAGGTAAGAAATCTCTTGTATACTCTTGGTAGTAATGTAAATTGGTACAACTTCTAAGGAAAACAGTATTCAGATTTGTTTAAAAATGAAAAAGTTAACTAACATATGACCCAGTAAAACCTCTCCTTGGAAATATCTGGGAAAAAAACACCCTAAATTGTGAAGAACCAATGTTCACAACAGTACTGTTTATAATATACAAGACAGGGAAGAAATCCAAGAGTCCACAGCAGACTATGGACTTAAGAAGAAATGATGTATCTGTAAATATGCAATAAATATTACTCAGCCATGAAAAACTATAACACATTGCTATTTCAGCATCATGAGATAACCTAGTAAATGTTGTGCTTAGTGAAGTAACTTAGACGAAGACAAAATGATATAATTTAATTTATATGTGGAATCTAAACACTAACAAATATCTGTGTACATCATTGTATAGCTATCTATTGACAGATGACAGAAAAATAGATAGAAGTATAGATACATACTTATATGATAGATAGATGTTTGATAGATAGATGATAGATAGATTGATAGATAGATAGATAGATAGATAGATAGATAGATAGATAGATAGATAGATAGATAGTAGTTAGGTGGAGACATGATGGAGTGGTTAAGAGATTAGATAGACAAAACATAAGCAGACTCAAAGATATGGGAAATAATTTATGTTTACCAAAGTGGAAGGGAAAGAGAATTCAATGGTAGGGCACTGACAGACACAAAGAAGTATACATTAATAGAAAAGCAACAAGGATAATCTGTATACAGTATGGAGTTGTACACAATTGCTTAAAATAATTGTATCTTATAATTACTGTAATAATTCATAATGCAATATAATCTACAAAGTGGTTGGAATCACTATGCTTTACATCTGAAACTACACATTATTTTACATCTAATGTACTTCAAATAAAATAAAACATATCCTGTATAATTTAGTCCTTTTTCTGCTGATAGCATCTTCCTTTAATATTGTTTTATATTACACTTTACTTTTTATGATTACTGTTTCAAATTATTTCTTTTACTCTTGTGAACATGATACCAGTTTGAAGTATCTGTATTTATTGCCCCTGATTACCTCTTTTTCACTCTTTAATCCATATAGAATAGTAGCATTTAAGAACATACCCAAAGAAAGTGTTGAACCTTTCTCATGGTCTTTCCTTAGGTTTTGGTCAATGTTTAGCATATTTTTGCCATTTTATATTTCTTAGAAGACTTCTTTTCTACACCTCTAATAAGGTGTCTCGGTTTTGCTTTTTCATCTCATTCAGGTTTGTTAGTTAAAGTCTTTACTTTCACTTTATATCTAAGTGATAACAGTGTAAGAATTATTGGGTGAGTGATATCTTATTTCATTAGTTTGAAAATACAATCTTATTTACGCTTGGCGTATATTTTTTGCTCAGAAATCTGCTAAAAGCCTAATGGGGGTTCCTTTGTAGATTATCATAACTTTTTTTGGCTGTCTTTAAAATTTTACTCTGTCATTGTGTTTTCAATTTGCATATGACGTATATTGAAGGAGGTCCCTTTGTCTTAAAGTTATTGGTGTTTTGTTGGTTCATGGACTTGTATATCAGTTCCTTACACAGGTTTGGGAAGTTATCAATTTTAATTCTTTAAATAAACAATCAGCTAACTTCTAAATTTCTACCCCCCCCCAGGATTCCACACTAATGTGCACTTCCTGAGGAAGTCTATGGCTACTGTAGAATTTCCCCACTTTTAAATATCTTGAATCTCTGCCCTCTCCTAACATTTCTAGTTTTTTATTGGTGAGTTTTCTAATCTCTCTTGCAGAAAGACACTCTACTTCCAATGCTTTCTGTTGCATTCTTCATCTCATTTATTAAGTTCTCCTGGTCCACCAATAATGTTAGGTTATTTTATATTTTCAGTCTCTTTGGTAATGTATTCCTTATCATCATTTCATTTATTCCTGAGCTCACTAAACTGCTTTCTCAGTTTTGTTTTTTGTATTGAGTTTCTGTATGACAATTATTTGGATTCTCTATTAATTATATGGCAATATACCATGACGTTAACTTTGTTTCCTGCAGGGCTGACATTGTGTGTGTGTGTGTGTGTGTGTGTGTGTGTAGGTGTGTGTGCGTGTGTTTCTGTGTCTGTGTCTGTGACGGTGTCTGTGTGTGTCTATCTGAGTGTTAGCGTGTCCTATAAAGTTACTGTGATTGGTCTTGATCTTGATAGATTATTGCTCTGATGACACTAAATAACAGATTGGGAGTTGGAGTCCTTGCTTTTGTTTTCTGGTAGCTTGCAATATTGCACAATTATTGGTTTTACTTACCTGAGCTACCTCTGATAATATTTCAAAATGGCACTTTCCTGACGCTACTGTGTGGATAAAAGATGTGCTTTCATTGTCACTTCTTAGAATTCTCTGGTAGTTAATGCCACTGTTGTCACTGGGACGGAGAACCCTTCCTTTTATCTGATATCCCTTGAGAATCAGTGTACACATTGAGGAAAGTTGTAAAGACAGGTGGGTATTTGGAATCAGGCAAGTGCCTTTCCCATGTCCAGTGTTGCAAGGTAACTTGACTCCACCACTGTGAATGGGGAGTAGGGACAGATTCATGAATGTCTAAGTGTCTGAAGGATGGAAACTCTGTCTCCATTGTGGCTCCCTCCTAGTTACCTGTGATCATGAATACTGGTGCAGTTGGAGGCCGAAGCTGCGTGAACCACTGAGACCCTGTTTTTAGTGGGTTCTTTGAATTTACAGACTCAGAAATCCTATTCAGGGGGCCTTGGTTGCAGACACCAACTCTGCTCTTCCCTCAGTTCAACCTGTTTTGTGTGCTTTAGTCCACTGAACTTCACCTGTTCGCATGCGTTCTGGAGTATTGTTTGTGTTGTGGTTATTTTTGGTCAGATGTGAATGTTTTACTGACTGTAGATGTAAAGGGAGAGACAAAAATAGTTTCAACTTATGTCACATTTAAAAGTATATAGTTTTTCAACTAAAAGCTTAAATTCTAATTAGGAAATTATAACACTAAAGAAAGTAAATAAATCACTTCCCTTAATATCATAGTACTACAAAATATTTTGAATTTCCTGGGTTATTTTCTTCAATGTTTTACCCACCTACATGCACATTTTACTAAAATATACCCCTATAATCTCTTTAAAATCAATTAAATTATTAAAATATTTCCCTGTGCTCTAAATATAGCACTTTTTTTCTCTAATTTATTAATTGTAGCTTCAACATTTCTGTCTTCTCCATCCTTCTACCCTTTCCCCACAGGAAACCACTACTTGGTACACTACACATATATATGTGATTCTTTTTTTGTTTTTTAATGATTATTTCTCTTATATCATTATTTTCCCAATTTAAGTGACAACGTAGAGTGTTTTTCCCTGTATGACTTATTTTCCTATGTGCAACATTCTCTGGGTCCAGTCACATTGTTCCAAATGGCAGAATTTTACTATTTAATATACAATGAATAATTATTTATTTTGTTATCTATATCCCACATCTATTTCAGCCAATCATCTGTTGATGGGCAGTTGAGTTGGGCTTCTACCCTTGACTACTATAAATGATGATGTTAGGAACATTGGGGGTAATATATCCTTTAAGTTAATGTTTTCATTTTTTTTTCAGATTTATACCAAAAACTGGAATTGCTGCAACATATAATGCTTCTGTTTCAAGTTTTCTGGGCACTGTCCACACTTTTATAATAGTGGATGCATCAATTTATATTTCCACCAACAGTGTAGCTGGGTTCACTCTTATTGACATTCTGATTAATGTTTGTCATTTGTAGACATTTTGTTAATAGCCATTTTGGTTGCTGTACGATTATTTCATTCTGGTTTTGATTTATGTTTTCCTAATGAATAGCAACGTTATGTTTCTTTATATGAGCATGAAAATCATCCACATGTCTATTTTTGAAAAGTTTCCATGAGGATTCTTCAGCTGTTTTTCATTTGGGGTCTTTATTTTTTAAATACTGAGTCTAATATGCTATATATATATTATGGATTTTAACATTTTGTAGGTCTCATTGTCTGAAATTTTTCCTTCTATTCTGTCTGTTATCATATGTCTTGTTGAAGGTTTCCTTTGCTCTGCAAAAGTTTTTGCACTTCACACTTATATAAGAAATAGAATCCCTGTATCGCAGAATACATCTATTTTTTCCTCAGTAAACTAAAAACTGTAATTGTTAGTTTTCCTTTTTTTTTAATTTGGAGACAGATCTAAAATAAAGATTGCTATGATTTATCTCAAAGTCAGTTCTGTTCCTGTTCTTGGTCAAATATGGTATAGTTTCATGCTTTAAATTTAGGGAATTAATCCATTTTATCTCATTTTTTATACTATGGAAGGAAGTATTTTAACATCTTCCTTTTACATGTACTGTCCTGTTTTCTCAGAACTACTTTTTGAAGAGACTATCTTTTTTCCATTGTATACTCTTGCAACCTTCATTGCAGACTAATTGACCATATCTGTGTGGGTTTATTTTCAGACTCTTTATTTTGTTCCATTTTTCTCTGTGTTTCTATAAGTGCCATATTTTGATGTATTGATTACTGTAACTTTGTAGTATGTTCTAAACTCAGGGAGGGTAATACCCACAGCTTCATTCATTTTTCAAAATAATTTTAAAAATTTGGGACTTTCAGATATATGTTCAAATTTTATTATTTTTTTCCTTGTTTTGTGAAGAAACTTTTGGATTCTGTGAAAATAGAAATTTATTAAAAGAAAAAACCTGAGAAAAATACTAAAGTGTGGAGGATAAATCATACAATATTAACAACAACTGGATTGCTGTATAAATCAAACAAAAAATATATAAAGAAAAATGACAACAGAAACAAAATCCATGGGGTTTAACAAAAGCAGTATTAATAGGGATACTTATAGCAAAATAATCCCACTTATACAAATAAGAAACACGTCTCTTACAACATATTCTTACAACCAAACGTTGTAGCAAAATAATAAATAAACATGTTAGTAGAAGGAAAGACAGTTGAAAGGTCAGAACATAATTAAATAAAATAAAGATTAAAAACAGAAACATTTGATCAAACTAAATAATAGCTTTTCAAAGATAAATAATGTTGATAATCTTTAACCATACACATGAGCAGAAAAGAGAGTACAGATTAATAAGCTCTGAAATAAATGAGAAGTTACAGCTTATATCAAAGAAATACAAAGCATCACATAAAGCTACAACAAATTATATGCTTATAAAATGGAAACCCTAGAAGAAATATACAATTTCTGAGAAAGACATAATTTCCAGAATGGAATGAGAAATAGAAAATATGAACGGATTGTCACTAATGAAATTGAATCAGTAATTTAACAAAATCTCCCAAGAAACAAATTTCCAGGCCTAGACAGCTTCACAGGTGATTTCTGCCAAACATTTAAAGAATAACTGTCACATATACTTCTCAGCGTATTCCAAAAATTTCGAGAGGAAGGGAGGATCACTACCCCAAATTTCTGTATCACATTACTACTAAAACTGGAACAAATACTTCAAAAAATTACAGGTTACATACTACTGATAAGCATAGATGCAAAAATCAATACTAAATTGTTAGCAAATCAAACAATACATTAAGAGTATTATACAATATGATTAAATCCATTTTACTCCAGGGATGCAAAAGTGATTGAATACCCACAAATTAATCAGTATGTTACACCACACTAACAATATGAAGAATAAAATTTATACGGTCACCTCAATAGAGGCATAAAATGTTTTGACAAATTCAGTATCTATTTATGAATATATTTCTCCTCAAAGTGGGCATGAGGAAACATACCTCAACACAGTTAAGGTCTTATACGACAAGAACTCAGCTAACATGACACTCACTGATTAAAATCTGAAAGCATCTCCAATAAGAGCAGGAAGAAGACAAAAATGCTCACTCTTACCCCTTTTATTCATTATAGTATTGGAAATTCTAGCCATAGCTATCCAAAATAAAAGAAAGTAAAATATAGCTAATTAAGGAAAGGAGTAAAAGTATCTGTTTGCAGATGACATAATTTAAACAGAAACCCTAAAGAAGACGCCACAAAACTACTAGGGCTTATCAATGCATTTGGTAAAATTTCCGAATGTAAAATTAACATACAGAAATCTTGCATTTCTACACACTATCAAGAAGCTAACTGATACAGAAAGTGAGGGAACTGCATCATTTACTGTTGCATTAGAAAAAAAAATCAAGAAATATATCCAACCAAGGAGGTAAAGGACCTGTACTCAGAAATCTATAAAATATTTATAACAGAAATTGAAGGTAATGCAAACAGATGAAAGAATATACTGTGTTCGTAGATGAGGAAACATATATTGTTTAAATGGCAGAATAAGCCAAGAAAATACACTTATTAAATTCAGTTCCCCCAAAAATACCAAGGGCATTTTCAGACACCTACAAAAAATAATTCTAAAATTTACATGTAAAGACAAAAGAATTGAAATCACTAAAAAAAAAAAAAGAAAAAAGAAAGAAAAGAAAACAAACAAAATAAAAACATAAACAACTTTGACAAAGAACAAAGAGGATGTATTACAGTCCGTGATTTTAAGCTATAATACAAAGCTACAGTAATAAAAATAATATGGCAGTGGCACAAAAGAAACAGAATAATGGAACACAAATAATGCCTGAAAATGAAATTAGACAGTTATGGTCATTTAGCCCATTACAAAAAATGAATATACAGTGGGGGAAAGGTAACCAACAGGCACATGAAACCGATCAACATCACTAACCATCAGAAAAATGGAAGTCCAAAACACAATGAGATTTTATGTCACTCCTGTCAGAATGACTATTATCAAAAAGATAACAAACATAATTGTTGGTGAGGATGTAAGAAAAACAACCCGGATGCACCGCTGGAGTGAATGGAAAAATGTGCTGCCACTGTGGAAACAACATGGAGATTTATCTAAATATAAATTTGAAATATAATTCTACAGTTCCATACCTCGATACTAATTCCAAGAAAATAAAAACGCTAATTAGAAAAGATAAATGCAACCCTATATTCACTGCAGCAATATTCACAAAAGACAGGATATAGAAGCAAATTAATTGCTCATCAGTAGATGATGGAGAAAAAGATGTGTGTTTATAATGTATATATCTACCCATCTTAATTACAGATTTATCTATATTTATATATATATACACACACACAGAGACTATATATATATATGCAGTATATATATATATATGAAGTATATATATACATATGCAGTATTTATACACACACACACAGATAAAAATAAAATGGGTTATCATTCAGCTGCAAAAAGTATAAGATTTTGTCATTTGCAACAAATGGGTAGAAAAAGAGGGTAATATGCTAAGTGAAATATGTCAGAAAGAGAATGACAAATGCTGAATTATTTTACTCAAATTTGGAATTTTAAACAAATGATCATAGCAACACAGAAAAGGATTTATACATATAGAAAGAAACAGGATGTTCACAAGAAGGAGGGAAATGGGGTAAGGAAAAGAAAAAGTTGAGGAAAATTAAAAGGGAAAATTTTCCAGGTGCAAGTTAAATAAATCAGGGACAAGAAATTTACTCTATGGGGAATAGTCAATAACTATTAAATATATTTACATAGCAACATATCATAACTAAATATATTCTGGTGAACAGTTTGAAATGTATTAAAAATTGCAAACAGTATTTTATGTAGGGGAAACTAGCACAGTGTTATAGAAGAAAGTACAATTCAAAAACAAATAAAGATACTTATAGGAAATTAGATTTGTAATTAACAGAGGCAGGTTTTGGAAAAGGAGAATTTGATTAATGCACTCAAAAGCTACAAACTTCCAGCCATAAAATAAACGTATTCTAAGGATGCCCTGTAATAACAAGAAAATTACAATTAATACTGATTTATGTTCTATATGTATGTTGTTAAGAGAGTAGACCATAAGATTACTCATCACAACCAAACGACAAATTGTATTACTTTAAAATTTTATCTAAATGAGAAAATGAATTCTCCCAAAAGTTGCTATGATATTTATTTCATGATAGTTGTAAATCAAATCACTATCCTGTGCACCTAAACTTACACAATGTTTTATGCCAATTATATGTAAATAAAAGGGGAAGGAAAAATGAAAAGTCAATGGTCATTTTTTCCCATATCATTTCTCATGATTGTTTTAGCAGCAAGTAAACTTGACTCATGATATACATATCCTAGGTAAAGATACTCATAAATAAGTGATTCTAATAAATTGTACATAAAGATATTTATAAAATTAGTGTCTTACCATGCCTTAAACTTTCTTCATGTTAACAGCTCACTGCTTCTGTAGGCATCAAAATTTCATTCTGTGTAATCATCTGAGATTAGTGAATGGATACAAATTTAAAACTGGCTGCTCTTGCTGTGAGTGATAAAATTCACTCTCTCTGACCGATGGTCTCATCTCCCCGACAGCATCTGTAAGAATTGAACATGCTAGGTTGCTAAAAATCTCAGCATGGTAAAATCTCAGAACTCCTACAATTCTTAACTGTTTTCCAATGGGAATGCAATAATGACAAAGACTTAATTTTGGATAAGAATGTGGAGTTTTCTCATGGTTGCATAAGGGAATGTGACGATAATCCATGAGATCCACAGCAAACACTCTTGTTCAAGTCCTGGGCAAAGATGTGTAAAGATTCTGCAATATTAGGACAGAGGACTGCTTTCAAAATGATGAGGGCGCTCACTCTATTCCAGGTAGTCCAAGGGAAGAAAAGTTATTGCAATTTCTGTGTGAATGGGAATAATTCAGTGTTTCAGAATCTATAAATTAGTCAAAGTGTGTTCAAAGCCAAAATAAGTTGTGTCAACAATGAGAATTAAAAGAAAAAACTTATTCATAAGCTTAAATTAAAAAGGTGATACAGTCCTGTGCTGGGCTCTCGGTACTAAATAATGTATATGCCTCAGTCCCATTCAAGGATTCAGTGGCTTGGCCCTAGCATCAGCTCAGAATTCAATGAACAGGTAACAATTAGTATACTGGGAGAAATATAATCTATCCCTCCCTGATTGGAAGAAAATCTGGTGTTTCAATGAAACTCTTAATTCACAGAGATTCTGCCAGATGCAGAGGAATATTTCACTGATGACTCAACTAAGACAGACTTAGTTACTGCTTAACAATCCATCCTCACACACAGACACAGTGGTACAGAGATTTGTTGTATTTAGTGGGAAGAATTCAGTGGGCAGAGCTCAGAGAATAGTTTTCAAAGCACCAGCCAACTTTTGTAGTTTTGCCAATAGTCTAGATTTTCCCAGGTAGAAAACTACAGATGGACAAACAATATTCTTCTTTAGGATTTCTAATTTTGAAAGTAAACTATAGCTTTTGACTTATCAGTATAGAACCTTGTTAAGATGATCACGGTAAGACCCACTGTCTGATAAGGAGCTGGAAACTAGCTGCTGAACCAGCCCATCTGAACCCCAGAATGCTAATGTACGCAACAACATAGCCACCATCAGAGTTCAGCTGACAAACTAAAAAGCTTGATGTTTTTGTTGTAGGAAGAACCACTGGTGTTCAGACACAGTTCTCCAGCTGTAAGTGGTCTCTATTCTTCTGTTGGTAAAGGTCATATTGGTGGCATGTTGCTAGAGTTCACCCTGGCCAATTTGCCCATTCTCCAGATTATCAAAAGCTTTCTTCACAATAGGTGACACATTTTCAGTACTAAATTCTGCCATTACTGTCTTATCAGCTGACACTACCTGAATCATTGTGAGCAGAAGCCGTAGGCTCCCTGACTTTTCCTACAATTTTTCCAGCATTTCAGGGCATTTCACATTCTTAAAATGCTTCATATTTTATTTTAAATTAATGGGAAATAGTCAAAGACTTTCATGAATATTTTATATTTCCTAATATCTGTATAAATTTGGTATTCTTGCAGTTGGACAAATTTTTAATTCTATCACCCTCACCTCCATCTTGTCCACACATTTTAGATTGCAATTTGGTTACTGAATGCAACCACCACAGCCAAGGGTCAAGTACATTTTAGATACATCCTCTGTTAAGGTTAGAAGGGGCAAAAGTTATGTGGGGTGTATAAACCTATATTAAATGTTTGCAATGGCACTGTCTTTTCTGGAAAAATCTCTGAATTTAAGAAGTAAAATAATTGGAAGGCATTATAGTTATTGGTATGGGGAAGGATATCAGCTATTTTGGGATGGGTGGGTGATGAAGAGACAGGAAAATGTCCAGCAAATGGGAATGGAATACTTTAGACCTCTGGAGGCATGAATTAAGAAAATAATAACTTGTCTCCTGTACCTACCTCCAATTACTGTTTTGAGGGATTAGTCCTTGGGCTATGAAAAGAGCTAGTTTTTGGTGAAGAGTAAAGACCATAACAAAATAGTTGGAAAACCATGAGAGTTTTCTTGTTTCAAGAAAGTGGATTTTGCTAAACTCAACATGTATTTTTCATTCAGTAAATACTAAAATGCATCCTGTGGCATGTGCTGAGCTTACTGTGCTGGTATCCAAGTTAGACAAGGAAAGGGGGATAGACAGAAAACATCTGGAGGAGGTGGTTTCTGTGCTGAGACAGGGATAGTCTAACAAGGTAAAAGGAGGACACCCAAAATCCAAGGATGAGCTGGATTAAAAGTATTGAGTTTGGAACTAACATTGTTGACAATCATTTGCCTGGATATATATCCAGATACAGTGAAACATAAAGATATGCCATGGTAATCAGTTGCCAGATTCATAAAGAAATGACTAAACAAATTTGAGTTTGTGTGCTTAGAGTTGGAAAGGCATTGAATGCCACCCTGAGGACGTAAACTTTACTTTGGCTGGAACATAAAGCAACATAAATTATTGACTAGAAAATATAATGTAGAATCTTCAGGGCAGGAAATGAAAGCACCAATTGGAATGCTTTTAGAACAGCACGAAGAAGACCATAGATAAAATTACTTCTTAAATTCTACCACATGATGAATGTGCCATCTTTGACTATATCATGTGATCTTTTTGATTCCGGGGATGACATAATAGAGACCATGATCCCTGGGCCGGTTCCTGCATGTATCTCCTGTTCCAATCTATTCTAACTTAACACTTTTCATACTTTCCAGTATGAACCAGAATCCACTTAGTAATTTTCCCTCTCTCCATGTTTTAGTCTTTTTCCAAATTCTCCCATATTTTCTTCTTCCTTACAAGGAATTATTTAAATTTACTCCCATATTTTTCCATAAAAAGATCATATCAATCAGATATCTCTTTCTATCGTTAAATGGCAACTTAGTCTCCTGTTTAACTATATGCTATATTTAAAAAAAATAAGGAAAATACAGGTACACACCTATGATTATTGTTAAAATAAGAAAATTGCAGATATTTGATGACATTTGCCAACATCAATTTTAACTACTGTTATCCTGCATAATCTGGTAGTCCTCTGGTTGATCAGTTGTAATTAGTTTGACGTTCATAAACTGAAAATGTCTGATGAGTTGGCCTTGAAAGAGAGGTAACTGATTTATCAGCTATCACTGGCACTGAAATGCGTGGGTTGATCCCTGGTTGAAGTTTAGGAAAATGAAGTTCATTGGCAGATATTTTGTGATATCTTTATGGAAAAGTAGAAGGCTCCAACATCAGTCTAAAATAATTGCTCTGTATGGGAGAGAAGATGCTGTACTGAGAAATACAAGTTGTAGTTGTAATGGAGTTCACAATACGGCCATTTGTTTCATTGTAGCTGATTTGAGAGTGCCCGTGGACAGGGGTGAACTGATTGAAAATAGCTCGTTGATCCACTGCAATTTGTTCTGGTGGTCTCACTGACATTGATGATGGAGGAGGAAAATCACCTCTGATCGGGGTTGTTGTATCACCAATTATGTGGTTAGTAGAGGGCTTTCTTATTAGAGGCATGTTTAAATTTGCAGAAGGTAAAAATGCACTTTCTCCACTAGTGTCAGCCACAAAATCAGAATTATGTTTATCGACATTACCCCTGATTTAAAGTATTTCTTGTTGAAATCTTCAGCCAATGAAGACAACAGACAAGAATTTTTAATCTCAACTCTTCTTTTTATTCTCACTAAAAGCTGGGGACAGCCTCGTTTAACATTTGGATTATGATACAAATGCAGCTACAACCAATGGAGAAACATTTTAGTAAAATTTTAAACCAAAATACAAGACTACAATAAGGCTAACTTATAAAACCTCAGATTCCATGTTTAAAATGCAAAGATAATATCATCAAAATATGAACATTGCTGACGATATTTTGAAGTTCCTTATTTGGAAACTATGCATTTAAATAGTATACTCATCAAATTTAAGAAGTCAGCCATTGCAGTAACAGTGAATGCCACTTTTTATAAGCAGCCTTAATACCTTTATTTAGATTTCTGGAATTATTCATAGTTGCAAACAAAGTTTCTCATAATATTGACTACTTAAGGCACTATCCTCATTTTTTAGAAAAAATAAAGGATTTTAGCCTTAGTAGTTTTATACAATTTTCAAAATTTAGCTTTACTTTTATATTATCATTGATTGATATACAAAATAAAATTTTATATATAAGTTACCATGTGGTAACTAAAATTTCTGAATACCTTTCTTAAAACAGAGACTTCTTTTTCTACTGCCAGAAAGTCAGCTAAACAAGCAGAACCTTGAAAATTCTACCGCACCTTCTTAAACCCATATAGGTTTAGCTGTCTAAGTAAACTTTTCATACTTCCAGTTTCAAATATTCTGAAAGGGGCCTTTCTTTCCAAAACTTCCTTCTTAAAGACATCTTCATCAATCACTATGAAATATCCATTATCATCCCACCAGATGGATTTAAATTGGTCACTCCCAGCTATTTTCCAGAGTTTTCTTGGAAATGTCAGATAACGAAAATCATTATCTTCATCTGGTTCAGAGACACAATGTGTGTATCATGGTGTTTTTATCAAGGATTCTTCAGACAAAGTCTGAAAAACATTTTCTTCAATCATAGACCTCAAGTCCAAGTCCCCAGAAAATGTTTGATCACACAATAGAGATCTACCGGATTTTGCTGAACCAGTTGGTCCATCTTTACAAGACACAACTTGAATTTCTGAAGAATCATGTGCCATCTCAATTAAATTTATCAACAGCTACTTTTCTAATCTGCATGATTTTGAGCACTGCAGCATCAAATGCTGCTTTAGCAGGCCTGCACAGATAAACTGCTAGACCTTCACAATGAAACTCAACTTGAGTAGCTGTGACATTACAAAACAACTGGCCTCTCAGCAACTCAAGTGTAACATTCAGCCAGTGTTTACTTGTCATTCATCCAGTTAAAATGAAACATATAGGATGCTTATATTTAAAGTGTGATTTGCAAATATTATCCCAACAAAATCTTTCTAAATAATTTAATTTTGGGGTCTATGAAATAAAACCAATCTCCTTCCTTTTGTACAGAAATTTTTACCAGATTTAAGAACAGAGTATAAGTAATGCACAAAATATATAAAATAATATTAAAGTTTTAGAATTTAAAGTGAAATTTGTGTAAATCCAGTACAGATAATGTATATCTATTTCAATATCATTTGTAATTAAAGTGAAACATAATTTGATTTGGAAATGGAAATAAGTATTTTTCTGTGTACTTTATAATAAGTAGCTCTATATTCATAACATGAGCAGAATAAATATCAGTTTATTTGTTTTGTATAAAAAATAAATGGTAAATAAGTATGAAATAAAATTAGATAAAAATAATGAATCAAATTTAAGAAATCCCAAGGGGCAGAAGTTTTGTTTTAAATTTCAATTAAGTTCTATAAGTAAAACAAATGTAAGTTAATATTCTACTCTAAAATTACAAAAGAGAAAATCTTATAGTATATTTACAAATGTATACTTTTGCCATTCTTTCAGTCAGAGGTTTTTCAGTCCTTAGAAGGAACAAATTTTCTTTTCATCTTTATAATCCAAACCCTTGAGCCTTCTGTTAAGTGTTCCAAAATGATGTTGATATATACACTTATGCAAAAGATGCTGGGTTAAATAAGCAGTGCCTCCATTAAGGGGCAAACAAAGAAACAATCAAAAAAGAAAGAAATAACACTATATGTGTGTTCGGGTGGAAAATACCATGTAATGCATTTTAGGAAGCAATTTGTATCTCAGTCCTGAAACAGATAACATTGGTAGTAAAATCCGGCATTTTAAGGCAAGGGTTTTGTTCACTAATTGTAAATAATAGTTACGTTGTGTATCAGTAAACCGTAGAAAATCCAGTTCTGCCAAAAGTTATATTCTTTATTTAGAAATATATTCCATTAAACATGAGCCAATTTCAAAATGAGGGATAAAATTTTTAAATAGATAATTGTAAACTCAAGCTACAATGTAAATTTTTCTTTCAGTATGTGTACATTCCATTCTAAATAAACATAAGCAACCTGAATACATTGCATATTATAAGTATTATAAACTATACTTAAGTTGGATTTAGTCCTCATTCATAAATATTACTTATCATATGCAAATCAATATATGTGATACAATCCCTTAAAAAGCAGAGAATTCAAAAAAGCATTCTCAAAAAATGTAGGAAAATTTTTCACAGATCTGATCTTTACTTTTTTATAAAAATATTCTTAAGAAATTCACTTTAAATAGAATGTAACTAAACATAATATAAGCCATATATGAAAAACCCATGACTAACGTCACGTTCAATGTTAAATTACAGGAAGGTTTTCCTCTGGTCCAGTAATAAGAAAAGCTAGCTCATTCTCACAGGTACTAAATTACACTACTTGAAGCCCTAGCCAGAACAACTAGTCAAGAAAAAATATAAAAGGCATCCAACTTGTAAAAAAGCAGTAAAATTTTTACAGATGACATAATTATGCATAGATAGAAAACTCCATATACTCCTCCAGTGACTGTTGCAAATAATGAACAAACTTAGTAAACGTACAGAATACAGAATCAATATGCAAATATCCGTTGCATTTTTATATAGTAACAACAAATTATCAGAAAGAGAAATTAGGAAAACAATTGTCTGCATATTTATACCAAAAGGGATAAACTAGGAATACATTTGATAAGTGAAATAAAAGATCTAAACATTGATCTATAAATTACAGGTGCAAGAAATATAAGTAACCAAAATAAATAGAAAGATATTCTCTGCTTATGGATTGTATACAATATGAGGAACTATTCTAATGTATCTTTCACATGTTCAATCTCCCCTGCACTAATTATTGAGGAGAATGTCTATTCTTCATTTTATTCTCTTGCTTCCTTTTTCATGGTTTAATTGATCATAGGTGTGAGGGATTATATGTGGTTGCTCTATTCTCTTCTATTAATTGGTGTCTGTTTTTGAGCCAGTATCATGTTGTTTAAATTACTAAAGCTTTTTTGGACTGTTTAACATCAGAGAACTTTACACTATTAGATTTAATACACTTTTTCAAGATCATTTTAGCAACTCATAATCTATGCGGTTACATATAAATTTTGAAATTACCTGTTCTATTAAATGGAAAAATCTCATGGGTACTTTGACATGAATCACACTAAATGTAGATTGCTTTGGGTAGTGTGGTTGTTTCAACCACATTGTTTCACATCATTAACATAAGAGATCTTTTCATTTCTTTGGACCACTTTTAATTTCCTTCATCAATGTTTTCAATTTTTTAATGTATATGATTTCTCCTTACTTGTTAACCTCATTTCTGTATATTCTATTCATATATATATAATTATATATATTATATTTGTAAACACGTTTCATACACAAATACAACAGGCATAAGGCAGTGGCAAGACATATTCAAAATCCTGAATGAAAGAAACCTGTAATCTAAAATAATTTATCAAGCAAGGCTATTCCTTAGAATAGAAGGAGAGATAAATAACTTCCAGAAAAGCAAATACTAAAAGAATTAAGCAACAGAAACAGAAACAATGAAAAATCTACTATGAAACAAAAAGCAGGATGCTATAGAAAGGAGAAAGGCATAATTAGAAATGCAATTGCCACAATGTCTTAAAATAGAATAAAAGGATGTTGTAAAACAGGCCATCAAAATTTTTATGGGTCAGGGATTGATACAGGACAATACAGTGAATTTTCTTCTTGATTCTGTCCTCTATAGGAGGGGTTAGAATTTCTATTCCTATCAGTTAAAATAAAAAGATATAATAATGTGTCAATATACATACAAAACAGGGTAACCATAAGTCAAACTCTTACAATGAAGTAGAAAACCAAAAAGAAACCAAGATAATAACAGAAAACTTATCAAGCCACAAAAAGAAAATGAAATGAACAAAAAGGAAATACCAAATCAACTGGAAAATGAAGTTCAAAATGGAAATAAACACCAGTCTATCAAAAATTATCACAACTGTTAATGGACTTAGTGCTTGAATCAAAAGATATATAGTGTCAGATGGTACAATATAACAAAACCCTACATTATGAAGCATAGAAGAGACTCACTTTAGTAAGAGGAACACACATTAATTGAAAGTCAGAAGATGGAAAATTATATCACATGCAAATTGACATGACAAGAGAGCAGGACTAGCAGTACTGACTTCACACAAAATAGACTTTACAACAAAGGCCATAGAGAAAGATAGACAAGGACATAATATAATGAATAAAGGAGCAATAAAAAATGAGGGTATTAAACTCATATATACACTCAATATAGGAGCACCTAAATACATAAAGCAAATACTAATAGATAAAAAGGGAGATATCGCTCAGAACACAATCACAGTAGGAGAATATAACTCCCCATTATCATCACTAGACTGGTCTTTCAGACAGAAAACTAATAAGGGAACAAAAATACAAAAAGATATGATAAAATAATTGGTGTTGGTTGATATTTTCAAAACAGTACTCCTCCTCAAACAGAATATACATTCTTTCGCAGTTCACATGGAATATTTTCTAGGAAAGATTATGTACTCAGGCACAGAAGAAGCCTCAACAAATTTAAGAAAATAAAAATTATTTCAAGCATCTTTTCTGAGTATAATACCATGAAACTAGAAATCCTTCAGAGAAAAATACGGAGAAAAAATTGCAGCATGTAAATTAAACACCATGGTACTATAACAAGTGGGGGAGATGAACAAGTAAAAGAAGAAATTAAAAAAAATATCTTGAGAAATATGTCAAAACACAAAACAATTTCTATGGAACACTGTTAAAGCAGGCTTAAGAGGGAAGTTCAAAATGACAAGACCCTACTCAAATTAGAAGAGCAATTTCAAATAAATTATCTATAGTTCTATGTAAACTAATCATGAAAAGAAGAGCAAACAAAACCAAAAGTCAGCAGAAAGAGAGAAATAAGAAAGATCATGGAAGAAAGAATTGAAATACACATTAAAATATAGAAAAAAATCAAACTCTTTTTTGAAATAGTAAACATAATTGACAAAACTCTGGACAGCCTCACCAACAAGAAAGGGGAGAGAACACAAATAATATAAGAAATGAAAATGGAGAAACTAAAAAGAGCACAACAAATTTGCATATCATAATTGAATATCATGAACAACTGCATGGAAACAAACTGGATAACCAGGAAGAAATGGAGAAGATTTTGGAAACATTCAGCCCTCCAATATTACATCAAGAACAAATTAACCATTTGAACAGACAGATCACCAGAAATGGAATAGAATTATCAATAAAATAAAAAATCTCTGCAAACAAAAATTCAGACCCAAGTATCTTCACTGGGGAATTTGACCAGACATACAAAAAAAAAATCCATACCAGTCCTCCTCAAATTCTTCCAAAAGATTGATACGGAGAGAGTACACCCAAACTCACACTGTAAGGCCAACATCAACCTGATACCAAAACCAGACAAAGACAATACCCCAAGAGAATATTATAGGCCAATATCTTTGATAAACCTAGATGTAAATGTCTTTAAGAAAGTATTAATAAACAGAATCCAACATCATGTAAAATAAGATCATACAACATGGTCAAGTTAGGTTCATCCCAGGAACACAAGGATGGTTAAACTTATGAAAATCAATCAATCAATTGTGATACACCATATCAATAATAGAGAGGACAAAAAAACCACATGATCATCTCAGTAGATGCAGAGAAAGCATATGATAAAAATTAACAAGTATTTGCAATAAAAGTTCTTATCAGAGTGGGCATAGAGGGACCATATGTCTTCATAATGAAAGCTATTTATGACAAACATATAACCAGCAAAATACTCAATGATGAAAAACTGAAACCCTTCCCACAAATACATGAGACAAGACAATGTTGTCCATTCTCCCAATTTCAATTCAATATAGTCATGGAATTCCTAGCCACAACGATTGGCTAGGAAAAGAAATAAAAGGATTCAGACTGGAAAAGAAGAGGTAAAATTGTCATGATATGCAGACATGACACTATATAGAGAAAAATGTAAAAGCTTCACAAAAAAATACTTAGGCTAAAAAAGGAAATGTGCAAGGTACCCAGACTAATGTACAAAAAACAAATTGCATTTCCTTACACTACCATTGAATCAACAGGAAAATAAAGTATAGAGACAACCGCTTTTATAACTGCACCCAAAATTATAAAATGCTTGAGAATATATCTGACCAAAGAGGTGAATATATTATACATGGAGAACTAGAAAACATTGATTAACTCAAAAAAGATTTGAAGAATTGAAAAGATAACCAATGGTCTCATAATGGAAGAAACAAAATGGTTAAAATGTTCATATAGTCCAAGGCAGTCCCCAGAATTAATGTGATTTCCTAACAAATTATGCAAAACTCTTCTTTTTGGGGCTGAAACAAATGATCCTAAGATTTACAGAGAGTCATAAAAGATCCATAATTTCCAAAGCAATATTAAAGAAAAAGAAAGAGGATGGAGGAATAAACCACCATGTCTCCATACACTATTGCACAACTACAATAATCAAAATGACATGATATTTGTACAGAAACAGGCATATGGCCATTGGAACAGATTACAGGGCCTAGGAATAAATCTACAGGCCTATGTTCTATTAATCTTTGACAGAGTAGCCAGGAATATGACAGAGAAAACACCATCTCTTCACCAATGATGTTGGGAAAACTGGATAGCAGCAATAGAGCAATGGATTTAGAACAATTCTTAACTCCATACACAACAATAAATTCAAAATGGCTTGAAGACTTAAATGTAAGGCAAGACAAAGTAAATCTCCTAGAAGAAAACATAGGCAAAACACTCTGAGATAAATGTCAGCAATGATCTCCTAGAACAGCCTACCCAGGTAACGGATGTAAGAGAAAAATTAATAAATTGGACCTAATTAAACTTATAAGCTTTTGCACAGCAAAGGGAACCATAAACAAAGCTAAATGACAACCTTCAGGATTAAAGAAAATATTTAGAAGTGATGCAACTGACAAAGTCTTAATTTCCAAAATATAAAGACTTCATACAACCTTATAATAATAATAAAAAAAAAACAAACCCAACCTCAAAATGGGCAGAAGCCCTAATCAAGCAATTCTCCAATAGAGACATACAAATGCCACTTAGATATATGAAAAAATAATCGCCCAATATCATTATCAGAGAAGGGTAATTCAAAACTATAATGAAGTATCACCTCACAATAGTCACAATGGCCATCATTCAAAATTCCACAAACATTAAGTGCTGGGGTAGCTGTGGAGAAGGTGGACCCTCCCACACTGTTGAAAGGAATGTAGATTGGTGCAGTCATTGTGGAAACCAGGGTGGGGATTCCTCAAAAGAATTAAAATAGACTTAACATACAATCCAGCAATCCCACTTCTGGATATATATCAAAGGGAACCCTAGTTCTAAAAGACACCTGCACCCCAATGTTTTTAGCAGTGTTACATACAACAGCCATGACATGGAAGCAACCTAATTGTCCAACAACAGATGACAGTATTCAGAAATTATGCCTTATTTACACAATGGAATTATATTCTGCAATAAAAAATGATAAAACAATGACATTTGCAGCAAAATGGATACCCCAAAACTCGTCATTCTAATTCATGTAAGCCAGAAAGAGAAAGAAAAATAAAACATGACATGACATATGTGGAACCTTAAAAAAAATTTAGATGAGAACACTATGATTTCATCTACAAAACTGAATCACACTCACAGATCTACTAAACAGTTTTATGATTACTGCGGAAAGGGGCTGTGGGAGGATATATTTGGGAGTTGTAGATTCATAAATTTTTTCCACTATATATAAAAATAGATTTTTTCAAAACTTCTCTTGTATGACACGGGACAGTGAATTAAATAACGTGAAGTAATATTTAATAGGAACAAAAATATATGCATATACAGGGACAATGTGCTATACACCACAGATTGACACATTGTAAATGGCAGTACATCAATTATAAATAAATGAATAAATATGCAAATAAATAAATAATAACTAAATAAAAAATATTTAATAATAAATGAAATACAAAAATTCACACTACATAATTTTACACCTCACGGATCTAGGAGAAAACAGAAACAATAAAGACGAAAATTGAATGAATGAGAGTAAGGCAAATAACAACAGATACAATTGAAAAGATAAAAAAATATATACCTAAGTATGTTTATTTTTAACATAAACTGGACAAAAGTTTAAGTTGGCTAAGAAAATAAAGACTCAAATAAAATTAGAAATAAAAGAGAAGATATAACCTATGATGTTGTAGAGATGCAAAGCATCATAAGAAATTACCACAAGCCAAAGTTTTGAATGACATAGATCAAAAGATAAATTCCCAGAAACTTATGTCTTCCAATACCGAATCAAGAAAAATTAGAAAGATAATAGAGCAAAAGTGTGTTTGAGTAAGTCAATAATCCAAACTTCGAAAACCAGAAAAAATTTACAAGACATCTTTACTGGTGAATTCTGTCATATATTTGAAGACAAATTTTCACCAATTCTTCCAAATATCTTCCAAGAATTTGAAGGAGGTGAAGGATTCCAAACAGGTTTTATGATGTGAGCTTTATTTGCTTAACAATGCTAGAAAGGACATTATATGCAAAATATAGATTATTATCCCTAAAGAAAATATGTGCCAAAATTCTCAACAAAACACAAGCGAAATGAATTCAACAACACATTTAATGTATCATAAACATGCATGAGTTAAGTTATTTATCCCTGGTTTAAGGATACTTCAAAACATTCAAATCGATAAAGGTGACATGCCACACTAATAGAATGAGTAAAAGAATTCACATAATCATCTCAATAGGTGCAGAAAGAGCATTGTATATAATGCAACATCCTTTTAAGATACTCCCAACAAATTAAATTAACCCTGTCAGTGACACGATATAATTTACACACAAACACTGTGTGGAGAGAAGTGAAGCAGTCTCTGTTTATTGATTCTTAGAAGAAGCTTTATATAGGACTTGCACAATGCCTCACTTATAATCAAAGTTATAACAATGTTAATAATCTTAAGCTATTTATGTTCCCATGCTCCTGCAGTAAGCGCAGGATGTTAAATGATCAAGGATTGTTTTAAAGTTCATCACGGAAATTCATTAAGTAGGCCACCTCTTATCCAGCAGGCTGTGCTTTTCTAGTTTGTCCTCCTCTGAGGAACTTAACCAGCATAGGCTATCCAGCCATCCATACTGGATACATTGAATAGGCCATTTCATATCCAGCCTGGATATATGATATTCCTCACAGCTTGTTTATGAGTTCAGCCCATGGGCTTATTCTCTAGAGCCTTCAGACAGGGGCCTACAAACCCAACATCCCTTGACAGAAAACTGGATGAAGAAAATTTGATGTATATATGCAATGGAATCAATACATTGCATTGCTATCAAGAGTGTCCAAGGTGTTCCTTTTTCTCCACAATCTCACCAATATCTATTTTTTTCTTTTTGATGAGAACATTCTGACAAGTGTGAGGTCTTGTCTCATTTTTGGTTTATGACTTTCCTAATAATTTATAACTCTGAACACATTTTCATGTGTCATATAGCCAACAGTATGTTTTCTAAAGAAAATTGATTCAGATCTATCTATTTATTTCCTATGGACTTTTTTTTTTGATTGGATTGTTTGCTCTTTTTTGTTGAAGTTTTGGGGTAAGAGTTTGCCATATATTTTGGATATTATATCCAAACACTTGATTGGAAATTATACTTGAAAATATTTTCTACCATTGTGTTGCTTGACTGTTCATTTTATTGATCATTTCTTCTGCAGTCTAAACGTGTTTAGTGTGACACAATCATATTTTGTTAGTTTTATTTCTGCTTCCCTTGCCAGAGGAGACATATGTAGAATCAAATTAAGTCCAATGTCAGAGTGTATTTCTTATGTTTTACCCTAGGATTTTTAATTTCAGGTTTATATTTTATATGCCCAGGAGTGGAATTGCTGTGTCATATGATAGGTCTATTTTTATTATTTAAAGAACTTCCATACGGTTTCCAAAGTGTTTTCACCAATTTTCATTCCCAACAACAGCGTTGGAGAGTCCCTTTTCTCCACAATCTCCCCAGTCTTTATTATTTGTAGACAATTGGATGACAGCCCTTCTCACTAGTGTAAGATAAAACATTATATAAATGTTGTCTTGCCTTTGTATAATGATTAGCAATGTGAGCACGTTTTTATGTTCCTGTTTGTTATTTGTGTGTCTTTTTTAGAGAACTGTCTTCTGCTCATTTTCTGGCTGAGTTGTTTGTAGATTTTTGAAATGGTGTTGTATGAACGATTTGTGTATATTAGAAATTAGCCTCTTGTTGATTGCATTGTTTCCTAATGTTTTCTCCTGTTTGGAAGTTCATCTTTTCATTTTGTTTATTTTGCTGTGTAGAAAGTTTAAGTTTACTTAGGACCTATTTGTTTATTTTAACTTTATTGTTTTCAGCTTGGGAGTGTGACATAAGAAAATTTTGCTACAATGTTTGTTTTGTTTTGCCTGTGTTAGATTCCAGAAATTTTATTGTGTCATGTATTAGATTCAGATACTTAAAACATTTTGAATTTATTCTTGTACAATGTGAGGGATTGTTCTAATTTGATTGATTTACATGTAGCTGTCTAGCTTTCTCAACATCACATGCTGAAGACTGTCTTTTAGGCATTGTATATTTTTGTTTCCTTTCTCATAGATTAGTTGACCATAGTTGTGATGTTTTATTTCTGCCTCTGTGTTCTGTTGCAGTGATATAGATGTTTGTTTGTTTTCCAGTATTGTGCTGTTTTGATTACTGTATTTTTGTAATATACTCTGAGATCTGGGAGGTTTATTGGTTATGCCTCCAACTTTGTTCTTTTTCCTCATTGTTTCTTTTGCAGTTCTGGTTCTTTTGCAGTTCCATACAAATCATAGGACTTTTTTATTTCTGTGGAAAATATCATGTAGTATGATATGAATGAATTTATATCTGTAGACATATTTTGTAGTATGTACATTTTAGCAATATTAATTCCTCTAAACTAAGATCTTGAGATTTCTTTCCATTTCTTTGCATCATCTTCAAATTTCGTTCTCAGTGTCCTATAGATTTCATTATCTTGGAATTTCCATAGGTTTTTCATTTTATGATCTGATTTCATATGGATTTTTTACATTATTGAATATTTGATTGTTAGTGTAAAGGAATGTGACAGTTTTGTATATTAAACATGAATCATGCTACTATGCTAAATGTCTTTATTAGTTTTAGTTTTTCTGGTGTGGAGAATACTTAGGGATCTCTATAAAGATTATCATGTCATCTAAAATAATAACAGTTTAACTTCATTCAATCCAACTTGAATAACATTTTTCTTGTTTGATTGCTTTTGCTAGTTCTTCCCATACTGTGTTTAACAGAAATTTTGAGATTGGGCAACCTAGTTTTATTCCTTAATTTGGCTTTCATTTATTCACTTTTGCATATTATGTTGTCTGTATGTTTGTAAGTAATGACATTATTTATGTTGAGATATATTTCCTGAATCCTACTTTGGTAAGAGGTTTCTGTTGTTGTTGTTGTTGTTGTTGTTGCTGTTGTTGCTGTTTTAATGAATAAATGTTGAATTTTGTGAAATACTTTTTATGTGTTTATTGGGAGGACCATGCCATTTTCTCTATTCCTTTTGTTAATGTGGTGTATCAAACTGTTTGATTTGTGTATGTTGAACTTCTCTTGTGACCCTGCAATGAATCCAAGTTGATCATGGTGTATTATTCACTTTTTGGTATTGCTGGATTTCATTTGCTAATAATATTTTGTTGAATTTTTGCATCTAAATCTATCAAATTTATTGACTAGAAGTTCCCTTTGCCTGTAGTTTGTTTGTTGGCTTTGCTATCAGGGTGATGAAATCTTCATAGAAATTAATTTGGGAGTTTCCCACATCTTAAATATTTTTGAATAGTTTGAAGAGTATAAGTTCTTCTTTGTATTTTTGTACAATTATCCACAGGATTTGTTTAAATCTGCACTTCTATTTAACAATTTTTTAAATGCAGATTCCTTCTTCTAGTAAACAATTTGTTCAAATTATTTGTTTCTCCTTATCTCTGTCTCTTTATAGACATTTGTCTATTTCTTCTAAGTTGTCCAGTTTATGCTAATGTAAGTGTTGTCAAATAATCCCTTTTTTGTATATCTGAGGTAACCATTGTTATTTCTCTTCTTTTTTTCTTACTTTATTCCTTTGCAGCATCTCTCTTTTCTTCATGATGTACCTGGCTAGAGGTTTTTTGACTATGCTTATCTTAAAAAAAAAAAACATCTTTGGTTTTAATGTTCTTTTGTATAGTTTTCTTTTCTAATCTAATGTATATTTACACCTGTAATATTTAGGATCATGTTTTTTAACTTTTTAAGTTTTCTTTATTGATTTACAGTCATTTTACAAAGTTGTCTGCAATCCCAGCCTAGAGCAAAGTTTTGCAGTTACAATGAAAAAATATACATTTGTTGTACCATTTTTTCTATTATGGGCTTCCGTAAGAACTTTTATATATTTCCCTGTGCTATGCAGTACAATCCTGTTTATCTATTCTACAATTTATACCTCCCAGTTTATCTCTTCCCACCATCGGCCCCCTGGGATAACAAAACCTTTTATTCTATGTCTGTGAGTCTATTTCTGTTTTGTATTTGTGCTTCTTTTGTTTTGTATTGCTTTGTTTTTAGATTCCACTGATGAGCCATCTCATATGGTATTTTTCTTTTTCTTTCACTTTCTGGCTTACTTCACTTAGACTGATTTTCTCCTGGACCAACCATGTTGCTGATAATAGCGTTAAGTTTTCACTTTATATGGCTGACCAGTATTCCATTGAATAAATATACCACCTCTTCTTTATCCAGTCAACATTTGACGGATATTTAGGCTGTTTCCATGTCTTGGCTATTGTAAATAGTGCTGAATATGAATATTGGGGTGCAGGTGTCATCCAGAAGTAGGGTTCCTTCATGATTTATGGCCAGGAGCTGGATTCCTTGGTCATATGGTAAGTCTATTCCTAGGCTTTTGAGGACTCTCCATCATGTTTTCCACATTGGCTGCACCAAACTGCATTGCCACCAGCAGTGAAGGAAGGTACCCTTTTCTCCACAGCCTCTGCAGCATTTTTCATTTGTGGATTTTTGAATGATGGCCATTCTGACTGCTGTGAGGTGATACCTCATTGTAGTTTTGATTTGCATTTCTCTGATAATCAGTGATATTGAGCATTTTCTGATGTGCCTTTTTATCATTTGTATGTCTTCCTTGTAGAATTGCTTGTTTAGGTCTTCTGCCCAATTTTGCATTGGGTTGTTTATTTTTTCTTCTTCAGTTGAATGAGCTGTTGTATACTCTGGAGATCAAGACTTTGACGGTTTCATGTGCAAATATTTTTCCCATCCCATAGGTTGTCTTTTTGTTTTACTTGCAGTTTCTTTACTGTGCAGAAGCTTGTAAGTTTCACTAGGTCTCATTTGCTTATTCAGGCTTTTATTTCTTCTACGAGAAAATTTTCGAGAATTATGTCAGATATGGTTTGCCTATATTTTCATCTTGGTTGTTTTTGTATTTTGCCTTATGTTTAAGTCTTTGATCCATTCTGAGTTTATTTTTGTGCATGGTGTTCTGGCTTCATTGGGAGTGTTCTAGCTTCATTGAATTATATGCTGCTGTCCAGTTCTCCAAACACCAGTTGCTGAAGAGACTATCTCTTTTCCATTGTAATTTCTTGCCTCCTTTGTCTAAGATTAGTTGACCAAACATTTTCGGTTTCATTTCTGGGCTCTCTATTCTGTGCCATTGGCCTATATGTATGTTTAACTACCAATACAGTGCTGTCATGTTGACTGTAGCTCTATAGTATTATCTGAATCATTAGCGTTAAGAAATGCCACTGATATTTGAACCTTAATCTTGTAACCTGCTATCTTGCTGAATTCTTTGAGCAGCTGTAGTAAATTCATTCTGGATCTTGTAGAGTTTTCTATAAATAGTAACATATTATCTGCATATAGTTTGACATTTATCTCTTCCTTTCCAATTTGCATCTCTTTTACTTCTCTCCCTTATTTGATTGCTGTGGCTAGGACTTCCAAGACTATCTTGAGTAGGAGTCGTGTTAGTGTGCATCCTTTTACTGTCCCAGATTATAGTAGGAAGAATTTGACTTTCTCAACTTTGAGTACTATGCTGGCTGTACGTTTGGTATCTATAGCTTTCATGATGCTGAGATACAGTCCCTCTATGCCCACTTTGGTGTGTGTATGTATCATACGTGGGTGTTGAATTTTATCAAGTGCTTTTCCTGCATCTATTGAGATGATCATGTGGTTTTGGTCCTTTCTCTTGTTGATGTGCTGTATTACATTGATTTGCTTAAGTAAACCACCTCTGTGTCTCTGGCATGATCTCCACTTGGTCATGATATATAATATTTTTTTCTGTGTTGTTGGGTTGTATTTGCTACTATTTTGGTGTGGATTTTGGCGTGTGTTTTCATCAGTGATATTGGCCTATAATCCTCTTTTTTGGTAGTTTCTTTGCCTGGTTGTGGTATCAGGGTGATTGTGGCTTTATAGAATGTCTTTGGGAGTATTCCTACCTTTTCAATCTTCTGGAAGAATTTGAGAAGGACTGGTATGAGTTTTTCTTTTTTGTTTGGTAGAATTCCGCTGTGAATCCATCTGCTCCTGGACTGTTATTTGTAGGGAGGTTTTATATTGCTATTTTGATTTCATTTCTTGTGCTCTGTTTGTTCAAGTGGTCAGGTTCGTCTTCATTCTGTCTTGGTGGACAGTATGTTTCCAGAAACTTGTCCATCTCTTCTAGGTTATACAGTTTGATTCCATATACTCTTCATAATATTCTCCTATGATAAACAGTATTTTTTGTTATAATTTCTCCATTCTCCAGTCTTATTTTGCTAATTTGTGCTCTCTCTCTGTTCTTCTTTTTAAGTTTGGCCAGAGGTTTGTCGATTTTACTTACTTTATGGAAAAACCAGCTTTTGGATTTGTTGACTTTTTCCTATGGTCTTTTTAATCTCTATTTTATTTATTTCCTCCCCAATATTGATGATTTCTTTCCTTGTGCTGCCTTTTAGGTTTTTGTTCTTCTTTTTCTAGTTCATTCTGCTGGTGGGTTCAATTGTTTATTTGTGGATGTTCTTCATTTTTGAGGAACGCCTGTATCACTACAAACTCCCCTCTCAGCACTGCTTTTACTGTGTCTCATAAATTTTGAATGGTTTCGTTTTCATTTTCTTTTGTCTCAAGGTACTTTTTCATTTCAGCTTTGATATCTTCATTGACCCATTGGGTTTTAAATAACATATTGTTTAATCCCAATTTTTTCCTTTGTTCTCCTTTGTTTCTCTGCTGTTGATTTCTTACTTCATTGCATTGTGGCCAGTAAAGATGCTTGAGGTAATTTCTGTCTTCTTAAAATTGCTGAGGTTTCTTTGGTGACCAAGTACATCATGAATCCTGGAAAATGTTCCTCGTGCACTTGAAAAGAATGTATATCCTATTTTGGGGGTTGCAATGCTCTGAAAATATCCACCAAGTCTAATATTTCTATTGTATTATTTAATTTTTCTGTTGCCTAATTTATTTTCTGTCTCGATGTTCTGTCCAGTGATGTTAATGCAGTGTTGAAATCTACAAATATGACTCCCCTTTTATATCTGTTGGTAATTATTTTATGTACTTAGGTGCTCCTGTATTTGGTGCATATGTATTAATGAGTGTGCTATCCTCATATTGTATCACTCCTTCAATCATTATAAAACGTCCTTCTTTTTCTTTCTTTATGGCCTTTGTTTTAAAGAATATTTTGTCTGAAATCAGTTCTGCAACATCTGCTTTTTGGCTTTTCCAATTGTATGGAATACCCTTTTCCATCCTTTCACTCTCAATCTATATGTGTCCTTCTCTCTGAAGGGGGTCTATTCTATGCAGCATATTGAATGTTCTTGCTTTATTATCCAGCCTGCTACTCTGTGACTTTCGACTGGAGCATTTAGTCCATTAACATTTACAATAATTGATGACAGCCTTGTGTTTATTGCCAATTTGACCTTATATTTGCAGTTGATTTGTTATTTCCTCTTTGTTCCTTTCATCTTCCTTTTATGGTTTGGTAACTTTCCTTTGTTATTTCAAGAATTTTACTTAGTTTTAGTGACTCCCTGATAAGTTTTTGTCTTCTTGTTACCCTTTTTTATAAGTCCATTAGGCCATTACTATAACTGCTTCTATTAAACGGATAGTAAGATGATCTCAAACCCATCCTACCGAGAACAAAAAATTTTAAAATAAAAGACCAAAAAAAAAAATTTCTCTATTTTCCTGCCTCCCTCTCCGACTCTCAATGATTTGTATGCCTTGTTTTAAAATTTTTTGTTTATTTTATTTGTAATTCATGAATCATCACATTTCAAGTTGTGAGTTTCATATTTCTGTAGCATCCTGCTGCTTTTCTTTTTAAAGTAGACCTTTCAATAATTCTTTTAGCATGGGTCTAGTGTTGCTAAACTCTTTAAGCTTTTTCTTGTTGTGAAATCCTTTATTTCTATATTTACCAAATAGAATAGCATTGCTGGTCAAAGTATACTACTGTATATAATTTTTTTCATTCAGGACTGAATATATCTTGCCACTCCCTTCTGGGCTGTAGTATTTGTGTAGAGAAATCAGCTGGTAGCCTTATGGGGATTCCCTTGTAACTCATACTTTACTATTCTCTTGCTGTCCTTAGGATCATTTCTTTATCCTTGACTCTCGCCATCTTAATTAAATATATTGGTGTGGGTGTAATTGTGTTCTTCCTGTTTGGGACACTCTTAGCTTACTGTACTTGGATATCTGATTCCTTCTTTAATTTTCGGAAGTTCTCATTCATGATTTCTACAAAAACGTTTGCAATCACCTTTGATCCTTATTCCCCTTCTAGGACTTGTATCATGCCAAGTTTGGAATGCTTTCTATTATCCCATGGGTCCCTTATGCTTTTTTCATTTGTTTCTTATTGTTTCTCTTGTAGCTCTTCTGATTGGGTGCTTTCTATTTTCCTGTCTTCTAAGTCACTAATTCATTCCTCTGCATTATTTAGTCAGATTTGCTACACCTTTAAATCATTCCTCATCTCAGTCAATGTATTTACTTATTCTACTCGGCTCTTCTTAATAGCTTCCATTTCATTTTTGACATATTTTGTATCTCTAAACACTATCTCTTTTATTTCCTTCAGTACTTTGATCACTTCATATTTGAAATCTTGATCTAGTTGGATATCAATGTCTATTTCACTGATCATTCTTTCAGGGGATTTCTCTTGTTCTTTTAATTAGGAATGGTGTCACTTCTTATTCAACTTTCTTCTACATCTCTGGCACTATGGTTTATGCAGTATCAGTTATCCACTCTGGTCCTAAAGGAGTTTATCTACCAAATGCCTTTGTAGTTATATAACTTAGAAAAGAGAAAAAAGAGAGCATGAGATAAAGAATTTTAAAGAAGGGAGAAATAAAGGTTTGAAGACACTGTATAATGAATAATAGAAAAGGAAGTTGAAGCAGTGTTTTGAAAAATAATAATAATTAAAATATTTTTAAAAATTTCAAAGGGATAAAAATGGGGGTATATATAATTCAATAAGGAGTAAAAATTAATAGTGTAATAGAAAATGGTGCAGGTAAAACAGATTAATACAAGGGGGTGGTCAGTGTCCTCCTGGAGACTGTGTACATTTAATGTGAAGTCTCTTTATTCATCCTGATTTGGAAGCTCATCTTGCTGTTTCCAGAGGCCCTCCATTGGAGCCCTCATCTGTGCTGCTCCCAGGGCATGTCGGCAAGCTGATTGCTCCTACACCCAACACTGGGTCTGATGAAGCTCTCTTTACTCTGGGATGGCTTGTCAATGCCTTGCCCGATGCTGCAGTCAGATGTTGCAGACTGACCAGGCAGGATTGGGCATCACGCCCTCACCCAGCACCATGGTCAGTGGCTATAACCCAGCCGAAAATTTGAGGAGCCACCCGCCCCCTCAGGTTGCCAATAACTCTGCTGCTCTGTGCCACTCTATGCTCTGCTTTGGGTTTGCACACCAGAAGTGGGCTCAGGGAAGACTGAGGGACAGCCCTGTCCCTGATCTGGGCCAAAATCCTACTCCTTGTTTGTCTTGTCAGACAAGATCTCTAAAAATCCAGACAGTAGAATCCTATATGCCTCAGGCTATAGACAAGTCTCTGGCCCTTAAGGTTGCTAATTCCTTAGGGGTAGATGCAGGTTTTGCCCCCGCTGCCACCTGGGTGTAAAGCACCAGTGGGTATGGTGGCTGTGTCTGAGCCCCTGCTCTATTCACCTAGAAACATTTATGGAATTTCAGAGATGGGGAATGCACCCTTCCACCCACAGGGCACGTCTGCCCTGTTGTTTTATGGAGGGCCCAGGTGTTCTGCCCCGTGCACCCACAAAAATGGCACACAGCCACCTATGTTCTCCAGGGCTGCCTCAGTGCAGCCGTCCCAATCTTCCACCCAGGTTGGGCAACATAGCCCTGCCCCAAGCTTCCAGGCTGCATCTTCAGCTGAGTGTCACAGGGATCCTCTGTGCCTGCTTAACTTAGTTCTGTCAGTCAACTTATACTATGTACATGTCCAAGTCTTGGAGGCTCCCCCTCCATCCTGCTGATCTCTCAGTTGGAGATGGGAGACACAGTAAATGAGCACCAGTCCTTCTTTGCTGCTCCCTCCCTGTGGGACCTGTCCCACTCTCTTTAGCATTTTCTTCTTTCTTCCTTTTCTCCTGCCTGATTATTCACATTTTTTCTATTGAAGAGGACAATGTTCTGTCAGAGTTTTGCAGGTTCTCTGGTTAGCTGACTGGGTCTGTGGATGTGAGTCTTGGTGCATTTGTGGGAAAGGTTGAGCTACGAGCATCTTTCTACTCCATCATCATTGCCTCCCCTCAAAAAAGCCTCACTGTATTGTGGGAGATAAACATAGTCTGGAAATAAATGGAAAAGATATTCCATGGAAATGAGAAGAAAGTGCAGATTGCAATACTCACCTCATAACAAACGTTTTAAAATAGGGGCCAAAATAAAACAAATATGAACTTATATAAAGGAAAAGAGATCAATTAACCAATAAGATATTACACTCATTAAATTATATATGGACCCAAAACAGTAGATCCTAAATATAAAATGAAATTTTAGTAGACATGAAAGAATTAATTTATTATAAAACAATAATAGTAGATGAGTTTAACAGCTCACTATTCTGATAGCCAGATCATACAGAAAGAATATCTGTAAAGAGACAAAGATCTTAATAGCATATTATATCATTTGATCCTAACTGAGCTATTGGCACTGCATCAGAAAAGCAGAACACATAAACTTTTCAAGTGTGCACAGGATGTTATCTAACGAATTAACCACATATTATGTCATGAAATGAGCCTCAGGAATATTAAGCAAATATAGATTACAGCAAGTATTTTTCCGTACACAAAATTAAGGAACTGTGCATCAACTCTAGAAAGAAGAATAGGAAAAGAACAAACATGAGGTCAAACCACATCCTTTAAAAAAATAAAATAAAACAAGGTCAATGATGAAATCAAAGAGGTAATAAAATCATACGTAGAGTAAAATTACAATGAAAACACAGCTTCATAAAACGTATGGGATGCAGCAAAGACAAATCTAACAGGGAAGTTGAGAGCAAATCAGGACTTCTAAAAGGAACAAGAAAAACCTCATAGAAAGGACCAAGCATACCAGCCAAAATAACAAGAAATAGGGACAAACAAAACCCAAAGGCCGTAGAATGAGAAATCTTTAATGATTATGTTGAAAATATATAAAATAGCAGTTGAAAAATAAATTACAAATCATAAAATCAACCGCTTAAATTTTTTTAAAAAATATTGACAAACAGGTAAGCATTTAGCCAGGCTTATCAAGAAATACAGAGAATGGACCCAAACAAAATAAGAAATGAAACAGTAGAAATAAAACTTGATATTACAGAAATACAAAAAGAAGATTATGAAAGCAGTCTGAGCTGTTACGTGGCAGTCATCTGAACGACCTAAAAGAAATGGACAAATTTCTAGGAACGTACAGCCTGCCAACACTCAATAAAGAGAAAACTGAGAACATGATAAGAGCAATCAGTTTACGTTGAATAAAATGTATAATTTTAGAAATACCCCTTGATCAAAATGCCTGGATTACTTCACTAACACCTCTTTCCCCTAAATATTTTTAAAAATGAAGGAGGAAGGAATATTCCCAGTTATTCTATCAGTCCACAATTACCCTGATAAACCAGTCAAAGACACTACCAAAAAAAAAAAGAAAAAGAAAATGTAAATCCAATATCGTGGATGAATGATGATATACATTCAAAAATCCTCAAAAAATATCAACAAATTAATCCAGCAATACTAAGAAATGATTATACACGATGATCAGTTGGATTCCTTCCAAAGTCTCAAGGATGGTTCAACATACACGAGTCAAGCAGCATGACACATATCTAATAAAGGAAGGACAAAATTCAAAAGACCATATCAATAAACAAAGAAAAATCATTTGAAAAATTCAACATACATTCATCATCAGAACTCTCATGAATGTGAGTACAATTGGAACATTTCTCAACATACTAAAGGCCATTTATAACAATTTATAACACTCAGGGGAATGGCTGAAAGCTTTCTTGGAAAATTCGGGAACAAGACAAGGATTCCTACTCTCACCACTTCTGTTCAATAGTAATAGAAGAAAGGAAAAGGGAAAGAAAATGAAGTAAAAGAAACACAAAATGGAAAGAAATAGGCAAAATTTTCAGCAGTACTGAAGGCATAAAATTCTACACAGAGTCCTAAGGGCTCCACACTGACTATTATGAACAATAAATAATTTCATCAAGGGAGCATGGTACAAGATTAATATAAAGATGTCTCTTGAATTTGTCCACATAATCATGAGATACATAAAATGGACGTTGAAAGCAATAATATTTAAAACCCCATAACCCCGAATATCTTGGAATAAGTGTAACCACATATGTGAAACATCTACACACTGAAAATTATGAAACATTGACAAAGAAATTATAAATGATTCATAAAAATGGAATGATGTCTTGCTCTTGGATAGAAAGAGTTCATATTGTTAACATGGGAGTACTACACAATGATACCTAAGGATTTAGTGCAATTCCTGTTATGAAGCTCTAGTATTTTCCACAGAACCTGAAAATAAATAACTCCAAGTTTTCCATGAAACCATTAAAAATTGCCAAAATGATCTTGAGAAAAAACAACAAATCTGGAAGTATAACCCTCCCAGATACCTTACTGTACTACAAACCTACAGTAATAAAAACACCATGGCATTGGCACAGAGATATAATCAATAAAAACAGATAGAGAGCCTAGAAATAATTCCACACACTTATGAGCAATGAAACTATGATAAAAGAGGCAAGAGTTCACAATGGAGAAAAGACAGTCTCGTCAATGGATGGTGTTGGGAAAGCTGGACATCTACATGTAAAACAGTGAAATTAGAGCATTCCCTGACATCATATACAAAAATAAACTCCAAGTGTATTAAAGACCTAAATGTAAGACCTGATACTATAAAACTGCTAGAAGGGAATATAGGTGATACACTATTGGATATACATCATAGGAATATTTTCTTATATCAGTCTCCTAAGGAAAAAGATATAAAAGCAAATAGAAGCAAGTGGGACCTAAACAAACTTGAAAATTTCTGCACAGCTAAGGACACTGTCAATGAAATGAAAACACTGCCTGTGTAATTGGAGAACATACTTTCAAACAACACAAGTGACCAGGGGTTAATAGATGTAGGTTAATACATGTAACATGGATTTTGGTTACACAACTCAAGGTGGAAAACAAAAACCCAATCAAAAACAGAAGCAGAGTACTTGAGTTAATATTTTTCCAAAGAACACATTCAGATGAGTAACAGGCAAGTGATAAAATTTCACAACATTACTATTTATTACATAATTGTAAATCAAATCCACAATGAGGTGTCACTTCACAATTGTCTAATGGCTATTATCAAAAAATCTACAAATAGTAAGTGTTGGAGACGATATGGAGGTAAGAAATGTCTTATATACCCTTGGTAGGAATGTAAATTGGTACAACTTCTAAGGAAACATTATTCAGATTTCTTTAAAAACTAAAATTTAACTACCATAAGAGCCAGTAATAACTTTTCTAGGAAAAATCTGGGGAAACACCCTAAATTCAGAAGAACCAATGTTCACAACAGCACTGTTTATAATATGCAAGACAGGGAACCAATCCAAAAGTCCACAGTAGACTATGGACTTAAGAAGATATGATATTTCTATAAATATGCAATGGAATATTTCTCAGCCATGAAAAAGTAAAACACATTGCTATTACAGCATCATGAAAGGACTTAGTAAATATTGTGCTTAGTGAAGTAACTTAAACAAAGACAAAAGAATATAATATAATTTATAAGTGGAATCTAAAGTATAACAATTATCTGTGTACATCTATTTATAGCTGTCTAATTATAGATGACAGATAGATAGAAGTATAGATACATACATACATGATAGATAGATACATAGATAGATAGATAGATAGATACATACATACATACATACATAGATAGATAGATAGATAGATAGATAGAGACATGATGGAGAGGTAAAGAGATTAGATAGACAAGACTTAAGCAGACTCAAAAATATGGGAAAAAATTTATGTTTACCAAAGTTGAAGGGAAAGGGAATTTTATGGTAGGACATTGACAGACACAAAGTAGTATACAATAAGTAGAGAAGCAACAAGGATAATCTGTATAGATTAATGAATTATACACAATACCTTAAAATAATTGTATGTTACAGTTATGGTAATAATTCATAATGCAATATATCTACAAAGTGGTTTGAATCACTATGCTGTACATCTGAAAATACACAATATTATACATCTACTGTACTTCAATTAAAATTGAAACATATTGTGTATTTTTTATTTTTCCACTGATAGCATCTTCCACTAATATTGCTTAATTTTATGCTTTACTTTTTATGATTACTGTTTTAAATTATTTCTTTTACTCTTGTGAACATGATACCAGTTTGAAGTATCTATACTTATTGCCCCTGATTTCCTATTTTTCTCTCTTTATCCATATAGTAGAGTAGCATTTAAGAACATAACCAAAGAAACAGTTGCAACTTTCTCATGGTCTCTCCTGAGCATTTTGGACAATGCTTTACATATTTTTGCCATTTTATATTTCCTAGAAGACTTCTTTTCTACACCTCTTATAAGGTGTCCCGGTTTTGTTTTTTCATCTCATTCTGGATTTGTTTGCCTGTTAAAGACTTTACTTTCACATTATATCTAAGTGATAACTGTAAGTCTTATTGGGGGAGTGATTTCTTATTTCAGTAGTTTGAAAATACAATTTTATTTACCCTTGGTGTATGTTTTCTGCTCAGAAATCTACTGATAGCCTAATGGGGGTTCCTTTGTAGATTGTCATAAATTGTTTGGCTGAATTTAAAATATTACTCTGTCATTGACTTGCCAATTTGCATATGGCGTATCTTGAAGGAGGTCCCTTTGTCTTAAAGTTATTGGTCTTTTGTTGACTCACAGAATTGTATATCAGTTCCTTACAAAGTTTAGGGAAGTTATTGACTATTATTTCTTTAAATACCTAACAGCTGCCTTCTAACTGTCTTCTCCCTCCAGGATTCCACTCTAATGTGCATTTCCTGAGGAAGTTTCATGGCTACTGTCGAATTTCCTCACTTTTTAATATCTTGTATCTCTGCCCTCTCCTATCATTTCTAGATTTGTATTGACGAGTTTTCTATTCTCCCTTCCACCAAGACAGTCTACTTCCAATGCTTTCTGTTTCATTCTTCATCTCATTTAAGTTCTCCTTGTCCTCCAATAATATTTGTTTATTTTATAGTTTCAGTCTCTATGGTAATGTATTTCTTATCATAATTTATTTTATTCCTGAGCACACTAAACTGCTTTCTCAGTTTTGTTTTTTGGACTGAGTTTCTTTATGACACCTATTTGGATTCTCTATTAGTTATATGGCAATATACCATGACTTTTAAGTTTGTTTGCTGCAAGGTTGACATTGTGTGTGTGTGCGTGTGTGTCTGTGTTTGTGTCAGTGTCTGTGTGTGTCCATCTGTGTGTGTGTGCCCTATAATGTTACTGTAATTGGTCATGATCTTGATAAATTATTTCTCTGATGACACTTCATAACTGAATGGGAGTTGGAGTCCTTGCTTTTGTTTTCTGGTAGCTTGTGATGTTGCACAATTTTTGGTTTTACTTACCTGAGCTACCTCTGATAATATTTCAAAATGGCACTTTCCTGACGCTACTGTGTGGATAAAAGATGTGTTTCATTGTCACTACTTAGACTTCTCTGGTAGTTAATGCCACTGTTGTCGCTGGGATTGTGAACCCTTCCTTTTATCTGATATCTCTTGAGAATCAGTGTACACATTGAGGAAAGGTGTAAAGACAGGTGGGTATTTGGTATCAGGCAAGTGCCTTTGCCACGTTCAGTTTTGCAAGGTAACTTGTCTCCACCAATGTGAATGGGGAGTAGGGACAGTTTCATGAACGTCTGAGTGTCTGAAGGATGGAATTTCTCTCTCCATTGTGGCTCTCTCCTAGTTACCTGTGATCATGAGTACTCGTGTGGTGCAGTTGGAGACCGAATCTGTGTGAACCACTGAGAACCTGATTCTACTGGGTTCTCTGAACTTGTGGACTCAGATATCCTATTCAGCGGGCCTTGGTTGCAGACACCAACTCTGCTCTTCCCTCAGTTCAACCTGTTTTGTGTGCTTTAGTCCACTGAACTTCATCTGTTCACATGCGTTCTGGAGTATTGTTTGTGTTGTGGTTATTTTTGTTCAGATGTGAACGTTTTACTGACTGTAGATGTAAAGGGAGAGACAAAAATAGTTTCAACTTATGTCACATTTAAAAGTATATAGTTTTTCAACTAAAAGCTTAAATTCTAATTAGGAAATTATAACACTAAAGAAAATAAATAAATCACTTCCCTTAATATCATAGTACTACAAAATATTTTGAATTTCCTGGGTTCTTTTCTTCAATGTTTTACCCACCTACATGCACATTTTACTAAAATATACCCCTATAATCTCTTTAAAATCAATTAAATTATTAAAATATTTCCCTGTGCTCTAAATATAGCACTTTTTTTTCTCTAATTTATTAATTGTAGCTTCAACATTTCTGTCTTCTCCATCCTTCTACCCTTTCCCCACAGGAAACCACTACTTGGTACACTACACATATATATCTGATTCTTTTTTTGTTTTTTAATGATTATTTCTCTTATATCATTATTTTCCCAATTTAAGTGACAACGTAGAGTGTTTTTCCCTGTATGACTTATTTTCCTTTGTGCAACACCCTCTGGGTCCAGTCACATTGTTCCAAATGGCAGAATTTTACTATTTAATATACAATGAATAATTATTTATTTTGTTATCTATATCCCACATCTATTTCAGCCAATCATCTGTTGATGGGCTGTTGAGTTGTGCTTCTACCCTTGGCAACTATAAATGCTGATGTTAAGAACATTGGGGTAATATATACTTTAAGTTAATTTTTTTCATTTTTTTTCAGATTTATACTGAAAACTGGAATTGCTGCAACATATAATGCTTCTATTTCTAGTTTTCTGAGCACTGTCCACACTTTAATAATAGTGGATGCATCAATTTATATTTCCAACAACAGTGTACCTGGGTTCCTTCTTATTGACATTCTGATTAATGTTTGTCATTTGTAGACTTTTTGTTAATAGCCATTTTGGTTGCTGTAAGATTATATTTCATTCTGGTATTTTTATATGTTCTCCTAATGAATAGCAACGTTATGTTTCATTTTATGTGCATGAATATCATCCACATTTCTGTTTTTGAAAAGTTCCCATGAAGATTCTTCAACTGTTTTTAGTTGGGGTCTTTATTTTTTAAATATTGTGTCTGATATGCTATATATATATTATGGATATTAACATCTTGTTGGTGTCATTGTTTGAAATTTTTCCTTCTATTCTGTCTGGTATCTTATGTCTTCTTGAAGGTTTCCTTTGCTCTGCAAAAGGTTTTCAACTTCACACTTATACAAGAAATAGAATCCCTGTATCGCATAGTACATTGATTTTTCCTCAGTAAACTAAAAACTCTAATTGTTAATTTTCCTTTTATTTTGATTTGGAGACAGATCAAGAATAAACATTGCTATGATTTATCTCAAAGTCAGTTCTGCTCCTGTTCTCAGTCAGAAATATTATAGTTTCAGGCTTTACATTTAGGAAATTAATCCATTTTTTCACATTTTTTATACTATGGAAAGAAGTGTTTTTATATCTTCCTTTTACAAGAACTGTCCTTTTTTCTCAGAACTACTTATTGAAGAGACTGCCTTTTTTCCATTGTATACTCTTGCCTCCTTCTTTGTAGACTAATTGACCATAAGTGTGTGGGTATATTTTTGGACTGTTTATTTTGTTCCATTGATTTATGTGTTTCTTAAGTGCCATATTTTGATGTATTGATTACTGTAGCTTTGTAGCATGTTCTAAACTCAGGGAGGGTAATACCCACAACTATGTTTATTTTTGAAAATAATTTTAGAAACTTTGGTTCTTTTAGATGTATGTATAAATTTCAATATTTTTCTTCTTGTTTTGTGAAGAAACTTATGGATTCTGTCAAAATAGAAATTTACTAAAAGAAAAAACCTGAGAAAAATACTAAAGTGAGGAGGATAAATCATACAATATTAACAACAAATGGATTGCTGTATAAATCAAAGAAAAAATTTATAAAGAATTATGACAACAAAAACAAAATCCATTAGGTAATACAGAAGCAGTATTAATAGGGATGCTTATAGCAAAATAATCCCACTTATACAAATAAGAAACATCTCTCTCTTCTAACATATTCTTACAACCAAAATATGTAGCAAAATAATAAGAAAAACATTTTAGTAGAAGGAAAAACAGCTGAAGGGACAGAACATAATTAAATAAAATAAGGATTAAAAATATAAACATTTAATTAAACTAAATAATGGTTTTTGAAAGATAAATAAAGTTGAAAAACTTTAACCACATACATGAGCAAAAAAGAGTTACAAATTAATTAGCTCAGAAATAAATGAGAAGATACAGCTTATATCAAAGAAATACAAAGCAGCATAAGATGATACAACAAATTATATGCCAATAAAATGGAAATCCTAGAAGAAATGGACAACTTCTTAGAAAGATTTAATCTCCAGAATGGAATGAGAAAGATAATATGAACAGATTATCACTAATGAAGTTGAATAAGTATTTAAAAAAATTTCCCAAGAAACAAAATTCCAGGCTTAGACAGCTTCACAGGTGATTTCTGCCAAACACTTAGAGAAGAGCCATCACCTATACTTCTCAGAGATTTCCAAAAATTTCAAGAGGAAGGGAGGCTTTCTACCCCACATTTCTTTATCACACTACTACTAAAACTGGAACAAATACCTCAAAAATTACAGGTTAACTACTACTGGTAAGCATACATGCAAAAGTCACCACTAAATTGTTAGCAAATCCAACAATACATTAAGAGGATTATACATTATGATTAAGTCCATTATATTCCAGGGATGCAAAATGATTCAATACCACAATTTAACCAGTATGATACACCACACAAACAACCTGAAGAATAAAAGTTATATGGTCACCTCAATAGGGTCATAAATTATTTTGACAAATTCAATATCTATTTATGAATATTTTTCTCCTCAAAGTGGGCATGAGGAAACATACCTCAACACAGTTAAGGTCATATATGACAAGAACTCAGCTAACATTACACTCACTGATTAAAAGCTGAAAGCATTTCCAATAAGAGCAGGAAGAAGGCAAGAATGTTCATTCTTACCACTTTTATTCAGTATAGTCTGGAAATTCAAGCCATAGCTATTCAAAATAAAAGTAAATGAAATATTGCTAATTAAGAAAAGGAGTAAAAGTATCTGTTTGCAGATGACATACTTAAAAAAGAAATCCTAAAATTGGTGCCACAATACTACTAGGGCTTATCAATGCATTTGGTAAAATTTCCGAATATAAAATTATCATACAGAAATCTTGTGTTTCTACACACTAACAAGAAGCTAACTGATACAGAAAGTGAGGGAACTGTCTCAATTATAGTTGAATTACAAAAAATTTAAGAAATCTATCCAACCAAGGAGGTAAAAGACCTGTACTCAGAAAACTATAAAATATTTATAAGAGAAATTGAAGATTATGCAAACAGATGAAAGGATATACTGTGTTCGTAGATGAGGAAAAAATTATTGTTTAAATGACACTATTAGTCAACAAAATACACAAATAAAATTCATTGCTTATCAAAATTCCAAGGGCATTTTCAGACCCTTACAAAAAATAATTGTAAAATTTACATGTAAACACAAAAGAAATGAAATCACTAAAAAAAAATGATAGGAAATAAAAGAAACTAAAAAGAGAAATAACTTTAACAAAGAACAAAGAGGATGTATCACTGTCCCTGATTTAAAATATAATACAAAGCTACAGTTTTAAAAAGAATATGTTACTGGCACAGAACAAATAGAATAATGGAACAAAACAGAATGCCTGAAAATTAAATCAGACAGTTATGGTTATTAAGCTCATTACAAAAAATGAATAAAAAGTGGGGGAAAGGTTACCACACGGCGCATGCAACCGATCAACATCAATAACCATCGGAAAAATGCAAGTCCAAAATACAATGAGGTTTTATGTCACTCCTGTCAGAATGACTATAATCAAAAAGATAACAAACATAACTGTTGGTTAGGATGTAAGAAAAACAATACTGATGCACTGCTGGAGTGAATGTAAATATGAGATGTCACTGTGGGAAACAACATGGAGCTTTATCTAAAAATTAAAACTAAAACATTATCCAATATATATATATATCGGGATACTAATTCCAAGAAAATAAAAACACTAATTATAAAAGATAAATTCAACCCTATATTCACTGCAGCATTCTCCACAATAGACAGGATATAGAAGCAAAGTAATTGTTCATCAAATGATGATGGATAAATAAGATGTGTGTTTATAGTATATATATCTACCTATCTTAAGTACAGATTTATCTATCTATCTATATATATATGCACACACACACATAAAATTACAATGGGTTATTACTCAGCTCTAAAAAGAATAAGTTCTTGCCATTTGCAACAAATGGTTTGGACAAGTGAGTAATATGCTAAGTGAAATAATTCAGAGAGAGAGTGACAAATGCTGAATGATTTTACTCATATTAGGAATTTAAAACAAATGAAAATAAAAACACAGAAATGGAATTATAGAAATAGAAAGAAACAGGTTGTTCACAAGAAGGAGTGAAATGCGGTGAGGAAAAGAAAAATGAGAAAATTAAGAGAGAAAGTTTTCCAGTTGAAAATTAAATTAGTCAGGGACAAGGAATTTACTGTATGGGGAATAGCCAATAACTATTAAATATCTTTAAATAGCAACATATCATATCTAGATATATTCTGGTGATCAATTTGAAATGTATTATAAACAGCAAACAGTATGTTGTGTAAGAGAAACTAACACAGTGTTATAGAAAAATGTACACTTCAAAAACAAACAAACATATATATAGAAAAAAGTTAGATTTGTAGTTAGCAGAGGCACGGGTTGGGAAAGGAGAATTTGATTAATGTGCTCAAAAGCTACAAACCTCCACCTGTAAAATAATCGTGTTCTAGGGATTACCCGTAGTAACATGAAAATTAAAATTAATACTGCTTTATGTTCTATATCAATGTTATTAAGAGAGTAGACCTTAATGTTTCTCATCACAACCAAAAGACAAATTGTATTTCTTTACAATTTTATCTAAATGAGATAATGAATTCTCCCTAAAGTTGCTATGATATTTATTTCATGATACTTGTAAATCAAATCACTATCCTGTGCACCTAAACTTACACAATGTTTTATGCCAATTACAACTCCATAAAAGTGGAAGAAAAAATGGAAAGTCAATGTTCACTTTTTTCCATGTCATTTATCATGATTGTTTTTCAGCAAGTAAACTTGAGTCATGATATACTTATCCTAGGTAAAGATACTAATAAATAAGTGATTCTAATAAATTATACTTAAAGATACCAATAAAATTACTGTTTTAACATGCTTTAAACTTTCTTCATGTTAACAGCCCACTGCTTCTCTGGAATCAAAATTTTACTTTGTGTATTCACCTGAGATAAGGGAATGGATACAAGTGTTAACCCTGGCTGCTTTTGCTGTGAGTTTTAAAGTTCACTATCGCAGACCAAATGTCTCATCTCCACGAGAAATTCTGTAAGAAATGAACATGCTAGGTTGCTAGAAATCTCAGCATGGTAAAATCTCAGAACTCCTACAAGTCTTAACTGTTTTGCAATGGGAATGCAATAGTGACAAAGACTTGATTTTGGATAACAATGTGCTGTTTTCTCATGGTTGCATTATGGGATGTGAGGATAATCCCTCAGACCCACAACAAACATCCTCGCTCAAGTGCTGGGCAAAGAACTGTAAAGTTTCTGCATTTTTAGCACTGAGGACTGCTTTCAAAATGATGACTATTCTTACTGTAATCCTGGTCGTCCAAGGAAAGAAAGGTTATTGCAATTTGTAGCTTAAAGGGAATAAATCAGCGGTTCAGTCTCTATAAATTAGTCATGGGGTGTTCAAAGACAAAATAAGATGTGTCAACAATGAGAATTAGAAGAAAAAAGAAATTGGACATAAGCATAAATTAAAAAGGAGAGACAGCCCTTTGCTGGGCTCTGGGGACTGGAGAATGTATATGCCTCTGTCAAATTCAAGGATTCAGTGGCTTGGCCCTGGCATTAGCTAGGGATTCGATGAACAGGTAACAGTAAGGATAATGGGAGAAATATAATCTACCTCTCCCTGATCAGAAGAAAATCTGGTGGCTCAATGAAATTTTTAATTCACAGGGATTCTATCAAATGCAGAGGAATAATTCACTGCTGACTCAACTAAGACAAACTTAGTTACTAGTTAACTATCCATCTTCACACACACACACAGTGGCAGACAGATTTTGTAGTATTTAGTGGGAAGAATTCAGTGGGCAGAGCTCAGAGAATAGTTTTCAAGCACCAGCCAAATTTTGTACGTTTGCCAATAGTCTAGGATTTCCCACGTAGAAAACTACAGATGGACAAACAATATACTTCTTTAGGATTTCTAATTTTGAAAGTAAATGGTATTTTTAACTTATCAGTATAGAACCTTGTTATGATGATCACAGTAAGACCCACTGTGTGATAATAGAGCTGGGAACTAGCTGCTGAACCAGCCCATCTGAACCCCAGACTGCTAATGTAGGCAACAAAATAGTCACCATCATAGTTGAGCTGACAAATTTTAAAGCTTGATGTTTCTGTTTTAGGAAAAACCACTGATGTCCAGACCCATATCTCCTGCTGCAAGTGGGCGCTTTTCTTCTCTTGATAAAGTTTATACTGTTGGGATGTTGCTAGAGTTCACCATGGCCAATTTTACCATTCTCCAGATTATCAAAGTCTTTCTTCACAAATGGTGACATATTTACAGGACACAATGTTGCCATTCCAGTCTTATCAGCTGACACTGGCTGCATGATTGTGAGCAGAAGCCTTAGGCTACCTGAACTTCTCTAAAATTTTCCACCATTTCAGGGCATTTCACATTCTGAAAATGCTTCACCTTTTATTTTAAGTTAATGGGAAATAAAGTCCTCCATGAATATTTATATTTCCTACTATCTGCAGAAATTTGGTATTCTTGCAGTTGGACAAATTTTTAATTCTACCACCCTCACCTCTATTTAGTCCACACATTTTAGATTGCAATTTGGTTACTGAAAACGACCACCACAACCAAGGGTCAAGTAACTCTTAGATACATCCTGTGTGAAGGTTAGAAAGGGAACAATTTATATGGGGTGTATAATCCTACATTAAATGTTTGCAATGACACTCTCTTTTCTGGTTAAAGCTCTGATTCTAAGAAGTAAATTAATTAGAAGGCAGTATAGATATTGGTATGGGGAAGAGAATCAGCTATTTTTGAGTGGGTGGGTGATGAAGAGACAGGAAAAAATCCAGCAAATTAGAATGGAATGCTTTACACCTCTGGCAGGCATGGATTAAGAAGAAAATAATAACTTGTCTCCTGTACCTACCTCCAATTACTGTCTTGCGTGACTAGTCCTTGGACTATGAAAAGAGCTAGTTTGTGGTGAAGAGTAAGGACCATAACAAAATAGTTGGAAAACCATGAGAATTTTCTTGTTTCAAGAAAGTGGATTTGCTTAAATTCAACATATATTTTTCATTCACTAAATAATATAATGCATCCTGTGGCATGTTCTGTGCTTACTGTGCTGGTATCCAAGTTAGACAAGGAAAGGGGGATAGACAGAAAACTTCTGAAGGAGGTAGTTTCTGTCCTGAGACTGGGAAAATTAAAGTAGGTAAAAGGAGGACACCTTAAGTCCAAGAATGAGCTGGAGCAAAAGTTGTGAGTTTGGAGCTAACATTTTTCACGAGCATTTGCCTGGATGTATCTCCAAATACAGTGAAACATAAAGATATGCCAAGGTAATCAGAAACCAGATCTATAAAAAAAGAGTAAACGATGTTGAGTTTGTGGGCTTAGAGTTGGAAAGGCATTAAGTGCCACCCTGAAGACGTAAGCTTGTCTTTGGCTGGAACACAAAAGCAACATAAAGTATTGACTAAAAAATATAGCGTAGACTCTTCAGGGCAGGAAATGAAAGCACCAGTTGGAATGCTTTGAGAACAGCACAAAGACCATAGATAAAATTACTTTTGAAATTCTTCCACATGCTGAATGTGCCATATGAGACTACACCATATGACCATTTTGATACCAGTAATGACATAAAAGAGACCATGATCGCTGGACAGATTCCTGCATTTATATCCTGTTCAAACCAACCCTAACTTAACACTTTTAATACTTTCTAGGATGAACCAGGAACCACTTAGTACTTTTCCATCTGTCTATGTTTGTCCTTTTCCAAATTCTTCCATTTTCTCTTCTTCCTTACAAGAAATTATTTAAATTTACACCCATATTGTTCCATCAAATGATCATGTCAATCAAATATCTCTATTTTTCTTTAAATGGTAACTTATACTCCTGTATATCTCTTTACTCTATTCTAAAAATTATAAGGAAAATACAAGTACACGTCTATGTTTATTGTTCAAATAAGAAAATTGCAGATATTTGTCAACATTTGCCAACATCAATATTAATCTTTGTTATCCTGCATAATCTGGTAGTCCTCTGGTAAATCAGTTGTAATTAGGATGACGTTCATAAACTGAAGACGGCTGATAAGTTGGCATTGAAAGAGAGGTAGCTGATGTATCAGCTATCACTGTCACTGGAAACCGTGGGTTGCTCCTTGGTTGAAGTTTAGAAAAACGACCTTCATTGGCAGATATGTTGTGATATCTATTTGGGAAAGTAGAAGGCTCCACCATCAGTCCAAATAATAGCTCTCTGTGGGAGACAAGATGCTGTACTGAGAAGTAGAAGTTATAATTGTAATGAAGTTCACAACACGGCCATTTGCTTCAGTGTAGCTGCTTTGAGAGTGCCCGTGGACAGTGGTCAACTGATTTAAAACAGCACGTTGATCCACTGCAATTTGTTTTGGTGGTCTAAATGACATTGATTATGGAGGATAAAAATCACCTCTGATCCGGGTTGTTGTGTCACAAATTATTTGTCTAGTAGAGGGCTTCCTTATTAGAGGCATGTTTAAATTTGCAGAAAGTAAAAATTCACTTTCTCCACTAGTGTCAGCCACAAAATCAGAATTATGAATATGCACATTACCTCCTGCTTTAAAGTGCTTCTTTTTGAAATCTTCAGCCAATGAAGCCACCAGAGAGGCATTTTTAATCCCAACTCTTCTTTTTATTCTAACTAAATGCTGGTGACAGACTTGTTTAAGATTTCAATTATGGCAGAACTGCAGCTGCAACCAATGGAGAAAGATTTTAGTAATATTTTAAACGAAAATACAAGACTACAATAAGCCTATCCTATAAAACCTCAGATTTCATGTTGATTATGCAAAGATAATATCATTAAAATATGAACATTGCTGACAATATTTTGAAATTATTTATTTGTAATATACACATTTAAATAGTATATCATCAAATTTAATAAGTTAGTATTTGCAGTAACGGTGAAAGCCACTTTTTAAAAGCAGCTTTAATACGTTTATTTAGTTTTCTGGTAAGATTCATAGTTGCTAGGAACATTTCTCATAATCTTGAATACTTAAGGCACTGTCCTCATTTTTAGAAAAAGTAAAGAATATTAGCCTTTGTAGTTTTATACAATTTTCAAAATCTAGCTTTACATTTATATTCCCATAGGTTGATGTACAAAATAAAATTTTATGTATGTTACCAAGTAGTAACTACAATTACTGAATACCTTGCTTAAAACAGACTTTTTTCCTTCTGCCAGAAAGTCAGCAGGAGAAACAGATCTTTGAATATTCTGCCGCACTTTAGTAAACACATACATGCTAAGCTGTCTAACTAAACTTTACATACTTCCAGATTCAAATATTCTGAAAGGCGCCCTTCTTTCCAAAACTTCCTTCTTAAAGACATCTTCATCAATCACTATCGAAGTTCCATTATCATCCCACGAGATAGATTTTTATTGGTCACTCCCAGACATTTTCCAGAGTTTTCTTGGAAATGTCAGAGAACGAAAATCATTATCTTCATCTGGTTCCAAGACACAATGTGTGTAACATGGTCTTTTTATCAAGGATTTTTCAGACAAAGTCTGAAAAGCATTTTCTTCAATCATACACCTCAAGTCCAAGTCCCCAGAGAATGTTTGATCACACAATAGAGATATATCAGAGTTCCTGAAACAGTTTGTCCAACTTTATGAGACACATCTTGGATTTCTGGAGAAACATGTGCCAACGGAAATAACTTATTCTACAGCTACTTTTCTAATCTGCATGATTTTGAGCACTGCAGCTTCAAATGCTGCTTTGGCAGGCCTGCACAGATAAACTTCTAGGCCATCAAAATGGTTCTCTACCTGAGTAGCTGTCACATCACAAAACGACTGGTCTCCCAGCAACTCAAGTGTAACATTCAGCCAGTGTTCCCTTCTCATTCATCCAGTTAAAATGAAACATATAGGATGCTTATTTTTATACTGTGATCTGCAAATATTATCCCCAAAAATCTTTTTAAATAATTTAATTTTGGGGACTATGAAATAAAATCAGTCTCCATACTTTTGTACACAAATTTATACAAAATTGGTGAAGTATAAATAATGCAATAAATATATAAAATAATTTTAAAGTTATGAAATTTAAAGTGAAATTTGTTTAAAACCTGTACAGAAAATGTATATCTATTTCAATATCATTTGTAATTAAAGTGAAATATAATTTGATTTGGAAATGGAAGTTGGTATTTATCTCTGTACTTTAAAATAAGTAGCTCTATATTCAAAATATGAGAAGAATAAATATCAGCTTATTTGTTATGCTTATAAATAAATGGCAAATATTTATAAAATAAAACTAGATTAAAATTATGAATCAAATGTAAGAAAGCCCAAAGTGGGGAATTTTTGATTTAAATTGTAATTCAGTGCTATAAGTAAAACAAATGTAATTTAACATTCTACCATAAAAATTAGAAGAGAGACAATCTTATTGCATATTTACAAATATTTATTTTTGCCATTCTTTCTGTCAGAGGTTTTTCAGTCCCAAGAAGGAAAAAATTTTCTTGTCATCGTTATAATCCATACTCTTGTGGCTTCTGTTATGTGTTCCAAAATGATGTTGATAAATACACTTATGCACAAGACACTGGATTCAATAAGCAGTGCCTCCATTAAGGGGCAAATGAACAATGAAAAAAACAAAGATATAACAGTATATGTGGTTTGGGGTGGAAAATACAAGTTAATGCATTTTAGGAAGCAATATATTTCTCAGTCCTGAAATTTTTGGCATTGTTTATATAATACAGCATTTTAAGGCAAGTGATTTGTTCACTAATTGAAAATATTACCTATGTCCTGTAACAGTATACATAAGTAAATCCAGTTCTATCAAAATTTATATTATTTATTTAGAAATAAATTCCATTAAACTTAAGCCAAATTAAAAATGAGAGATAAAATTTTTAAATAAATAAATGTACCCTCAAGCTACAATGTAAATTTTTCCATCACTATCTGTAAATTTCATTCTAAATAAATATTAGCAACCTGAATTCATGGCATATTATAAGTATTATCAACTATAGTTATGTTGGATTTAGTCCTGATTCATAAATATTATTTAACATATGCAAATTAAAATATGTGATAACATCCCTTAAAAAGCAAAGAATTGAAAAATAACACTCTCAAAAAATGTAGGAATATTATTAAAATATGTGATCTTAACTTTTTTATAAAAATATTTTTACAAATTCACTGTAGATAGAATGTAACTAAACATAATATAAGCCATTTATGAAAAACCCATGACTAACATCAAGTTCAATTTTAACATACAGGAAGGTTTTCCTCTGGTCCAGTAATAAGAAAAATTAGCTCATTTTCACAAGTCCTAAATTACACTGCTAGAAGTCCTAGCCAGAACATCTAGTCAAGAAAAAATATAAAATGTATCCAACTTGTAAAAAAGCAGTAAAGTATTTACAGTTGCCATAATTATACATAGATAGAAAGCTCCATAGACTCCTCCAGTGACTGTTAGAAATAATGAACAAACTTAGTAAACTTCCAGAATACAAAATTGATAAAAAAAAATCCATTGCATTTTTATATATTAACAACCCATAATCAGAAAGAGAAACTTGGAAAATTATTACATGTAAATTTATACCATAAGGAATAAAACAGGAATATATTTTGTAAGTGAAATAAAAGATCTAAACATAGATCAATAAATTACAGGTGCAAGAAATATAAGAAAATAAATTAAATAGAAATATATTCGGTGCTCATGGATTGTACACAATGTGAGGAAATATTGTAATCTATCTTTTCAAAGTTCAGGCTCCCTAGTAACTAATTACTTAGGAGAATGTCTTTTCTTCATTTTATACTCCAGCTTTCTTTTTCATGGGTTAATTGATCATAAGAGTGAGGGATTATATCTGGTTTCTCTATTCTCTTCTCTTGATTGGTGTCTGTTTTTAAGCCAGTATCATGTTGTTTTAATTACTAAAGTTTTGAAGGACTGTATAACATCAGAGAAATTTACACCATTACATTTAATACTTTTTTTCAAGATTATTTTGGCAACTCATGTTCTTTGTGGTTACATATAAATTTTGAAATTATTTGTTCTATTTAATCAAAAATCTCATAGGTATTTTGACATGAATCACACTAAATGTAGATTCCCTTTGGTTGAATGGTTGTGTTAACCACATAGTTTCACATAATTAACATAAGAGATCTGTTCATTTCTTTGGATCAGTTAAATTTTCCTTCACCAATGTTTTCTGTTTTTTAACATATAGGTTTTTACCTTATTTGTTAACTTCATTTCTAGGTGTTCTTTATACATATATATAATTTTATACATAATAGTTGTAAACTTGTTTCCTACACAAATACAGCAGGCAGAAGGCAGTGGTAAGGCATATTAAAAGTCCTGAATGAAAGAAGTCTGTAATCTAAGATACATTATCAAGCAAGGCTCTCTTTGAGAATAGAAGGAGAGATAAATAACTTCCACACAAAAAATGTTAAAAGAATTTAGCAAGAGAAAAAGAAATAATGAAAGATCTACTCTAAAAAAAAAGAAGCAGGGTGCTATACAAAAGAGAAAGGAATAATTAGAAAGGCAATATATACAATGAATTACAACAAAATAAATATGATGTTGTAAAACTGGACATCAAAATTTTTAAGGGTCACAGAGTGAAAGAGAACAATACAGAGTATTTTTTTCTTATTTGTCTTCTCTGTAGGATGGGTATGAGTTTGTATTCTTATAAGATAAAATAAACAGATATAGTACGGTTAAATATAAATACAAAACAAGGTAACCAAAAGTCAAAAGCTTACAATGAAGTCACAAAGACAAAACGAAACAAAGATAATAAAAGAAAACTTATCAAGCCACAAAAAGGAAAAGAAATGAACAAAAGGAAATACCAAATCAACTGGAAAATGAAGTTCAAAATAGAAATAAACACCAGTCTATCAATAATTATCACAAATGTAAATGGATTTAGTGCTTCAGTCAAAAGATATACATTGTCTGATGGGATAATATAAAAAAAACCCTGCATTATGAAGCATACAAGAGACCCATTTGTAAGAGGAAAACACATCAATTGAAAGTCAGAAGTTGGAAGAATATATTCCATGCAAATGCACATGACAAGAAAGCAGGACTAGCAGTACTGACTTCACACATAATAGACTTTACAAGAAAGGCCATAGAGAAAGATAAACAAGGACATGATATAATGATTAAAGGAGCAATACAAAATGAGGTTTTTATACACATTAAGATATATGAACTCAAAATTGGAGCACCTAAATACAAAAATCAAATACTAATAGATAAAAAGAGAGAAATCGCTCGGAACACAATCACAGTAGGAGACTATAACACCCCATTACCATCACTGGACTGGTCTTTCACACAGAAAATTAATAAGGGAACAAAGTTAATAAAAGACATGATAAAATAATTGGAGATGCTTGATACTTCCAAAACAGTACTTCTCCCAAAAACAGAATATACATTCTTTTCCAGTGCACATGGAATATTTTCAAGGAAAGATTATAAACTCAGGCACAGAAGAAGCCTCAACAAATTTAAGAAGATAAAAATTATTTCAAGCAACATTTCTGAGTAGAATACCATGAAACTAAAAATCAAACACAGAAAAATTGGGAGAAAAAATGGCAGCATCCAGATTAAAAAACATGGTACTATAACAAAGGGGGGAGTTGATGAATTAAAAGAAGAAATTAAAAAATATCTTGAGATATATGACAAAACACTACACAAAGTCTATGGAATACAGTTAAAGCAGTCTAAAAAGGGAAGTTCATATTGACAAAGCCCTCCTCAAAGTAGAAGAACTATTTCAAAAAAATAATCTAACGTTCTATGTAAACTAATCATGAAAAGAAGAGAAAACAAAACCAACAGCCAGCAGAAAGTGGGAAAAAATAAAGATCAAGGAGGAAAGAATTGAAATAAAGATTAAGAAATAGAAAAAATCAATCAAACTCTTTTTTGAAATTTTAAACAAAATTGACAAATCTCTAGACAGGATCACCAACAAGTAAAAAGAGAGAACACAAATAATATAGGAAATGAAAATGGAGAAACTACAAGAGTACAACAAATTTACAAAATATCATTAGGGAATACCATGAGGAACTATATGGAAACATACTGGATAACCAGGAAGAAATGGAGAAGTTTTTGGAAACATTCAGCCCACCAATATTGCATCAAAAGGAAATTAATGATTTGAACAATCATATCACAAGAAATGGAATAGAATTAACAGTAAAAAAAAAATCTCTGTAAACAAAATTCAGACCCTAATAGCTTCACTGGGGAATTTGACCAAACATACAAAGAAAAATCCATACTAATCCACCTCAAAGTCTTCCAAAAGATTGATATGGAGAGAGAGCTCCCAATCTCACACCATAAGGCCAAAATTAACCTGATACCAAACCAGACAAAGACACTACCCCAAAATGAAAACTATAGGCCAATATAATTCATAAACATAGATGTAAAAGTCCTTAAGATATTATTAACAAACAGAATCCAACATCATGTAAAAAAAAGGTAATGCACCATTGTCATGTTAGGTTCATCCCAGGAACACAAGGATGGTTTCACTTATGCAAATCAATCAATCAATTGTGATACACCATATCAACAAAAGAGAAGACAAAAACGATATGATCATCTCAGTAGATGCAGAGAAAGCATTTGATAAAAATTAACACCTATTTGCAATAAAAGTTCTTATCACAGTGGGCATAGAGTGACCATATCTCAACATAATGAAAGCTATTTATGACAAATTTATAACCAGCAAAATACTCAATGTTGAAACACTGAAACCCTTCCCACAAAAACCTGAGACAAGACAAGGATGCCCATTCTCACAATTTCAATTCAATATAGTCTTGGAATTCCTAGCCACAACGATCAGGCTAGGAAAAGAAATAAAACTATTCAGACTGGAAAAGAAGAAGTAAAATTGTCACGATATGCAGAGATGACACTATATACAGAAAAATGTAAAAGCTTCACAAAAAAAAATACTTAGTCTAAAAAAGGAACTGGGCAAGTTAGTCAGAATAATCTACGAAAACCAATTACATTTCTTTACTCTACCATTGAATCAACAGGATAACAAATTATAGAAACAACCCCTTTTATAACTGCACCCAAAACTATAAAATGCTTAAGAATACTGTGACCAAGGTGGTGAAAGACTTATACTTGGAGAACAAGAAAAAAATCATTGAGGAAATCAAGAAAGATTTAAAGAAATGAAAAGATACCCAATGGTCTCGTAGTGGAAGAAATAATATTATTAAAATGGCCATACTGCCCAAGACAATCCACAGAATTTAACTGAGTTCCTATCAAATTATGCAAAACATTTCTTTTTAGGACTGAAAGAAATTATCATAAGATTTATATAGAATCAAAAAAGATCCATAATTTCCAAAACTATATTTAAGACAAAGAAAGAGGCTGGAGTAATAACCCGCCTGGTCTCCATAAACTATTGCAGAGCTACAAAAATCAAAATGACATGATATTGGTACAGAAACAGGCACATGGGCCAATGGAACAGAATAGAGAGCCTAGGAATAATACTAAAGGCCTATGTTGAATTAATCTTTGACAGAGTAGCCAAGAATATGACAGAGAAAAGAACATCTCTTCACCAACTGGTTTTGGGAAAACTGGATAGCAGCATCAGAGCAATGGAGTTAGTACAATCCTTCATTCCATACACAAGAATAAACTCAAAATGGCTTCAAGACTTAAATGTAAGGCAAGACACGGTAAATCTCCTAGAAGAAAATATTGGCAAAACACTCTGAGATAAATCTCAGCAATGATTTCTTAGAATAGACTACCCAGGTATGGGATGTAAGAGCAAAATTTATAAATAGGACCTAATTAAACTTATAAGCTTTTGCACAGCAAATGGAACCATAAACAAAGGAAAATGACAACCTACAGTATTAAAGAAAATATTTAGAAGTGATACAACTGACAAAGACTAAATTTCCAAAATATAAAGATTTCATACAACCTAGTAATAATAAAAAAAAGAAACTCAATCTGAAAATGGGCAGAAGCCCTAAAAAAGCATTTCTCCAATAGAGACGTACAAATGTCACACAGATATATGAAAAAAAAAATTGCTCACTCTCATTATCAGAGAAGTGCAATTCAAAACTATAATGAAGTATCACTTCCCAATATTCACAATGGCCATCATTCAAAAGTTCACAAACAATAAATGCTGGGGAAGCTGCGGAGAAAGGGAGCCCTCCTGCACTGTTGTTAGGAATGTAGATTCGAGCAGTCACTTTGGAAAACAGGATGGGGATTCCTTTAAAGTATAAAAATAAACTTAACAAATGATCCAACAATCCCACTTCTGGGTATATACGAAAGGGAACCATATTTCAAAAAGACACCTTCACCCCAATGTTCTTAGCAGTGCTATATACAACAGCCATGACATGGAAGCAAATTAACTGTCAAACAACAGATGAGAGTATGCAGAAGTTATGCTGTATTTACACAATGGAATATATTCTGCAATAAAAAATGATAAAACAATGACATTTGCAGCAAAATGTATGTCCCCAAAAAGTGTCATTCTAATTGAAGATAGCCAGAAAGAGAAGGAAAAATAATACATGAAATGACATATGTAGAATCTTAAAAAATAATTTGGATGTGAACACTATGATTTCATCTACAAAACTGAAACACACTTGCAGAACTACTTAATAATCTTATGGTTACTGCAGAAATGGACTGGTAGAGGATATATTTGGGAGCTGTAGATTTATAAATGTCATCCACTATATATAAAAATAAATGTTTTCAAAATTTCTTTTGCATAACACAGGGCAGTAAGTCAAATACCGTGAAGTAACGTTAAAAAGGCACAGAAATATATGCATTTATGGGGACACTGTGCTAAACACCTCAGATTGACACATTGTAAATGGCATACTTCAATGATAAATAAATGAATTAATATTCAAATAAGTAAATAAATAAATAAATAAAGTAAATGAATAATATTTAATAATAAAGGAAATACAAAGATTCACACTATTTAAATTTACACATCAAAAATCTAGGAAAAACAGAAAGAATAAAGAAGAAAATTGAATAAATTAGAGCAAGGCAAATAAGACAAACAATTGAAAAGATAAGAAAAATTACACCTAAGTTTGTTTCTTTTCAACATAAAGTGGACAAAAGTTTAGGTTGGCTAAGAAAATAAAGACTCAAATAAAATTTGAAATAAAAGAGCAGATATTACCACTAAAGTTGCAGAGATGCAAAGCATCATAAGAAATTACCACTAGCCAACGATTTGAATGACCTAGAACAAAAGATAGATTCCCAGAAACATATGTCTTCCAACACTGAATCAAGAAGAAATTAGAAAGTTAAATTCTGCAAAAGTGTGTATGAGAAAATCAGTAATCCAAACCTCTCAAACCAGAAAAAATTTACAAGATGACTTTAATGGTGAATCCTGTCATACATTAGAAGTAAATTTTTCACCAATTCTTCCCCAAAACTTTCAAGAATTTGAAGGGGGTGAAAGATTCCAAAGTTGTTTTATGATGCTAGCTTTATTTGCATAACAAAGCTAAAAACGACATGAAATGAAAAACATAGAACATTATCCCTGATGAACATATGTGCCAAAATTCTCAACAAAACACAAGCAAAATGAATTCAACAACACATTTAAAGTATCATACACATACATGTGTAAAGGGATTTATCCCTGGGTTTAAGGATACGTCAAAATATTCAAATCAATACGGTGACATCCCACACTAATAGAATGAGAAACAAAACTCACATAATCATTTGAATAGGTGCAGAAAGAACATTATATATAATGCAACATCATTTTAAGGTACTCCCAACAAATTAAATTAACCCTGTCAGTGGCACGATATCATATACACACAAACACTGTGTGGAGAGAAGCGAAGCAATTCACAGTTTATTGATTCTTACAAAAAAGATTTATATATGACATGCACAATGCCTCACATATCATCTAAGTTATAACAATGTTAATAATCTTAAACTATTTATGTCCCCATGCTCCTAAAGTAAGCACAGGATGTTAAATGATCAAGGATTTTTTTAAAGTTCATCACGGAACTTCAGTAAGTAGCCCATCTCTTATCCAGCAGGCTGTGCCTAGCATAGGTTGCCCTCCTCTGAGGATCTTACCCAGCATATGATATCCAGCCATCCATACTGGATATATTGAGTAGACAATTTGTTATCCAGCCTTTATAAGTGACATTCCTCACAGCTTGTTTATCAGTTCAGCCTGCGGGCTTATTCTCTAGAGCCTTCAGACAGGGGCCAACAAACCCAACATCCCTTAACAGAAAAATGGATGAAGAATATTTGATGTATATATGCAATGTAATGAATACTTTGCTTTCCTATCAACAGTGTCCACGGTGATTCTTTTTCTCCACAACCTCACCAAAATCTATTTATTTTCTTTTTGATGAGAGTCTTCTGACAACTGTGAGGTCTTCTCTCATTTTTGGTTTATGACTTTCCTAATAAATTATAACTCTGAACATATTTTCATGTGTCATTTATTCAACTGTATGTTTGCTACAAAAAATTGATTCAGATCTATCTATTCAGTTCCTATGGACTTTTTTTAATTGGATTGTTTGGTCATTTTTGTTGTGGTGCTTGTGTATGAGTTTGCCATATAGTTGCATATTAACACTTGATTGGAAAATATCACTTGCAAATATATTCTCCCATTGTGTTGGTTGACTTTTCATTTTATTGATCATTTCCTCTGCAGCGTAAATCTGTTTAGAGTGATACAATCATATTTTGTTAGTTTTGCTTCTGCTTCCCTTGCCAGAGGAGACATATGTACAATCAAATTAAGTCCAATGTCAGAGTATGCTTCTTATATTTTAGACAAGGATTCTTTGTTTTCAGGTTTTATGTTTTCTATGCCCAGGAGCGGGATTGCTGTGTCATATGATAGGTCTATTTTTAGTATTTAAAGGAACTTCCATACTATTTCCAAGGTGGTTGCACCAATTTTCATTCCCACCAACAGCGTTGGAGAGTCCCTTTTTCTCCACAACCTCCCGAGTATTTATTATTTGTAGATATTTGGATGACAGCCCTTCTCAGTAGTGTGAGGTAAAACATTATTTTATTTTTATCTTGCCTTTGTATAATGATTAGTTATGTGAGCATGTTTTTATGTTCCTGTTTGTCATCTGTGTGTCTTCTTGAGAGACTTGTCTTCGGCTCATTTTCTGTCTGTGTTGTTGTAGATTTTTGAAATGGAGTTGTATGAACGATGTGTGTATTTTAGAAATTTGCCCCTTTTTGATTGCATTGTTTCCAAATGTTTTCCCCCATTCGGAAGTTCATGTTTTCATTCTGTTTATTTTGCTCTATAGAAGTTTGAAGTTTAATTTGGATATATTTGATTATTTTGCTTTTGTTGTTTTCAGCTTGGGATTGTGACATAAGAAAATTTCGCTAAAATTTATGTCTTGTTTTGCCTATGTTAGTTTCCAGGAAATTTATTGTGTCATGTAATAGATTCAGATATTTAAAGCATTTTGAATTTATATTTGTACAGTGTGAGGGAGTGTTCTAATTTGATTGAGTTACATGTACCTGTCTAGCTTTCTCAACATGACTTGCTGAAGACTGTCTTTAGGCATTGTATATTTTTGTTTCCTTTGTCGTAGTTCAGTTGACCATAGGTGTAATGTTTTATTTCTAACTCTGTGTTCTGTTCCAGTGATATAGATGTTTGTTCATTTTCCAGCATTGTGCTGTTTCGATTACTGATTTGCAATATAGTCTGAGATCTGAGAGGGATATGGCTTATGCCTCCAACTTTGTTCTTTTTCCTCATTGTTTCTTATGCAGTTCTGATTCTTTTGCTGTTCCATACAAATCTTAGGACTGATTTAAGTTCTGTGGAAAATATCACGTAGTTCGATCTGAATCACTTTATATGTGTAGACATATTTTGTAGTATGTATATTTTTGCAATATTAATTCCTCTAAACTAAGACCTTGAGATTTCTTTCCATTTATTGCATAATATTCAAATATATTTATCAGTGTTCTATTGATTTTATTATCTTTGATTTTTCATAGATTCTTCATTTTTGATGTGATTTCATATGGATTTTTTAAAATTATGTAGTATTTCATTGGTATTTGTAAAGAAATGTGACAGTTTTTGTATATTAATCATGAATCATCCTACTTTGCTAAATGTCTTTATTAGTCTTAGTTGTTTTGGTGTGGAGAATCTTTACAGTTCTCTATATAGATTATCATGTCATCTAAAATAATAACAGTTTTACTTCATTCAATCTAACTTGAATAACTTTTTTTCTTGTCCGATTGCTGTTGCGAGGTCTTCCCATACTGTGTTTAAGAGAAATGCGAGAGTGGGCATCCTTGTTTTATTCCTTAACTTGGCTTTCAGTTATTCACTTTTGCATATTATGCTGTCTGTGGGTCTGTAATTGATGAATTTAGTGAGGTTGAGATATATTTCCTTAATCCTAAAGTGGAAAGAGTTTTCTGTTTTTGTTGATTCTGTTTTTCTTGTCCTTGTTGTTGCTGCTGTTATAATGAATAAAAGTTGAAGTTTGTGAAATGCTTTTTATCGATTTATTGGGATGACCACATCATTTTCCCTTTTTCCTTTGTTTATTTGGTGTATCAAACTGATTGATTTCATGTAATTTCAACCTCTCTTATGACCGTGAAATGAATTAAAGTTGATCATGTTGTATGATTCACTTTAGGTATTGCTGGATTTAGTTTGCTAATAATTTTTTTTTTGAATTTTTGCATCTATATCAATCAAAGTTATTGGCTTGAAGTTCTCTTTGATTGTACTTTGTTGGCTTTGCTATCAGGGTAATGATAGCTTCATATAATTATTTTGGGAGTTTCCCACATGTTCACTATTTTTGAATAGTTTGAAGAGTATAAGTTCTGCTTTTTATTTTTGTACATTTCTCCATGGGAGCTGTTTAAATCTGCCCTAATATTTCACGATTTTTTTAAATGCTGTTTCTATCTTTCTTCTAGTAATCAGTTTGTTCAAATTATTTGTTTCTCCTTATACCTATCTATTTCTAGACATTTGTCTACTTCTTCTAAGTTGTCCAGTTTGTTTGCATGTAAGAGTTGACAAAATGTTCCTTTTTTTGTATACCTGAGGGAACAATTGTTATTTCTACAATTTTATTTCTGAATTTATTTCTTTGGAGCATCTCTCTTTTCTTCATGATGCACCTGGATAGAGGTTTTTTGATTTTGCTTTTCTTAAAAAGAAAACAAAAAACAAAACCTTTTTTTTTACTGCTCTTTTGCATGGTTGTTTTTGCTCTCTAATTTATATTTACACCTGTAATATTTAGGATCATGTATTTTAATTTTATTACCATTTTTTAATTGATTTTTAATTATTTTACAAAGTTGTCTCAAATTCCATTGTAGAGCACAATTTTTTAGTTGCAATGAACATTTATACAATTTTTGTCCCATTTTTTCCACTGTGGGCTGCCGTATATTTCCCTGTGCTATACGGTACAATCCTGTTTATCTATTCTACAATTTTGACCTCCGAGTCTGTCTCTACCCAACCCCAACACTTGGCAACCAAAACTTTGTAGTCTCTGCCTGCGAGTCTATTTCTGTTTTGTATTTATGCATTTCTTGTTTGGTTTAGTTTTGTTTTTAGATTCCACTCATGAGCCATCTCATATGGTATTTTTCCTTCTCTTTCTGACTTACTTCACTTAGGCTGATTTTCTCATGGAGCATCCATGTTGCTGAAAATGGCATTATGTTGTCACTTTATAAGAATGACTACTGTTCCATTATATAAATATACCACCACTTCTTTATCCAGTCAACTTTTGATGGGCATTTAGGCTGTTTCCATGTCTTGGCTATTGTAAATATTGCTGGCTATGAATATTGAGGTGCAGGCGTCTTCCTGAAGTAGGGTTCCTTCTGGATTTATGCCCAGGAGTGGGATTCTTGGGTTACATTGTAAGTCTATTTCTAGGCTTTTGAGGAATCTCCATCCTGTTTTCCACTCTGTTTGCACCAATCTTCATTGCCACCAGCAGTGAGGGACCGTTCCCTTTATTCCACAGCCTCTCCAGCATTTGTCCTTTGTGGATTTCTGAATGATGGCCATTCTGACTGGTGTGAGGTGAAACCTCATTGCAGTTTTGATTTGCATTTGTCTGATAATCAGTGATATTGAGCATTTTCTGATGTGCCTTTTTATCATTTGTATGTCTTCCTTGGAGAACTGTTTGTTTAGGTCTTCTGACTAATTTTGGATTAGGTTGTTTATTTTTTCTTATTCAGTTAGATGAGCTGTTTATATACTCTGGAGATCAAGCCTTTGACGGTTTCATATGTAAATTTTTTTCCCATTCCGTAGGTTTTCTTTATGTTTTACTTCCGGTTTCTTTACTATGCAGAAGGTTGTAAGTTTCATTAGGTCTCATTTGTTTATTCTTGCTTTTATTTCTTCTATGAGAAAACTTTCGAGACGTATGTCAGATATTTCCCTCTTGTAGGTTTATTGTATCTTGTCTTATGTTTAAGTGTTTTATCTCTTTTGAGTTTATTTTTATTGTATCTTGTTCTAGCTTCATTGGGAGTGTTCTAACTTCATTGAATTACATGCTGCTCTCCAGTTTTCCCAACACCAGTTGCTGAAGGGACTATCTCGATACCATTGTAATTTCTTGTCTCCTTTGTCTAAGATTAATTGACCAAACGTTTGTGGGTTAATTTCTGGGCTCTCTATTGTGTTCCATTGACCTATATGTATGTTTTTCTACCAATACAGTGCTGTCATGTGGACTATAGCTCTATAGTATTATCTGAATCATAAGCGTAAAGAAATGTCACTGATATTAGGACCTTAATCTTGTAATCTGCTTCCTTGCTGAATTATTTGATCAGCTGTTGTAAATTTTGTCTGGATCTTGTAGGGTTTCCTATATATAGTCAGATATTTTCTGCATATACTGAGACTTTTACCTCTTCCTTTCCAATTTGCATCCCTTTTACTTCTCTCTCTTCTTTGATTGATGTGGCTAGGACTTGCAAGACTATCTTGAGAAGGAGTCATGATAGTGTTCATCCTTGTCTTGTCCCAGATTTTAGTGGGAAGAATTTGACTTTCTCACCATTGAGTACTATCCTTGCTGTTGGTTTTTTATCTATTACTTTCATGATGTTGAGGTTTATTCCCTCTATGGCCACTTTGTGAGAGTTTTTATCATACGTGGGTGTTGAATTTTAACAAATGCTTTTCCTGCACCTATTGAGAAGATCATGCGGTTTTGGTTCTTTCTCTTGTTGATATGCTGCATTACATTGATTGATTTGCATATGTTGAACCACCCCTGTGTCACTGGCATGATCCCCACTTGGTCATGTTATATAATCCTTTTTCTGCGTTGTTGGATTCTATTTGGTACTATTTTGGTAAGGATTTTGGCGTCTGGGTTCACAGTGATATTGGCCTATAATCCTCTTTTTTGGTAGTGTCTTTGCCTGGTTGTGGTATCAGGGTGATTGTGGATTCATAGAATGACTTTAGGAGTATTCCTTCCTTTTCAATCATCTGGGGGATTTTGAGAAGTAGTGGTATGAGTTCTTCTTTATGTTTGGTTGAATTCCTCAGTGAATCCGTCTGGTCCTGGACTCCGACTTGTAGGGAGGTTTTATATTGCTACTTTGATTTCATTTCTAGTGCTCTACTTTTTCCAGGGGTCAGTTATGTCTTGATTCAGTCTTGGTGGACAGTATGTTTCTGGAAACTTGTCCATCTCTTCTAGGGTATACAGTTTGATTCAATATACTTTTCATCATATTCTCGTAAGATATTCTGTATTTCTAAATTTTTGTGGTAATTTCTACAATCTCCTTTCTAATTTTGGTAATTTGTGCTCTCTCTCTTTTCTTCTTTTTGAGTTTGGCCAGAGGTTTGTCGATTTTACTTACTTTTTGGAAAAACCAGCTTTTGAATTGGTTAATTTTTTTCCTATGATCTTTTTAATCACTATTTTATTTATTTCCTCCCCAATATTTATGATTTGCTTCCTTCCCCTGCCTTTTGGGTCTTTTTGGTTCTTCTTTTTCAAGTTCATTCTGCTGGTGGGTTAAATTGTTTATTTTTGGTTGTTCTTCTTTTTTGAGGTAGGCCTGTATCACTATAAACTCCCCTCTCAGCACTGCTTTTGCTGTGTCCCATAAATTTTGTGGGGTTTTCCTTTCATTTTCTTTTGTCTCAAGGTACTTTTTTATTTCAGCTTTGATTTCTTCATTGATCCATTTGTATTTTAATAACATATTGTTTAATCCCCATGTTTTTCTTTTGTTGTCCTTTGTTTCTCTGTTGTTGATTTCTAGCTTCATGACATTGTGTTCAGTAAACATGCTTGAGGTAATTTCTGTCTTCTTAAAATTGCTGAGGTTTCTTTTATGCCCAAGTACATCATGAATCCTGGAAAATGTTCCACGTGCACTTGAAAAGGATTTATATCCTATTCTGTGGGGGGTGCAATGCTCTGAAAATATCCACCAAGTCTAATATTTCTATTGTTTTATTTAACTTCTCTGTTGCCTAGTTTATTTTCTGTCTCGATGATCTCTCCAGTGATGTTAATGCAGTGTTGAAATCTCCAAATATGAATCCTCCTTTATATCTGTTAGTAATTATTTTATGCACTTATTTGCTCCTGTATTTGGTGCATATGTATTAACGAGTGTGCTATCCTCATATTGTATCACTCCTTAAATCATTATAAAATGTCCTTCTATATCTTTCTTTATGGCCTTTGTTTTAAAGACTATTTTGTCTGAAATAGTTCTGCAACATCTGCTTTTTGGCTTTCAAATTATGTGGAATACCCTTTTCCATCCTCTCACTCTCAATCTATATGTGTCCTTCTCTCTGAAGTGGGTCTCTTGTATGCAGCATATTAAAGATTCTTGCTTTATTATCCAGCCTGCCACTCTATGATTTTCGACTGGAGCATTTAGTTCATTAAAATTTACAATAATTGATGATAGGCTTGTGTTTATTGACAATTTGACCTATTTTTGCAATTGATTTGGTATTTCCTCTTTGTTTTTTTATCTTCCTTTTATGGTTTGGTAATTTTCCTTTGTATTATCATGAATTTCATTTAGTTCAGTGACTCCCTGATAAGTTTTTTCTTCTTGTTACCCTTTTTTATAAGTCCATTAGACCATTACTATAACTGCTTTTATTAAATGATAGTAACATGATCTCCAACCCATCCTACTGAGAACAAAAAATTTTAAAAAGAAAGACCAAAAATATAAATTTTCTATTTTCCTTTCTCCCTCTCCCACTCTCAATGATTTGTATGTCTTGTTTTAAAATTTTGTGTTTATTTTTTTTAATTCATGAGTTATCACCTTTAAAGCTGTGAGTTCCACATTTCTATAGCATCCTGCTGCTTTTCTTTTTAGAGAAGACATTTCAATAATTCTTTTAGCATGGGTCTATTTTGCTGAACTTTTGAAGATTTTTCTTGTCTGTAAAATACTTTATGTCTCCTTCTACCAAAAATGATAGCCTTGCTGTTTAAAGTATCCTAGGCTATAACATTTTTATCATTCAGCACTTTGAATATATCTTGCCACTCCCTTCTGGCCTGTTGTATTTGTGTAGTGAAATCAGCTGGGAGCCTTATGGGGATTCCCTTGTAACTCACTCTTTGCTATTCTCTTGCTCTCTTTAGGATCATTTCTTTATCCTTGCCTGTGGCCTTCTTAATTATGTGTCTTGGTATGGGTGTATTTGTGTTCTTTCTTTTTGGGACACTCTGAGCTTCCTGTATTGGATATCTGATTCCTTCTTTAAGTTTCAGTAGTTCTCAGCCATGCTTTCTACAAAATCCTTTGCAATCCCCTTTGATCTTTCTTCCCCTTCTGGGACTTTTATCATGCCAAGTTTGGCATGCTTTCTATTATACCATAGGTCCCTTAGGCTTTTTTCATTTGTTTCTCATTGTTTCTCTTGTCAATCTACTGATTGGATGTTTGCTATTGTCCTGTCTTCTAAGTCACAAATTCGTTTCTCTGCATTATTCAGTCAGCATTGAGACCCCTTTAGATTATTCCTCATCTCAGTCAGAGGGTTTACCTATTCTACTCGGCTTTTCTTTATAGCTTCCATTTCATTTTTGACATATTTTATATCTCTAAACACTATCTCTTTTATTTCCTTCAGTATTTAAATCACTCCATTTTTGAAATCTTCATCTTGTAGGATATCGATGTCTATTTCACTGATCATCCTTGCAGGATATTTCTCTTGTTCGTTTAATTGTGAATGCTTTCTCTGCTTCTTCATATTTCTACTACATCTCTGGCACTGTGGTTTAAGGAGTATCAGTTATCTACCCTGGTCCCAAATGAGTATATCTACCTAATGCCTATGTAGTAATACAACTTAGAAAATAGGAAAAAAGAGAGAGAGGTAAATAATTTTAAAAAAGGGAGAGATAAAGCTTTGAAAACATTGTATAATTAATAATATTAATGCAAGTTGAAGCAGAGTTTTCAAAAATAATAATAATAATATTTTAAAAAATTTCAAAAAGATTGAAATGGGGGTATATATAATTGCCTAAGAAGTAAAAATTAAGAGGATAATAGAAAATGGAACAGATAAAACAGTTTAAAACAAGGGGTTGTTTGTGTCCTCCTGGAGACAGTGTACATTTAATGTGAAGTCATTCTGTTTTCATTCTGTTTTGGAAGCTCAGCTTGCTGTTTCCAGAGGCCCTCCATTGGATCACTCATCTGTGCTGCTCCCAGGGCATATCATCAAGCAGCTCACTCCTACAACCAACACTGGATTAGGTGCAGCTTTCTTGACTCTGGGCTGGCTTGTCATTGCCCTGCTCAATGCTGCAGTCAGTTGTTGCAGACTGACCAGGCAGGATTGTGCATCATGCCCTCTCCCAGCACCATGGTCAAGGGCTTCTTTATAGCTCAAAAGCTGAGGGGCCACCCACCCGCTCAGGTTGCCGATCACTCTGCTGCTCTGTGCCACTCTACGCTCTACCTCGGGTTTGCAAACCGGGAGTGGGCTCAGGAAAGACTGAGGAACAGCCCTGTACCTGGTCTGGGCTATAATCCAGCTCCTTGTTCGTCTTGGCAGACAAATTCTCTGAGGAACCAGGACAGTAGGATCATATTTGCCTCATGCTTCCAACAAGTCTCAGTCTGGCCGTTGATGCTGCTAAGTCCTAAGGTGTAGATGCAGGTTTTACCCCCACTGCCACCTGGGTACAAAGCACCAGAGGCTATGGTGGCTGTTTCTGAGCCCCAGCTGTCTTCACCTGGAAACTTCTGTGGAAATTCAGAGATGGGGATTGCACCTTTCACCCCACAGGGCACATCTGCCCTGTTGTTTAATGGAGGGCCCAGGTTGTTCTGCCCTGTGCACCCACAGCCATGGATCAAAGCCCACTCCATTCCCCTGGGCCGCCACAGTGCTGCCATCCTCATCTACCACCCAACTCAGGCAGCATGGCCCTGCCCCCAGCTTTGGGGATGCATCTTTGTCTGGGTGTCACAGGGATTCTCTGTGCCTGTTTGACTTAGATCTGTCAGGCAACTTATACTCTGTACAGGTCCAAGACTTGGAGGCTCCCCCACCATCCTGCTGACCACTCAGCTGGAGAGGGGAGACACAGTGAATGAGCACCAGTCCTTCATTGATGCTCCCTACCCGTGAGAACTGTCCCACTGTTTTGCCTTTTCTTCTTTCTTTCTTCCTTTTCTCCTACCAGATTTTTTGCATCTTTATCTATTGAAGAAGACAATGTTCTGTCAGAGTTCTGCAGGTTTTCTGTTTAGCTGAGTGGGTCTGTGGATGTGAGTCTTGGTGCATTTTTGGGAAAGGGAGAGCTACGAACATCTTTCTACTCCACCATTTTTGTCTCCACCTCAGAAAGTCTCACTTTATGGTGGAAGATAAACATAGTTTGGAAAAAATGGAAAATGTATTCCATGGAAATGACAAGAAAGTGCAGATTTCAATGCTCAACTCATACAAATATGTTTTAAATTAAGGGCCAGAATGAAAAAATATATGAGATTATATAAGCAAAAAGAGATCAATAAAAATAGGGTATTACACTCATTAAATTATATATGGACCCAACACCTTAAATCCAAAGTATAAGAAGAAATTTTAGTAGACATGAAAGAATTAATTCATTATGAAACAATAATAGTAGATGAGTTTAACACCTCACTATTCTGATAGCCAGATCATCCAGAAAGAATATCTGTAAGGAAACAGAGGTCTTAATAGCATATTAGATCATTTGAAAGTAAGTGAGCAATTGGACACTGCATCAGAAAATCAGAACACATAAACTTTTCAAATGTGCACAGGTTATCTAAGGAATTAACCACATATTATGTCATGAAATGAGCCTCAGGGACTTTAAGCCAATATAGATTACAGCAAGTATTTTTCCATACACAAAAGAATGATACTGTGCTTCAACTGTAGAAAGAATAGGAAAAACACAAACATGAATTCAAACAACATCCTTTAAAAAAATAAAAAATTATCAATGATGAAATCAAGATGTTATGAAATTAAAGAGGTAATAAAATCATACCTGGAGACAAATTACAATGAAAACACAGCTTCATAAAATGTATGCGATGCAGTAAAGACAAGTCTAGATGGAAGATGAGAACAAATAAAGACTTCTACAAGGAAAGAGAAAAACCTCATAGAAACGACCAAGCATACCACACAAAATAACAAGAAACAAGAACAAACAAAACCCAAAGGCAGTAGAATGAGAAATCTTTAATGATTATGTTGAAAATAAACAATATAAAAGTTAAAAAATAAATTACATATAATAAAATGAACAGCTTTAAATTTTCTTAAAAATATTAACAAACAGAAAAGCATTTAGCCAGGCTTATCAAGAAATACAGAGACTGAATCCAAAAAAAATAAGAAATGAAACAGTAGAAATAATATCTGATATTACAGAAATACAAAAATTGATTATGTAAGCACTATGAGCTGTTACATGACAACCAACTGGACGACTTAATAGAAAAGACAGTTTTCTAGAAACATACAGCCTGCCAACACTGAATAAAAAGAAAACTGAGAACTTGAAAAGGGCAATCAGTATAAGTTAAATAAAATCAATAATTTTCAAAACACCCCTTGAACAAAATGCCTGGATGCCAACACTAAAACCTCTTTCCCCCCAACTGTTTAAAAAAATGAAGGAGGAAGGAAAATTCCCAAAGTTATTCTATGAGGCCACCATTACCCTGATAACAAAACCAGTCAAAAACACTTAAAAAAATGAAAATGAAAATCCAATATCCTTGATGAATATACATTCAAAAATCGTCGAAAAACATCAACAGATGAATCCAGCAATACTAAGAAATGATTATACACGATGATCAGTTGGATTCCTTTCCAGAGTCACAAGGATAGTTCAACATACACAAGTCAAACATCGTGACACATATCTAATAAAGGAAGGACAAAATTCACAAGACAATGTCAATACACAAAGAAAAAGCATTTGACAAAATTCAACATACATTCATCATCATAACTCTCATGAAAGTGAGTACAATGGGAACATCTCTCAACATAATAAAGGCCATTTATAACAATTTATAATACACAGGGGAAAGGCTGAAAGCCTTCTGCTTAAGTTCGGGAACAAGAAAAGGATTCCTACTCTCAGCACTTGTGTTTAATAGTAATAGAAGAAAGGAAAAGGAAAAGAAAAAGAAATAAAAGAAATGCCAAATGGAAAGGAAGAGTCAAAATTCACACCAGTACTGATGGCATAACAATCTACATAAAGAGTCCTAAGGGCTCCACACTGACTATTATGAACAATAAATAATTTCATCAAGGGAGCAGGGTACAAGATTAATGTAAAGAAGTCTCTTGCACTTCTACACGTTAATCATGAGATACCATAAAGTGGATGTTGAAAGCAATAATATTTAAAACCCCATAACCCCGAATATCTTGGAATAAATGTAACCACATATACGAAAGATATAAACACTGAAAATAATAAAACATTGACAAAGAAATGAAAAATGATTCAAAGAAATGGAAAGATGTCTTGTGCTCTTGGATTGAAAGAGTTAATATTGTCAACATGGCCGTAATATGCAAAGAAACCTACAGATTTATTGCAATTCCTGTTACGAAGCTGTAGTATTCTCCACAGAACAAGAAAATAAATAACTCTAAGTTTATATGAAACCATAAAAATTGTCAAAATGACTTCGAGAAAAAACAACAAATCTGGAGGTATAACCCTCCCAGATACCTTACTATACTACAAATCTAAAGTAATAAAAACAACATGGCATTGGCCAAGATATAATCAATAAAAGCAGATAGAGAGCCTAGAAAAATTCCACACACCTCTGAGAAATGAATCTATGATAAAAGAGGCAAGAGTACACAATGGATAAAAGACAGTCTCGTCAATGGATGGTGTTTTGGAAGCTGGACATCTACATGTAAAACAGTGAAATGAGAGCATTCTTTGACATCATATACATAAATAAACTCTAAGTATATTAAGGACCTAAATGTAAGACCTGATCTATAAAACAGCTAGAAGGGAATATTGGTGATACTTTATTGGATATATATCAAAGGAATATTTTCTTATTTCAGTCTCCTAAGGCAAAAGAAACAAAAGCATAAATCAGCAAGTGGGACCTAAACAAACTTGAAAATTTCTGCACAGCTTAGGACACTATAAGTGAAATGAAAACACTGCCTGTGTAATTGGAGAACATATTTGCAAACAATGCAAGTGACCAGGGGTTAATAGATGTAGGTTAATAGATGTAACATGGATTTAGTTTACACAACGTAAGGTAAAAAACAAAAAAACAATCAAAAACAAGAGAAGAATACCTGAGTTAATATTTTTCAAATGGAAACTTACAGATGAGTAACAGGCAAGTGATAAAATTGCCCAACATTGCTAATTATTAGATAATTGCAAATCAAAACCACAATGAGTTATCACTTAAAACTGGTCAAATGGCTATTATCAAAAAGTCTACAAATAGAAAATGTTGGAAACGATGTGGAGGTAACAAATCTCTTGTATTCTCTTGGTAGGAATGTAAATTGTTGGAACTTGTATGGAAAACAGTATTCAGATTTGTTTAAAAACTAAAAAGTTAACTATCATAAGACCCAGTAATAACTCTCCTAAAAGAAATCTGGGGAAAAAACCTAAATTGAGAAGAAACAATGTTTACAACAGCACTGTTTATAATATGCAAATCAGGGAAGCAATCCAAGTGTCCAGAGTAGACTATGGACTTAAGAATATATGATGTTTCTATAAATATACAATGGAATATTACTCAGCCATGAAAAAGTATAACACATTGCTATTTCAGCATCATGAATGGACCTATTAAATATTGTGCTTTGTAAAGTAACTTAGACAAAGACAAAAGTATATAATATAATTTATATGTGGAATCTAAATTATAACAAATATCTATGTACATCTATCTATAGCTATCTATTGATAGGTGACAGGTAAATAGATAGATAGGAGGATAATACTTGATAGATTGCTACATAGATAGATAGATAGATAGATAGATAGATAGATAGATAGATAGATAGATAGATAGATATTGACATGATGGAGTTGTAAAGAGTTTAGATAGACAAGACTTAAGAGACTCAAATATATGGGAAAAAGTTTATGTTTACCAAAGAGAAGGGAAAGAGATTTTAATGGTAGAACATTGACAGATAGAAAATAGTATACATAAAGGAGATTAGCAACATTGATAGTCTGTATAGATCATGGAATTATACACAATAGCTTAAAATAATTGTGTGTTACAATCATTGTAATAATTCATAATGCATTATAATCTACAAAGTGGTTATAATTAACTATGCTGTACATCTGAAACTACACAATATAGTAAATCTACTCTACTTCAAATAAAAAGAAAACATCTCAGGTATAATTTAGTCCTTTTTCCGCTGATAGCAGCTTCCTTTAATATTGTTTTATTTTTATTTTTACCTTTGATGGTTACTGACTCAAATTATTTCTTTTACTGTTGTAAACACTTTACCAGTTTGAGGTATCTATATTTATTGTCCCTGATTTCCTATTTTCCCACTTTAAACCAAATAGTATAGTAGCATTTAAAAGCACACCCAAAGAAACTGTTGAAACTTTCTCGGGGTATCTCCTTAGATTTTTGGACAATGTTTTGCATATATTTGCCATTTTATATTTCTTTGAAGATTTCTATTCTACACCTCTTATTAGGTGTATCGGTTTTGTTTTTTTATCACATTCAGGTTATGTTTGTCTGGTAAATTCTTTATTTTCACTTTATAAATAAGTGATAACTGTTTAATTATTATTGGGTGAGTTAGTTCTTATTTCAGTTGTTTGAAAATGTAATTTTATTTACCCTTGGCCTATGTTTTCTGCTCAGAAATCTTCTTATAGCTTAATGGGGGATACTTTGTAGATTTTCATAACTTTTTTTGGCTGCCTTTACAATATTTTCTCTGTCATTGACTTGCCATTTTGCATATGATTTATCTTGAAGGAGGTCCCTTTGTCTTAATGTTATTCATGTTTTGTTGTCTCACGGACTTGAATATCAGTTCCTTACACAGGTTCAGGAAGTTATCAACTATTACTTCTTTATATACACCATCAGCTGCCTTCTAATTTTCTTCTCCCTCCAGGATTCCACTCTAATGTGCACTTCCTGAGGAAGTCTGATGGCTAATTTTGAATATCCTCACTTTTTAATATCTTGTATCTCTGCACTCTCATATCATTTCTAGTTTTGTATTGGTGAGATTGCTAATCTCTCTTCCACAAAGACAGTCTACTTCCAATGCTTTCTGTTGCATTCTTCACTTCATTTATTAAGTTCTCCTGGCCCTCAAACAATGTTTGGCTATTTTATAGTTTCATTCTCTTTGGTAATGTATTTCTTATCATCATTTAATTTATTCTTGAGCTCACTAAACTACATTCTTAGTATTGTTTTTTGTATTGAGTTTCTGAATGACACCTATTTGGATTCTCTCTTAGTTATATGGCAATATACCATGACTTAAGTCTGTTTGCTGCATGGTTCACATTGTGTGTGTGTGTCTGTGCGCAGGTGCATGTGCATGTGTGTCTGTGTCTGTGTGGGTGTATGTGTCTGTGTATCTGTGTGTGTGCGTGCCCTATAATGTAACTGTGATTGGTCATGGTCTTGTAAATGATTTCTCTGATGACACTTAATAACAGATTGGGAGTTGGAGTCCTTGCTTTTGTTTTCTGGTAGTTTGCAATATTGCACAATTTTTGGTTTTACTTTTCTGAGCTACCTCTGATAATATTTCAAAATGGCACTTTCCAGTCGCTACTGTCTGGATAACAGATGTGCTTTCACTGTCACTTCTTAGACTTCTCTGGTAATTAATGCCACTGTTGTCACTGGGACAGCGACAAAATATCTCAAGGGATATGATATCCCTTGAGACTCAGTGTACACATTGGGGAAATGTGTAAAGACAGGTGGGTATTTGGAATCAGGCAAGGGCCTTTGTAATGTCCAGTGTTGCAAGGTATCTTGTCTCCACCACTGTGAAAGGGGAGTAGGGACATTGTCATGAATGTCTGAGTGTCTGAAGGATGGAATTTCTGTCTCTATTGTTGCTCACTCCTAGTTACATGTGACCATGAATATTAGTGCAGTGGGGGCTGAAGCTGTGTGAACCACTGAGACCCTGTTTCTACTGGGTTCTCTGAACTTGTGGACTCAGATATCCTATTCAGGGGGCCTTGGTTGCAGACACCAAATCTGCTCTTCCCTCACTTCTGCCACCTTTGCGTGTTTTAATCCACCAAACTTCACCTGTTCACTTGAGTTCTGAAGTATTGTTTTGTGTTGTAGTTATTTTTGTTGAGATGTGAACGTTTTACTGACTGTAGATATAAGGGGAGAGACAAAAATAGTTTAAACTTATGTCACTTTTAAAAGTATATACTTTTTCAATTAAAAGCTTAAATTCTACATAGGACATTGTAAAAACTGTAAAGAAAGTGAACAAATCATCTACCCTAAAATCATAGTACTACAAAATATTTTGATTTTCCTGGGTTCTGTTCTTCAAAGTTTTTCCCACCTACATGCATATTTTACTATAATATATACTTATAATCTCTTTAAAATCAATTAAATTATTAAAATATTTCTCTGCACTGTAAATATAGCGCTGTTGTTTCACTAATTTATTACTAGTAGCTTTCACATTTCTGCCTTCTCCATCCTTCTTCCCTGTCCACACAGGAAAACACTACTTGGTACAGTACACATATATATGTGATTCTGTTCCTGTTTTTTTATGATTATTTCTCTTATATCTTTATTTTCCTCATTTAAGTGACAACATAGAGTGTTTTCCTCTGTATGATTTATTTTCTTGTGTGCAGCACTCTCTGGGTCCAGTCACATTGTTCCAAATAGCAGAAGTTTATTTTTTAATATGACAATGACTAAGTATTTATTCTTTTATCTATATCTCACATCTACTTCAGCCAAACATCTGCTGATGGGCAGTTGAATTGTGCATCTATCCTTGGGTATTATAAATGTTAATGTTTAAAACATTGGGGGTAATATATCCTTTAATGTGAATGTTTTCATTTTTTTGAGATTTATAACAATAACTGGAATTGCTGTAACATATACTGCTTGTATTTCTAGTTTTCTGAGCACTGACCACACTATTATAATAGTGGATGCATCAATTTATATTTCCACAAACAGTGTACCTGGGTTCCCTTTTATCGACATTCTTATTAATTTTTGTCATTTGTAGACATTTTTTAATAGACATTTTGGTTGCTGTGAGTTTATATTTCATTCTGGTTTTGATTTATGATTTCCTAATGAATAGCAAAGTTATGTTTCTTCTTATGTGCAAGAAAATCATTCACATGTCTGTTTTTGAAAAGTTTCAATGAAGATCTTTCTACTGTTTTTAAGTTTGGGTCTTTGTTTTTTAACTATTGAGTCTAATATGCTATATATATATTATGTAGATTAATATCTTGTTGGTTTCATTGTCTGAAACTCTTCCTTTTATCTGTGTGTTGTCATAATTCTTGCTGAACATTTCCTTTGCTATGCAAAAGATTTTACACTTCACACTTATACAAGAAGTGGAATCCCTGTATCACATAATACATCTATTATTTCCTCAGTAATATTAAAAACTGTTATTGTTTGTTTTCCTTATTTTTTTCACTAAGGAGATAGATCAAAAGTAAATATTCATATGATTTATCTCAAAGGCGGTTCTGCTCCTGTTGGTCAGAAATTGTATAGTTTCAGGTTTTACATGTAGGAAATTAATCCATTTTTATCTTATTATGTATAATATGGAAGGAAGTGCTCTTACATCTTCCTTTTACTTGTACTGTCCAGTGTTCACAGAACTACTTGTTGAAGAGACTGCCTTTTTCCATTGTATACTCTTGCCTCCTTCATTGTAGACTAACTGACCATATGAGTGTGGGTTTATTTTAGGACTTTTTATTTTGTTCCATTAATCTATGTGAATCTTTTAGTGATATATTTTGATGTTTTGTTTACTCTAACTTTGAAGTATATTCTTAAGTCAGGGAGGATAATACCCACAGCTGTGTTCATTTACTGAAGATAATTTTAGAAAATTTGGGTCTTTCACAATTTTGTATAAATTTTATTATATTTCTCCTTGTTTTGTGAAGAAACACATTGATTCTGTGAGAATAGAAATTTTCTAAAAGGAAAAACCTGAGAAAAATTTTAAAGTGTGGTGGATAAATCATAGAATATTAAACAACCAATGGATTGATGCATAAATCAAAGTAAAAATACATAAAGAATTATGATAAGAAAAACAAAGTCCATGGGGGTATAGCAAAAGCAGTATTAATAGGGATGCTTATAGCAAAATAATCCCACTTATAAAAATAAGAAACATCTCTCTTTTATAACATAATCTTACATACAAAAGAAGAAGAAAAATAATAAACAAACTTGATAGTATGTGGAAAGACAACTGAAAGGTCAGAACATAAATAAATAAAATAAAGATTAATAATAGAAACATCTAGTCAAACTACATAATGGCTTTTGAAAGATAAATATAACTGATAAACTTTAACGAGACTCATGAGCAAAAAAGTGAGTACAGATAAAAAAGCTCCAAAATAAATGGGAAGTTACAGCTTATAAGAAATAACACAAATCATCATAAAATTATACAACAAATTATATGCCATTAAAAATGTCCCTAGAAGAAGTGGAGAATTACTTAGAAAGCCCTAATCTCCAGGATGGAATGAGTAATAGAAAATGTTAACAGATTATCACTAATGGAATTGAATAAGTAATTAAACAAAATCTCCCAAGATACAAAATTCCAGGCCTAGACAGCCTCACAGGTGAATTCTGCCAAACATTTAGAGAAGAGCTATCACCTATTCTTCTCAGAGAATTCCAATAATTTGCAGAGGAAGGAAGGCTTCCTACCCCACATTTCTATATCACACTACTACTAAAACAGGAACAAATATCTCATAAAATTACAGGTTAAATACTACTGATAAGCATAGATGCAAAAATCATCAATAAATTGTTAGCAAAGAAAACAAAATATTAAAAGGATTATACAGTATGATTAAGTCCCTTTTATGCAAGGGATGCAAAATTGATTCAATACCCAGAAATTAATCAATATGATACACCAAACTAACAAACTGAAAAATAAAAATTATATGGTCACCTCAAAAGTGTCATAAAATGTTTTGACAAATCCATTATCTATTTATGATTAAATTTCTCCTCAAATTGGGCATGAGGAAACATACCTCAACACAGTTAAGTCATATATGACAAGAACTCAGCTAACATGACACTCACTGATTAAAAGCTGAAAGCATCTCCTGTAAGAGAAGGAAGAAGAAAAATAATGCTCACTCTTACCACTGTTATTCAATATAGTATTGGAAATTCTAGCCATAGCTATCCATAATACAAGTAAATAAAATATAGCTATTTCAAAAAAAGGAGTAAAATTATCTGTTTGCAGATGAAATACGTTAAACAGAAATCATAAAGAAGACGCCATAAGACTACTAGGGCTTATGAATGCGTCTGGTAAAATTTCAGAATGTAAAATTAACATACAGAAATCTTGCATTTCTACACACTAACAACAAACTAACAGATAGAGGAAGTGAGGTAACTGTCTCACTTACAGTTGCATTAAAAAAAATCAAGAAATGTATCCATCCAAGGAGTTAAATATCCTGTAATAAGAAAACTATAAATATTTGTAACAGAAATTGAAGATAATGCAAATAGATGAATGGATATACTGTGTTCATATATTAGGAAAAAATATTGTTTAAATGACAGTACTAGCCAAGAAAATACACAAATTAAATTCAGTGCCTATCAAAATACAAAGTGCATTTTCAGACACTTACAAAAAATAATTCTTAAATTTTCATGTAAACACAAAAGAGTTGAAATCACTAAAAAAGAAAAGAAAAGAAAAGAAAACAAACAAACTAAAAACACAAACAAGTTTGACAAAAACAAATAGAAAGTATCACTGTGCCTGATTTTAAACTCTAATACAAAGCTACAGTAATGAATATGGTAGTGGCACAGAACAAACAGAATAATGGAACACAACATAATGCCTAAAAATGAAATCAGACAGTTATGCTCCTTTAGCCCATTACAAATAAATTAATATACAGTGGTGGAAAGGTAATCAACAGGCACATGAAAATGGTCAACATCACTAATCATCAGAAAAATGCAAGTCCAAAACACAATTAGATTTTATGTCAGTCCTGTCAGAATGAATATGATCAGAACTATTACAAATATAAATGTTGGTGAGGATGTAAGAAAAAGAACCCTGATGCGCTGATTGAATGAATGTAAATTTGTGCTGCCACTGTGGAAAACAGTATGGAGTTTTATATAAAATTAAAAATGAAATATGATCCAACATTTCTATATCTGGATACTTATTCCAATAAAATAAAAACACTAAGCAGAAAAGATAAATTCAACCATATACTCACTGCGGCATTATTTACAATAGCCAGGATATAGAAGCAAATTAATTGCTCATCAATATATGATGGACAAAGAAAATGTCTGTTTATAGTATATA